>NW_024080637.1:0-366950 GCF_003009895.1 Hyaena hyaena | reverse complement strand
TGTGACTCCCTCTCTCTCTGACCCTCCCCTGCTCACGCTGTCTCTCTCTCTCCTAGAAATAAGTAAAACATTAAAAAAATTTTTTTGAAAAAAAAAAAAAAGTAGTGAGCCATTAGAGCTTTTTCTTGTTTGTTAATAGATTTCAGTGTTTCAAACCTTGAAGGAAACTGTCTTCTTTTTACAAAGTGAAGACACTAAGTGCATGCATCCCAGGAGCTCCAAAGACAGAGCATTCTTGTGTAAATTGGAGTACAGTTGTAGCCTCTTGTTACCACAGCGCTTTGGCTGGTGTTGGCATAGAAAATCTACCTCGGTTGCCTTCGTTGACAGATTCTACCATGTCATTGGCAACTTGGTTCAGGAAACATATTTTGAGCGCTTGCTACCTCTTAGGCACTGTGCTGGGTGCCAAGGATACAAAACTGAAGAAAATACTATGAGATGAGTTGATGCCATCTTGGATGAAATTTCTCCAGAAACTAAGATTTCAAAGCTTTTGATGTTTTTGAAGTAGGATCCTTAGAAACTCATAGCCCACAAGAAGTTTATTTATTTATTCTTTTTTTTTTTTTTAATGTTTATTTATTTTTAAGAGAGACAGAGCATGAGCGGGGGAGGGACAGAGAGAGAGGGAGACACAGAATCTGAAGCAGGCTCCAGGCTCTGAGCTGTCAGCACAGAGCCGGATGCGAGGCTTGAACCCAAGAACTGTGCAATCACGACCTGAGCTGAAGTCAGATGCTCAACCAACTGAGCCACCCAGGGACCCCATGGAAGTTTTAAACATTTGCAGAACTAGCTGTTGCTGTTGCCTTCTTACTGTACCATTGGTACCTGTTGAGGAATTCTGTCATTTGATGAAACTTCCTACTATGTTGTTAAATTTTTTTGTTTTCTTATGTCAGAACTGTCTATGCAAGTGGAAAGAAAACCCAAGCAGATACAGGACAGGGCACAGGTGTTTTTTATTATTTAATAGTTTCACGGTGGCATGTTGGTGCACAAAAAAGTTCTATTTCTTTTTTAGAGGCCATCCTTCTAGTAATGCTAAAGGATAAAACAGAGTTATAGGAAAATGAAACAGCAGGAGATGAGGGAGTGACAAACAGAAAGGAAGGGAAGGCCTTGGAGAGCAAGCCGTGGTGAATTCATTTGGCAGTTGGTAGTAGTTCCTAAAACACAGCCAAGTCTCAGTATTATAGCCACTTAAATTCTCTGTTTTGCTCTATCTCTGAAGAAAGTTAGCAATCTTGAGACTTTTACACTGAAATGGATTGTAAGTTGTCCGAGGTCTCAAGCTGCTTTGCCTCTCTTTCTCCTGTGAAAAGAAAACAGATATGGATTACATTCAGACAGAAAGCATGGGAGACGTCCTATATGTGCGAGTGTGTGTTAGTGTGTTAATGGGACAGCTGTGAGGGTCTTCTGGGAAAGTGTGTACAGATGGTGACAGGAAGGAGAAGAACTATCGCATGTCTGATAAATGAAACACAAATAATGACCCCAAAATCTGGTGGTCCCAAACAGTGTATATTGGAGTTTTTTTTGTGTTTTTTTTTTTGTCTCTATTCTATCCGCTTATTGTTTAATCTGAAAGTGAAATCTGTTTGCCCAGCCAATAATATGTGTGCTTTTCTTTATATAGAGTGTAGAACGAATGATTTGTTCTGTAATTATTTTCAAAAGGCAGAAAATCTGTGTGTAACATTGAGAATGGCATGGGATTGTCATAGAAACTCACTCTGAACACTGTAAATAAAAATGGTTGGGGATTAGTCACAGTACCATGTGGGACATCATGAAACTGAAGACAGATTTCTTTGTTTTACAGTCAGTAAGAGAAGTGAGGCAGACTTGATAGAGTTCATGGGATGTTAGCAGTTCATTTCCTCGAGGGAGAACCATGTTGTCTTCAGATTAAATAAGCCACCTGGATACAGACTTTAGAATTTACCTGATGCTTTTAGCAACAGCTGATGTTACCTTTATTTTAACAGTGTTTCATCTCCAAATAATGGAAGTTTAACAAGTTTGAAAATCTCTGTTTTTGCTACTCGTCTTTAGAATCTCCCCCTCTCACTTCCTCCCCCTCACCTTCTTTTCTTGTAATCGTGAATAGCATTTTTACAGATCTGGCCTTATTCTGTTTTCTTTAACCTTCCATTTATTTTTCACATTGTATGAATAAAGCTGAACACGTTAACCCTAAGCAGACTTCATTAATGTAATATATTTTAAGTCATATATATTCAGATTAGAATTATGAGTCTACAATATGAAATGCTTCTCTGTTTTTAAATCTGTTACTTAGGAGGAAACCATTTCAGAGTATTCTCATTGTCTGGGTCCAACATCTGGAGAAGAGATTGTCTTTAAATTTTGGACTGAATCCTCATTTGCAGATTCCCACCAGGGTGATGTTTCAATAAACTCTAATGTGTCAGTTTTGGATCCTTGAACTTTTAGAGGTAGGAGCTGACCTCTGAGAGAGGGTTTCAGGATGTAAGGAACTTAGTGTGTGGAATGAGCCCTGCTTCTGACAAGGCCACCACAACGATGCTATGCGTTGTCGAATGTTCCTATTTGTAATCAAGAGAGTAGCTGCTATATTTAAATAAGGGTAAGGTGTACTTAGACAAATGTGGGATAATAAAGTGAGTATATTCCCTTTCTGGATTGAGTTGTATTCAACAGTGAATACAACTCTTGACTGGAGAGAGCACATGCAAGGCTGTAAATGAGAATTTGGGTGCATGGGATATACAGGGACAGGCTGTCTTCTTGCTGAAGGCTGTGGTCACACTTTATATCATTGTAAATGCAAATATATATGTATGTATTTTTAAATATATTTTCTATTTTTTAAGTTTTATTTTAGAGAGAGCACAAGCAGGGGAGAGGGGCAGAGGGAGAGACAGAGAGAATCCCAAGCAGGCTCCACACTTAGTGCAGAGCCTGGTGTGTAGGGCTCAGTCCTACAACCTTGGGATCATGACCTGAGCCAGAATTAAGACTCAGACGCTCAACCGACGGAGCCTATATATATAAAATAAATATATGTGTATTTTATATCATTCCTTCCACTGAGCATGTCTTCACCTTTAATTGGCTAATATTGCTTAGGCCTTCTTCCATCCGACCCTAGTTTTGGGCTGAGGGCTCCTTCCGTATATTTCCACAGTGTCTTGTTAGCACTGTGGTAGTGCTCACCATTAGAACTTCAGACATCATAATAAAATGATCTGTCTTCCACATTGGGCTGTAATTTCTTTATGAGCAGAGACTAAGTGGTGTTTATTTTTGTGTCCCCTCCCCCATAGAGGTACGTAAGCTACGTAAGAGTTGTATTTATTTTTGTGTCCCCTCCCCTACCACCTAGTGTATGTTCAATACCTTTGTTGAGCTGGTGACCAAATGGAAAATCTGGGTTGAACAAAACAAAAAATTGTGAGACATTTATAATATGAATTGAAAAACCAGGTGACATATAGTATAGCTTTTGTTCCCTCAGGAACACTGAATTTATGCCTTTTTTTTTTTTTCTTTTTTGGTCAGAATGATTTTCCCTTCTCGCTTTATCTATCATGTTAACTGATTTTTGTTTCTTCACCAAAATCCAAAGTTTCATGTTAACCCAAAGGAGGTACTGACACGTGAATAATCATTAATTCTGAAAGTAAAGGTTTTGTGATGCTAGACTATTTATAAAAAATATTCAGGCTGTTTGTTTTCCTGTCTAACATCCTGGGCTTGACATTTATCTGAACTGTTTACCTAGGAAAGTGATTGAGTAATAAAGCCATTGCTCCAGCTTCTTTGTGAGGGAATCACTTTTATATACTAGCAGTCATTTATCAAGTACCTACTGTGTGCTAGGCCTCCTGCTGGGAGGGAGAGTAAAGGATTTCAGTTTCATGCTTGAATTTCTAAAAGGCGTGATCTTAATTAAACATGGATCACTCTGCTCAGGACAGCACCCATTTTGGTTTGTTTGTTTTTGAACCCCGCACTGTCTTGCTCTGCAGGGAAAGTGCTTGCAAGCCATATCCTTACCTCTAGTGAGAATTTGCGGGTTTGTGTGTCCTTAACCAAGTAGGGTACATTTTGGCATGGTTTGGAGAGGCCAGAGGCGGTGGTAGTAGAAGAGTTAAAGGTCAGAAAGAAGGAGTTGAGCGCAATTATATATGGTGACTCCTGAGTTCCCCCTCCTAGCTAGTGCTGTACCCTCATTAAAACTGTTAGACCAATTTCATTAGTTCCAAAATGCACCAGCATATGTAAATCTTCTTTGTTTAATTGGAGACCTATTGATTGTAGGGTAACTTAAGCCTCTCTAAGGGAAACAGAACCCAACTGAAGATAAGAGTTTCTTTCCCCGCAACACATACAGGATTCATGATTTTATTTCTCTAGGCATGTTCATTATCAACATCGTCCCACTGCAGATTTTCCCATAAAGTGTTTCCATCTGGCCCCGTCTTCGTATCATCTAAAACCTTCTAGTATCAGCAGTGGATAATGGAAGTATTCTGACAAAAATATATATTTCTTTCTTCCATTTTTTTAATTAAAACCTTAAAAGTAATGAGAAACAAAAACTTTTAAAATCCTATGAAAATTAATTTGCTTGAAAAACGACTGAAAATGAATCTTCTTTTGTGTTTTCATAGAATGCTGAAAGGGACCAAAATCTGACCATCTTCTTTAGGTGAACAGTCACTAAAAATGTTCCAGTGGGGAATGAAAACTAGAATGTAATTTTTTCCACTTATATCCTAATTGGATCTCAAAGCTACAGAGAGGATAGTGTGCCAGCCTGTACTTTTTGCAAAGTGGTATAAAGTATGGGATTTTACCACTGTGCTTCGTAGGATTGGAACGTTTTATAACTGGTAAACTAATGAAAAATCTTGCATTTTCATATGTATCTTCTTGCAGTTTCATCCTTGTTTCTGAAGTATAAGATTCAGGTCAAGGTCAGTGTATAGCCATATAGTAAGAATCTTAGGAAGGAAAAATATCTGTTGAGATGTTATATAGATTGTCATCCAGTAATTCAAAAATTGTCTTTGAATGACAAAAGCACCAGTCCAGACTGTATTGAAGAAGTAAATATCTATTTTTCCTTTCTTAAAATTACAGTAAAATATGTTTAATGTAAGAACTTGAATTAGAAAGCATTTTAATTTCTCTTTCTCTTAGAGCATTATTGATTTCTAAAGGAGATGTTTAATTAGTGAAATTATAGCATCTGGAAAAGATTGGTTGTTTTCCAATTTTATTCTGTAGTTGATGCTATTGCAGTGAATTCATGGCCTTTCTTGTATTCATCTTCTCTTCTTTGGTGTTGCTAGTTGCGCACCTTTCATGTTGAGGAGTGTGTGCTTAGATGGCACATAGTGGAGAGATCTTGACTAGTAGACAGTAACTTTATATCAGCTTATCAGTGAAATTCTAACTTATTTATTACTTAATTCTATGATTATATATATATTTTTTGTATATTTTTATTTATTTCTAAGAGAGAGAGAGAGACAGCATGAGCAGGGGAGGGTCAGAGAGAGAGGGAGATACAGACTCTGAAATAGGCTCCAGGCTCTGAGCTGGCAGTCAGCACAGGGCCCGACGCGGGGCTCGAACCCACGAACCGCGAGATCATGACCTAAGTGAAAGTCGGACGCTTAACCAACTAAGCCACCCAGGCGCCCCTCCCGGGGCCCTTTAAGGACATAGAAACCATATGATTTTTGCTTCAAACTCTAACAATGGGAATCCCCTCATATCTTTTACCAATAGATCCTTCCTATTAAGAGCTTATCTTAAATTCCAGATTTAGCAAAAACAAAACAAAATAAANACGAGATCATGACCTAAGCGAAAGTCGGACGCCTAACCGACTAAGCCACCCAGGCGCCCCTCTCTGATTATATGTTTGCATCTGGTGATCACCTTCATCCTGGCAAAGTATGGATGGAAAGACATTGCTATTTCATTTTCTTAGTTCAACATACCTGGGAGGGCATTTTGAAGCAGAATGTTTTTTAAAGAATAGTATAATCTGTGTACCTGTAAAAACGGGTGTGCTGGAATTCTGACCAGGCTCAGGGTGAAACAGGTAATACCTCCTTTGAGTTAAATTCATCCTTGAGTACTGCATGCCACTACTGTTCAGTCAGGTTTCCAAAAATTTCCTCTTGGAGATAATTCATAGAAACTCAGTTCTTTAACTGAGTTATTTATAATAAGACATTCTCCTTGGAAGGAAGCTTTATATTCCTCTACCATCCCCTCTCTGCCAAACCATAACAATACTACCTTGTTGATTTCTTCTCGTGTGTGTGTGTGTGTGTGTGTGTGTTGTGTGTGTGTGTGTGTGTGTGTGTGTGTGTGTATGTTACTGCCCAACCATCTACAGTAAAAGTGGATCATCCCTTCTTAGTCCCTTCCCAGAAATAGAGGTTCGTTTGAAACCAAGTGTAATCAGGACATAAAATGCAATGTTAAAAGGCTGACTGATACATTTTAAGTCAAGCAGAAATGTGGATTATCTGCTGTTTGAATTTGTCCATACTGGAGTTTCCTCCTTTATCACATCATCTTCCCTATTGGCATGGGGAGGCAAGATTGGATTCAAAATACAAATTATTTACACTATTTGAGTAAAAAAGAATGAAGATCCCCCCCCCCCAGTTTGATTATTCATACATTTTATTGGAGAAAAAAAGGACAGTATTATTGAAATAAATTAACATAGATATTCAGTTGTATTTCTTTAAAAAATTTTTAGACCTGTTGTTGAAAGGGGTAAGATATTGTGAAATATCGTTTGTTTTAATAAACATTACTGGTTTGATTTTGTTATTTTCACTTTGTTTTTCAATGTAAGAATATCTGTAAGATATAATAATAAGGACCTGTGAATCTTGAACTGCACTCAAGAAGGAGAATATTACCAATACCTTTCATTTACTTCTGTGTTCCCTGAAAATACCATTCATTACCCTGAGTATTGTGTTTACTGTTCCCCTCTTATGAAAAAAATATTTTCATCACATATATATGTACTAAATATATTGTTCAGTCTTGCTCATTAGGTTTTATAAAAATTATGTATACTTACACATATGCATATATACACACATATATACTTACCTGATCCTGGAAATTGCATTTTCATGCAACATTATGTTTCTAATGTTGCTAAGTGTACTGTAACTTATCTTCTTTCTTGTGTAATATGCCATTTAGTGGTGGATTGATGGGATATTTATAGGTTCTTGCAACTAACACCTGTTAGTTACAATTGTAACATGTTTAGTGGAGTAAGAGTTTCTTTAGGGTATGTACCTAATAGCAGAATTGTTGAATCACAGAGTGTGTAAATGTTACACTTAAAAAGATAGTGTTACTTTATTAAGTATTTGTATCTATTTACGCCCTTGCTAGCAGTAGCACTGTACAAAAGATTCTGTTTTCTCCAACACTTGCCACTCCCAGATTTTTTTACTTTTTGCCAAGTTTGGTAACTATAAAATGATATCCTGTTGCAGTCTTAATTTGTATTTTTATTTCATTAATAATGAGATGAAATCTCTTTTTGTATATCTTTAAGCCACTATTTTTTCTGTGAAATCAATGCTCATGTCTTTTACTCATTTTTTTTTCTATTTTGTTGCTCGTCTTTTTCTTGTTGGTTTGTTAGGAGTTCTGTATATATTCTGGATTCTACTTTTTTGTGTTATGTGTTTGCAGATATCTTTTCATAACTTGTAGCTTATTTTTTCATTTTAAGATATCTTTGTTGAATGAAAATTCTTGATTTTTAATATAGCAAAAGTTTATTAATCTTATATTTTACAGTTGGTGCTTTGTGTCTTGTTTAAAATACCCTTCTTGGGGCGCTTGTGTGGCTTAGTCGGCTAAGTGTCCTACTTTCGGTTAGGTCATGATCTCGCGGTTCGTGGGTTCGAGCCCCGCGTCGGGCTCTGTGCTGACTGCCAGCTCAGAGCCTGGAGCCTATTTTGGAGTCTGTGTCTCCCTCTCTCTCTGATCTTCCCCTGCTCACGCTGTCTGTCTCTCTCTCTCCTAGAAATAAATAAAAATATTAAAAAAAAATACCCTTCTTTAATCCAAGTTTGGAAATAGATGGTATTTTTTTATACACCCTTAAATGTTCATCTCACATTTACCTTTTTATTCCATTTGTAATTTATGTTTATGTATGATGTGAGGTAGGGATCCAATTTAATTTGTTTTTTCTATATGAATAACAGTTTTCATTTCATCATTTATTGAGTAGTTCCTCTTTCCCCAAATGATCTTCAGTGCCACCTCTGTCATTTGTTAAGTTTTCATATTTCTATGGGTCTGTTTTGGGTTCTCTGTTGTTCCAGTGGTTAATTTGTCTCTCCTATGTCAACAGCATGCTGGTTCAGTTACTAAGCCCTTACAATTAACTTTGATATAAAGCAAATGCTGCATACCTCCCCTGCCCCCCCCACCCCCCAGAGTGTTTTTAATTATTCTTGATGCTTTACCAGTTCACATATATTTTGTTTACTTTTTTCTGTTATTTTATATTCATCAAGATAGGCCACAGAGTTGTGCTTTCAAATAGGTTTCTAGTATTGAATTTCTTAAAAATTCTTTTTAACATTTATTCATTTTTGAGAAATTAGAGCACAAGCAAGGGGAGGGGCAGAGAGAGAGGGAGAAACAGAATCTAAAGCAGGCTCCAGGCTCTGAGCTGTCAGCACAGAGCCCAGCCCAGTGCAGGGCTTGAACCCAGGAACCTTGAGATCATGATTTAAGCTGAAGTCAGACACTGAACTGAGTCACCCAGGCGGCCCCTCTTTTTTTTTTTTTTTTTTTAAATTACTTTTTGCCTTTCGACCACTTTAACCATCTCCCCCATTTCCTAACTTCCAACTCTGGCAGTCACCAGTCTGTTCTCTGTATCTGTGAGCTTGGTTTATTTATTTTAGATTGCATATATAAAAGAGTGATCATATGGTATTTGTCTGACTTACCTTTTATAGAATGAGGCTCTCAAGTTCCCTTCATATTGTCATAAATGACAAGATTTCTTTTTTATGAGTAAGTAATATTACATTTATTCATTCATCTATGGATGGGCACTTAGGTTGCTTCTCTAACATGCCAATTGTACATAATGCTGTAGTGAACATGGAGGTGCATCTATCTTTTTGAATTGGTGTTTTCATTTTCTTTGGATAAATACCCCAAAGTGTAATTGCTGGATCAGATAGTAGCTCTATTTTTAGGTTTTTGAGAAGCCTCCTTAGTTTTCATAGTGGTTACACCAATTTATTTTCCCACAGCAGTGTACAAGAGTTCCCTTTTTATCCACATTCTCACCAACACTTGTTATTTCTTCTCTTTTTAATAATAGCAATTCTAAAACATGTGAGCTGATGGAATCATTTTGTCAAGTTTCATAAAAAATCCTGTGTGGATTTTGCTTAGAAACGTATTGAGTCTACACTTGAATTTAAAGGAAATTGACATCTTATTATTATCAAATCTTACTACATCTATGAACATGGTATGCCTCTACATTTATTTAGATTTTATCTTTCAAAAAGTTGAATTATTTTTCACCCAGGTCTTCAACATCTTTTTTGAAACTACTTTTATAAATCGTGTTTTTAAAAGTATATTTTTAGCTTTGTATTTCTGATATAGAAATACTGCCAATTCTTGTATAATGATCTTATATCCAGCTATAGTTACATATTTTCAGCCAATAGTTTGTCTATAAATTACTTTTTGTTTACTGTATAGCTAATCATATCAAATGCAAGGAATAGCATTTTCATTTCTGTTTTTCCAGTCTTATGCTTTTATTTTCCTTACACTTCTCACTTCATTGGCTAGTACCTCCAGTTCAGTATTGAGTTAACCTGTGAGGGTAGGCAACCTTTGACTTTTCCCCTTGGCTTCCTATTTATTTTTTATTCATGAATGAGACTGAATTAATGCCTTACTGTTTAATCTTACATTTGGTGATCATATTTTAATCAGAGAAAATGTAAGACATGGTTTTGTTAATTGTTTCCCAATTTTTATTACTAAGTTTGCTCTGTGCTACCAGTAACCAAAGCCTCAGATTCTCCTGGAAAATTACTTTATGTCAAGTGATATAGTATAAATTATTGAGTGAGTGGTGCTTTTAAAAATGTAGTCCCCTAAAATTTCAAAATAAGAGGCTCATTTATATATACTAAGTATTCTTCAGTGAAGTACCATAGTTTGTATTGAGTTGAGATTCCTTGATAAGGTGGTGTGTAGATCAGCCTCTTAAATTTTGATTTGAACTGTGGAATCAATCCTTAAGTATCATTTTTCCAGTTTAAAATGCCTGGTTTGAATGGTTCACTTTTTCCCCCTTTGCTCATGCAATTTTTGTTAAGACTTGAACAGATTACTCCTAATCTTGTGAGCAGACTGCAGGAAGACAACTATTAAAAGTAGAAAGCTATTAAGCAGTCAGGGGTTTATTATGCTTTAGTGTTTTGTTTAAGTCTGTTCTTAATTGGTTGATTAATGTACATGAAGTCCTCCCCCCCCCCCCATCTCTACAGATGGCAAATGGTAGGTCCCAACTGTCATTGTTCGAAAAAAAGGTTATGGTTCAAAGTCAAAGATTCAGAGATACCACAATAATCAATCATAGGAACTTGTCTCAGAGTGCCCGGCCAAGCAAAAGTTAGGGAGTAGTATTTACTTGGAATCCCTTAGGAGCATTTTTTTTTCCCCTTTTGGTGTGTTCTTGACTTTATTTAGAAAAGATTATTTAATTAATAGAAACGTCTCTCTAAATTTAGTGTCGGGCATTTAAATAAGTATGGAGAAGTTTGGTAAATAAGTTTTCTGTTTATTGATTATCAAATATTGCTGGAATTTAGGCATATAGTTTAAAAATGGGTGTGATAGAGAAAGCAACATTCTTAATATATTGAGATTAACAGAATGCTTTTAAAGGAACACCTTTTTACCATTTTCATGTGAAGATGATTTATAATGGTTAACTTCCTTTTTTTAGGAGGAAGAATAGAATTATGTTCTGGTATTGATCCATAAAGAGGATTTGCATTTTATTCATACTATAAAAGTATCTTTAATGGATACATTGTGGTAATTGAATCTATACTGTGTATCACTATCAAAGTATCTTTTTAATTATTTTATGTTGTATAATTCAGTAACTAAATTTAAGTCATGGGGAAGGAGATGACTGTATTATATCTTCTAAGTATAATGTATAGCCTTTAATATTCTTAAAGTGGATGGCAGTTAAGGACATTTTTAGTTGAATGCCAGGGGGGAGAGGGAGAGAGAGAGAGAGAGAGTGAGAGAGGAGGTAGAGAGGGAGGGAGGGGGAGAGAGAGTGAGGGGAGAGAGAGGGAGAGAGAGGGATGGAGGGAGGGAGGAGAGGAGATTCCATTACATTCAGCACAGTATGAAACTAAGTCAAAGGAGTTTTGTTAATTAAATTCAATTGCCATCCATTAGACCGGTGGAATGAGATGACTGCCAGGACGCTGACACAGCACAAGTATGCAATTTGGCTAAATGGCCATTTCTGAACCATAGCACACATTTCTCTTACTTGTTCACTTTTTTTTTTAAGAGAGTTTTTACTCTTAAAAAGTCAAAGAGTAACCAGTGCTTGCTGAAGGGTAAAGGTATCATTTTTATGCAGTTTATTGAGAAACCATTAGGTTTTTGGCTTGGAAATGTGTAGTTCATATGGAGAGTTGGGGAGAAAATGATTCTTTAAAAAAGTACGCAATACCTGTAGGCAAGCATATTTACAAAATGTATACACACATGTCGGTGGAGACACATGCATGTTTTAAAATTTAGTTGTCTTTTGATCGAAAGCTTTTTAAAAGTTGTAATTATTCCTTGAATTTTTAAAAGCATCCTTAAAGTTGAACTACAATCTGGATATATATTTGGGGGAAGTTATAATAATTGTGGGAATTATAAAAATGAAATTTAGGTGGTGGGTACGTACATCTACATTTTGGCATAAATCTCTGCTTTTAGAGGCTTATATGTCAGACTGATAAGTTTCTTACCATGGTGAAATGACAGGAATACCACTCAGGCATTGGCTGACACATAATTTTGACAGCCAGCAAGATTGCAGTGTTGCTGAGTGCACAGATTTCCACTTCCTGCCAAGATTAAAATTGGCAAAAACCAAAAAGGATATTAGGGATTGTCACTTTAAGAAGAAATAACATGTTAATGCTCTGAATTTGCTTAAGAAATATAAGGTTGATCTCTTGAACTGTAGTCTGTTGAAATCTACAAGTTTGCAATCAATAGAAGAGTTGGATTAGTGTGCACATCAAAAATTAAGTAAATTGAGGTTCCCTGACATTTGTGATAATAAGGCTCATTATAGTTGTACTTGATAGGACATTATTATTTCTGTATAAAGAGAATTCCTCACCCAAGCTATAAAATAGTTGTCCAACAGCTCCTGAAGAACAAAGACCTACTTTAAGTTTGTGAATCTGAAGACAGAAGGCCTTACTTCCTGAATTTTCTTATTTTTTCCTGTGCGAGCAGATGGTTTTTCTTTTTATAAGTTGCCAGATCTTTCCTATAACAATGACTGTTGTTTATTGAGAAACTACTATGTGCTGGGTTCTACACCAGGCACTCAAACCTCAGACCTCCCCCCCCATTTAGTTTTTGTTTAAATCTAGACAGAAAAATGAGGAAAAATCTAGACAGAAAAATGTTGTGAAAGAGTCAGACTCTGAATTATGCTTATACTTTGCTATTTACAGTAAGTACTTTTGAAACAGCTGTAGACATTCAAATGAAAGTAGCAATGTGGAGTGGGAAATGTAGGGGCATTCATTTGTGAAGACTTTGCATTTCTCCAGCTTTAGAGCCAACAGAAAAGGAGATTGTTGTGCATTCTATTAAATACTGCCAGTATGATTAATTTAAAGGGTTACATTTTATTGAACCCTGGTGTAGATGTTCTTTGTCAACTCACATTCACAGCTAGTTAGAGTGTGTGTAGCATTTATCAAAACTTTCTGGAGCCCCTCTCACCTCATTAGCATCTGAATCTCTATTCAGCAGTTAATGTCCGTTACTGCTAGAGTGCTCAATTCTTGTTTTCAATAAGCCAGTTGTAAAATGTCAGACTGTCACTTACAATATAAAAAACCAAAAATGATGGTATTTGTAAAAATGTTATCACCTCATAAAAACAAATTGTAAAGACATGAAAGTGATCTTGCTATACTGGGCTTTCAGAAGGGAGTTAGTACAGCTACTTTAAATACCAGTTGTGTAGATTCCCACACTTTTCTACCAATGGAGAGGTTTACACAAGCATAATTTAAGTTACAATCACACTAATTAACATCTCATTTGCATAAATTGTTGAAGTCAAAACAACAAAGAATTGTCTAAGAAGCTTAATCCTATTTGTCCAAAATAGAAAGATTTAAAAAAAAAAACCCATGCTCTAAAAATTGGCAGCTTGGGTATGTCTTTAGTATGTTGAGCTGTGCCATTTAAAAAAATAAATGCTTTCTGTTGCTTAAGAATATATTTTTCTATTCTTTTTAGAATCTTTCACATTTAATATGCTTTTAAAATGAAAAAAGTATACTTTGCTTCCTATATCAGTAATAACTGGAGATTAAAATCAAGGTACAGTAGTACCATTTACTTGTAGCGGTGGAGAGTAACAGGACTCATTAGATGCATGGTGAAGCATATGTGTGTGTACGTGTTTGTGTGTGTGTATGTGTGTGTGTGTACGTGTGTAGGAATTGGTAAAGTGTCCCTGTCATTTATCCATGGTCAGTTAAAATTTCTTAGTGTAGGCTGGTCTTGTTCAGAGTGTCCAGCTGTTTTCAATGTCTTGTATTTTCCTTTTGGTTGTTGTGAATGAGGACATGTTAAAGGTAGTTTTCACCCAGGTGATCTACATGTGTGATAGCTCTCATCTCAGGTCAGAAAACTTCCATCTTAGTGGCCACCCAAATGCAGTTAGCCGCCTCAGGGGTGACTTAGTACTGTGTACTGTCTTCTTCTCTAAGACCCATTTAAAATTAGGGACATGTTTGCATACAGTGGACTAATGAAGTTTTCATACTACCCCACAAGACTCTGTGCTCTCCTTTGTAGGTCTGACATTTACTCATTTCATATGCAGTTATTGTTACTAGTGAGTCTGCATCAATGACATTGTGCATCTATAGAAATAAAATGTCACTGGCAGAGTTTAGGACTTTTTATTGTTAATTTTTATAGTCATTTGGGGGTTGAGGGATTTAAATTATCCTGCTTAGTTAGTATTTCCAATGTCGTATTAGCGCTGAAATTGTGACAAGATTAGGAATATGATTAGAATGAAAGTTTTACTTGAAAATTATCAGTCTGGAAAGCATTTTATTTGTTCGTAATATAGAGTGTATCTTAATTTAGTTGTGATAGTCTCTAAATCTGTTCTTTAATTTGATCTTACAATGTAAAGTTTGCAAATTACTGTCTTAGAAATAATAGCTAATTTACAAACATACTGAGTGTCATCTGCACATGGGCCATTATGCTAGGTTCAGTGAAGGATGTAATCTTACATAGTGTAGTCTTGCTTGTATGAAACATACATTTTTCTTGGGCATATAAAAAGAAATATGGTGAGAACACGTTTTGTAGAAATTTAGAAGTGAATTTGTGAAGTATTGGGACAGTCTAGAAAGCTTAGGATAAAATGAAATTTGAGTTGTGGATTGAAGGATTGTTTGGCTTCCTTAGTGGGTGAGAAGGGGTGCTGCTAGAGATGAGTAGAAGACCTGGAGAGCAGGGGCGAGGTATGAGGGAAGGTGTGGAAGCAGGAATATGCAATTTTGTTCCAGGTGGGGTCAGTCAATATGTTTGGTGAGGATAGGGGTTGCTGTAGGGCAGGATGTTGAGTGCCAGTTGAAAGATTTAGACAATAGAAAGTCATGCAGGGTTTTTGAGCAGGAGTATAATGTGTTTCAGGAAGTGTTTTGGCAAGATTAATCATGAGGCCCAAGTGCAGGGAGCCTTGAAAAAGATGACAGAGTAGAGTTAGAGGCAGTGAGTGGTAGATCTTGTAGTTGTGTTGGCACAAGATTAAAAATCATAGTGATTTTCATTTCCTATGCCCTGAGTAATATAATGAGCTAAATACATGAAATGAAAGGGTGCTTTTGAAAAAAAAATAGTGATTTCTGATTCTAAGTGGTGTTTAAAACTTTTTAAAAGCTATATTTCCATAAAATAAATTTTATTTCTTTTTATTTTTAATAGTGATTAATTCTAGAATTTATAAAGTTGTGTATACAAAAAAGAACATTATTTCCTTTCACCTTGCAAAGGAAATTGATTTCCAGATAATTTTCTCATTTATTTTTTTAAAAGTTGACTTTTAAGAGAACACATTTCTATTTCTTTTGAGTATGGCCAAATTACTTCATTGTCAATATTTGATCTTTATTGGAAGTTGAGGGCATGTCAGAGGTACTCAGGAGAATGTCCTGGATTTTTTCTTCTTATCTTCTAAAGGCTTATCTTTGATAAGGTTGGACATGGTGTGTACATGGTGACTTTTATCATTCTTCTTGTCACTTTTCTATATTTACTTTATTCATAGTATGAAATCTGAGAGTGCCTTCAAGAGACTAGAAAAGATCTGGCCACAGACACCACATTTTGGGTATTTTAATATAATCAGGAGAACATTGGGTGTTGTATTCGGACAGGAAGGTAGATTAGCATAGATAGAAGTGCTCATTTTCAGCATTCAAGGAGTACATACTAATCCTCTACTAGAAATATGGTAACATGGCATGTTGATAGAGAAACATAAAATCAAGAAGCTGTCCTTCCCTTCCAGATGCTCATAAATTGGTAGGGGAAGAGCAAAAACACATGAAGTGGTATTCTAAGGACTCACATGACCCAAGAGAGGACAGTATTGATTCTGAGTTGTGGAGAATGAGAAATACTTCTGTGAAGGAGATGACATCAAAGCAGGGCCTTTGAGATTGGCAGGAAAATGAAGGGACCAAGCACACAGATGGGGGTGCATGTGTTCTAGAAATGGCACATGGGTCAGCTGAAGCCCAGTGGGTGCAGTGTATATGATGTCTTCATGTCTGCCTGTATTCGTTCAGCAGGCACCCATCACTTACCTTGTGCCAACCGTTGAGCTAGGCTACCTGTAAGGAATCCACCATCTTCATGGGCAGAGCTGAAAGCGTTTGTCCAGTTGCCTTTGCCCTAGAGAGACAAGGCCCACATATGGTATCTTTGGCATATTATCCCTGGGCATATTTAAAGTTTGGTTCAAGAGCACATTTAAAATTTCACATTCCTGGAGCACCTGAGTGGCTCAGTCAGTTAAGCGTCTGACTTCAGCTCAGGTCATGATCTCACAGCTCGTGGTTCGAGCCCTGTGTTTAGCTCTGCAGTGACAACTCAGAGCCTGGACCCTTCAGATTCTGTGTCTCCCTCTCTCTCTGCCCCTTCTCGACTCACACTCTGTCTCTCTCTCTCAAAAAGAAATAAATATTAAAAAAATAAATAAAATTTCACATTCGCTTCACTAAAGTATGAAACTTTCCAACCTGTAAAAAGATGAAGATCATTGTTCTCTCTGCTCCTTTCCTTTCTTCACTTGTGGCCACATTGTTCTGCCTGTCCTCCAAGGCTGATCTGAGGACGATCTGCTATATCTTCAATCCTTCCCTTAGTTTGAGGAATCCCCTTCTTTTTCCCCCAAGACAGTTTGGGTCTGATGCTGATTTCCTCTCATTCTGGGACTGCCCAGGTATGAAAGAGTTCAGTGGTATAAATGCGAGGCCCAAATTAGTGATCCCAGAATAAAGCCAGAGAAGAATTCTTGAGTTATCAGGAGAATTGTCTTATGGATTTGAGCAAAGTCTTGTATATGGTGAAAATGAGACCCTGAGTTAATTAAAATAACTTCACAGTGCATATCTGTCCCTGCCAGTGCTGCTGTAAATAATTGCAAAGGTAAGGATTCTTAGTAATTGTAAATATGCGGAAAACATGGTTATTAGAAAGTTTTGATGACCTTAATGAAGAAACAAAGTTGGCTCTGGAACTTTGCCTAGCAGGAATGGGGTTTTTTGAATATGATAAACACTGTCAGTTGTTAAGGCATCTTCTGATAGGTGAAAAGTGGTTTTTCAATGCAGTGCTGCCTGGCATGCGTCTTCTCTATGGTCTATTATCTTCTGGGAATGACATTCGTTAAGTTGGTATCTGCGTGCATCCCACCCAAATAAAGAATGTTTCATCAGCAAAATGAATTGCCATATAGTCATCAGACTCTAGAAATAAATTATCAACCATGACTGCAGTGGGTGAGGCTGTTTGTTTATCAGATCACTTGAGAACAGAGTAAAGTGAGTTTCATATTTTCCTGAGTCTTGAATTCTCATTTTAGACATCTGTTCGGAAGCTTTCTAAGCCATGGAGTATTCTAAATGAGCATTTTGTTAAATGGATGGAGGAAGACTTAGTTTTCCATTGTTAGGTGAAACCTAATTAAAAATTAAATAATGATATTGTGTTGGCTTGTAAATTCCTTATTCCCTGCATGTGTGTGTATATTTTGCTAGAACATTCCATTTTAAAACATGCTTTTTTTTTTAAAAATGATGAGAAATACTTGAAAAATACCACTTGCTTTTAGAATTATAGTATTGAGGATAGTCTCTATTTGAGAGGGGAGGAGTTTAGAAGGCCTTAGAAGCCTATAGCTTTATGAACTATATTTTCTGTGGATATAGTAGAATTAGTTTAATTGTTCTGTTTCCCTCTCTTCAGCATGATTGTGCTCATCATGGAAGTTAACAGAGGCACTGCATACACTGTGTATATCGGGAATTCTTTATAAACTTAATAAATGAAAGCTTTTCTCTTACAGACCCAATTCTCTAGTGGAGTTCTACTGAAATTATGTGGCTACCTTCCATTGATGTTAATGGAGGTTATGGATATGATTCCCTCCATAGTGATGGAAGAATGAGCCCTAGAGAAAAGAATGTAATGAATCACTGGGTTATGATACAGGATTCACTTGGTCTCCATACTACTATTTTTTTTCCTCCTAAAAGTTTAAGGTCTTATATTTAGTAACTAGTCTCTCTCCGCCTTAATCCTTTTTTGGTCAAGTCTGTAATAGTGTTAAGAACATAGAAAAGCAATATGGATCCATGGGTAGGCATAGTTAGGGGTTATGTAATGATTCAGCACATACATAGTTTTGTGTTTTCCTTTTACTTAATATTACTTGGTAGACATAACTTTAATGTTTTAAGAGATCATCATATTCTTCAGTAATAATAGTTGCTTTAATAATTCATTGTCCTTACAGACTACAGTTTATCATTTAGGTATTAAAGCTCTCAAATATATTTATTAAGTACCTACTGTGTATAAGGCTGTAAGTTTAATGCATTTGACACAGTCCCTATCTCAAATTGCCTTTCTTCTTGTGATGCAATAGAACCCAGTCTTTGAGGCTCTTTCTTATGGGCCAAGACCAAGTGTGAAGAATTTGGTGGGAGATGAGTGTGTGTGTGTGTCTTTCTGTATGTCTGTCAGTCTGTCTCTCTCCCAGGGACTGAAGAAAGGAAGGCCATTGTGGTTGGTGGTGTGTTGGAGAGACTGGTCTCAAGAGAGATAACTGAGTTCCTCCAGGGAGGAAACACAAGATCTTACCACAAGATCACATAGCAAGTCAGTGGGGGTGAAGGTAGTGTTTGACTCCAGACCGTGCTAGTAGACGACCACGTGATGCAAGCACCAGAGGGTGAACGCCAAAGACTAGTGGAGAAATAATTTCTACAGGCATCCAGACACTTTGATCTAGAGGAAATTTCAGGACTCTCTGAGAAAATGTGTAGCATATGAAAGATATTATAGGTATTTTCTTCCTGTAATTGAAGGAGGAAATTATTCAGACTCATTTTCAGATAAATTGTGATCTTGAGTTGAAAGACATAATGTACCTAAACCCTTTTTACTGGGTGATCTCTTTCCATGAAATTTCAAATATTTATGCATAGAATTTGGTGATGATTTTTGCTATTTAGGTATTTTTCTCCCTAGTGACAGTTACAAAATCTTGCTTACCCAACTCCCAAAGTCCACCTTACTCCGCAGTCTCTGTTCCTGTGTGAAGTGTTCCTCGTTATCAGGTCCACATAATTAATGCTTTATCACGTGAGGTAATTCAGTTACTCAGCAAAACAAAATGATGTACACTTTTAGAAATAGCTCTAGAAAGTAAATTTGGACCTAAACGTGTTCAGTTGAGAGGAAATTTCTGTTTGTCCTTAATTAAGAGAAACTATGGAAATGTACGCTAAGGATGCATTAATCAGAGAAGTTGGCATTACATTGTGTTATTCATTTTTATTTGGCATAGATTGCATGGGTACTCATTAGATAATTTGTATGGCTGAAATAACTCTAGTGATATTTCTTGCTAAACTTTTGCATCTGTTCAGACTAAAACTCGGGAAAGTTAAAAAAAATATCAGCTTTAAGTTTGAAAGTTTGACTCATTTATTATAAGTGAAAATCTCTATTGTGGAAATATATATACCTGAAAATGTTTGCTTGCTTCATTGTTGGGGAAGAAATGTGTGAGAGTAGGTAAATTGTTAATGAAAAATTATAAATCATATAGCAGATTTATATCTGGTGAATACATACTTGTGCTTAATGCACTTCAATTTTAACAGCTTTGCCTTGGCCCATCTTACCTGTGGCCTTGTCAACTTTGATATATTTTTTTAACTTTGATAATTGTTTTAAAAATAGATATTAGAAGGAGAAAGTTTGCATATTGAGAGGGTTGGTAGTTGATTCCCTTCGTGGGTAAATGCACATCTCAAGGGGAACCTGATCTATGTAGTCAGCATATTTGGATCATCAAGGGCAAAGAAAAGGAATTTCCCCCACCCGTTTACATTTTTTTGGTTTATATAGGTCAAACTAGATTTCTTTGACCTAAATTTATGTGGTGTACACATGGTTGTAGGTTTGGTTTGGGCTCTGTAATGTTTGTAATTATGTGAGATGACAATATTGAATTAACTTAGTTGTAGAGTTTTACATAGTGTTTGTACCAAACCCTAATAAAATAATATGAAATTTGATGAGTAATGCCAAGTGGGACAGTGCTCCACTCACATAAGCTTACTAAACTTGATATATTCTTATGGCGCTTCTCCAGAATGTAGAAGAAACACATTTATCTAGGTGATTAGTATTCTTTCTGTCTGCCAGATTTAAGGATTGTTTGGAAATATTGTTAGAATCAAAATCAACGTTTGTTGCTACACAGGGTTGGGCATTCCAGGCAAACTCTGGTCGTTTTTAATGGTCTTATTCTTATGTCCACTCATTTTACATCTGCCATGACAGTGATGTTTTCAGTAACACAGAGCTGCTATGCAAAGAGTGATACACTTTTAACTGAAGCCTTTGGGAAAGTAATAAAGTCATATCTGGTCCCATCTCAAAGGATGTTACTAAAAATGTCTTTAGAAGTGATCAGGGTAACACCTACTAGGCCCTCTACAGTTCAGGTTTTTGAAGTTAACAACCTGCAGTCAAAGTCCATTTCAAGCTGAAAAGTGGCTCTTATACAACCCTCCCCCTTTTTTGAACCACAAATGTTTTTATTTTATTTGTTTGTTTTTTAAGTTGAAGTATAGTTGATACACAGTATTACAGTAGCTTTTGATGTAGTGATTTAACATAGTGATTTGACAATTATGTACATTTACAAAATGCTCACACAAGCTACTCTTTAAATACTGTAGCTGGTTCTAAATCTAAGGAAAAATGAAAACAGTGGGAAATAAGAGTCGAAGGAAGTTCAGGACAGAAGATTCTTTTACATTTGCAACTGCCCAAATAGAATTTAACTTGAACATGGCAATGCTTTGCATTTTATGATGGCTAGTTTGTGCCATCTATTAGCCATAACCCCAGGTCCAGTTTGTTTTAAATCTCAAATAAATTTACAATAAATGTATTAACAAATTGTGAGGTCTTAGGTTGACCTCCTGGACGTTAGGAAATCAAATTTAAAGCATTGCATTGTCTGTTACTCAATGGAGTGGACTGAGTACAGCGTGTGACTTGTGTTCTGCCAATGATGCAATAAGCTAATATTGTAGTGTGAGTTAAGGTGGATTAGATGATCATCTTTAACTCTGCTTTCTCCAGGGGTTTTTGAATGCCTGTGTTTTCAGGTGATAGTCTATGCCCTATTGCATTGCTCTTTTAAAAAAGTGTTCTCTTTTGAGCAAGAAAACATATAGGCTCTCTTTGGATTCTGGATGGAAATTAGCAACCTTATGCTCAGAATGTAAAAGTATACTGTGTTATCACAAACTGACTCTCCTCCAAAAAAAATTCTAGGGAGTAAAATATATATGCAAGACACCAGAAATTGATTTAGAGAGTTATAGTGTTTTTTTTTTTTTTTTTTAACTTTCTTACATTTTTGTCCTGGAATTAATTTTCAGTGAAAACTAAGACATTTTTCTTCTCATCTGGAATCAGTTTTTACCTCATTAGCAGGAAATGGTGAATATACATTGAGCACAAATAAAGTTCACTTTATGAGGCAAAGAATTTGCACTCTGTAAGTAGATGTGTACAAATGAAAGACCCTTTCTGCTATCCTTAAAGGATTGTGAAGGAAATTTTAACAGCAGATGCCATCATTCAGGTAGCTTTCAGTGGTAGGATTCCCACTGCCCTCCCTCCCCCCACAATAAATCGGAAGAATCCAGGAGAAGTTTTCACCTAACCTGTTGGGAAGTATTTCAGTTCAGCCTTTAGTATATTGGTTAAATTAAATGTTCATTAGCTGGGCTTTGGTGGTGATAGCATAGGGGTATGGGGTAGAACTCTCTTTTCCATTTTCTTTTGATCTTAAAGTTACATAACTGTGCGTTTGCCTTAACTTGTGTTATTGCAGTAGGAAGATGTGTAGGTGGAAAGATATTCTAAAGGGAGGCTAGAGCTACCTTCCCTGACAAGAAACAATTCAAGAGAATAAATAAAAATCCACTGAAAGAGTCATAGAATGTTATAGTTGTAAAGGGACTTTAGGTTTCATTTAACCAAATGTTAGTTTCAAGATCCTAGAAAAAAATGTATTTTGTGATTGTGAATGGCATTTTTCCATATTTAAAAGTTAAGTTTACTAATGTGTCTGCTTGTTTACCCATGATATATTTGTGGCTAGTTTTTAATATTACTAATGGGAACATATTCCATATTATATAGTACCTTTTTGTCTGGGTGCTTGTATATATATGCTTGTTAGTCTACTAATACTCTAACACGTGCAAACATACAAGAGAAAATAGCAATCCAGTATTAAACAATGGAGAAAGAGTTATAGTGCATTAAGACTGGATTAACTGTACTTTTCACAGTCAAGTTGCCATAAGGGTCATTTTTTAAAGTTTTAGACTAACTCACATGTATCCAGAGTTTATACAGGGTTGTTGAGTATCTCTTTAGACATAGTCTTCCTGCTCTTCTGTCCTGACGTATAAAATGGATATCATTGAACTGGCATCTAGAAAGCGTTGGTAGCACTACAGATTTTATCACTCATTCCAAACATAGGAGTTGCAAAACACCTTTCTTTAAATATTTTCTCTTCATGGTGCAACTGGGGAGGGCCAAATTCCAGCCTTAAATAAAGTTTCAACCTGACTAGTTGATAGAAATGGCAGAGTAATAGAACTTGCGGTCAAGGAGCTGATGCCTGGATTGTGTCGAGGATTAGACTGTACGTTTGCCACGGCTCCAGATGGGCTCCATGTTTCTGCTCTATACGCACATCCTTGTAGCCATCAGGGAATGGAGAGGGAGTTCCACCTCTGGTTTCTTCTTCCAGAGATACTCCCCATGGGACTTCTAGACCCTAATCAGTATTCTTTTGTTGATGATAATCTACTTAAATGATATCCTATCATCAGAATCCCTTAATAGAATTATCTTTGCATTTTGCACTGTTCTTCCATCTTGGCTTCTAAAAGCTAAAAGTGTCCTTCTCCCCCCACTCCCCACCCTTTAAATCATTTTCCTAATGGAGATGACCTATAAATATGCCACGCAGAATCCATAGTCATGGCAGGAAACCTACACAGTAGGACTGGTTTTGATCCACAGTCCACCCTACTGGCGAGTGCTTTTCAGGCAGCTTCATATAATAATGCATAGGGTACAAAAAGAGACCTCTGCTGTGATGTCTTTGGTTTATATATTTTCCATTGAAATTGTAGATTTTTTTTTGGTTGGAATTTATTTGAGATGATTAAAGACATTTTGCAGAGTACTCAAATATAGGTGAAAGAATTTCAAGTTTGCTCATTTTGGCATAATTTTAAAACAAAAGTGTTACTGTTGGATCTGGGCATGTGATGGGTGAATGAGTGTTTCAATGAAATGACATAAGTCTGTATAATTTGGAGGGTAATGATGCCTTAGAACGAGAATAAATCTGGAGCGATGGAAAGGCTCCATATTCTAGAAGAATGCATGCTTCTTCCTATGAGTCTGAAAAATAAAATTAAATCTTTATTTATACGAATCCACTGGGGGACAAAAGCTACATGGACTGGGTTTATGATATATTTCAGAAAAGGAATATTAGCCTTAACCTCTTTCCTCACATTGCATATGATATTTAATCCATCATCTTTGTTTTAAACAAACAATACACAAGCTGTTGCTGGCATTGGTATAAAGCTGATGGTCCATCTGGAGAGCAGGAATATAGATCAGGAAAATAAGAGAATTGAAATTGGGTGCAAGGGCAGATTTGCATGTGTAAAACCTCTCTGTTTACTAGCTTCTTATCAAATTGTTTAATACGAGGCAAAACAGAATCCTTTCTCTTGAATCTGAGAGTCTTATTGGAGGAAGAGTTGCTGAAGGAAGAATAATTGGGTTTTGAGGGACAATAAAATCATAGCCGTTAATATCTTGTTTAGTGTGGGCGAGTCTGTGTGGAGGAATTGGGAACACTGCCGGGCACTGGGGTCTTGTTCTAGCCGTGTGATCTTTGGCCGGTCATTTTAGCTTCCTGACCTTCGGTGTCCTTTGGTCCAAGTTAATTCAGCAACTGCTTCTTGGGGCAACCGTGAGAATTTTCCCAGACCTAACCATTCTGCTGGGCATTACGGATCCATGGCTGAATAAGACTGAGTCCTACTCTCAAGAGGCTTAAGGCCTTGCAGTAGAGACAGACATTACCACTGAATAATGTAGTGAGTGTTACATAGGAGACCCTGGCTCACAAAGGAAGGAAAGATTAATCCTGTCTGGAATAGACAGGAAGATTTGTATTACAAATCTCTCATAAGGATTTTCTATTTTGACCAGCAGAGGAGCGGACATTCCAGGTATGTGAATAGTGAGAGGTTCAGAACAAATTATCAACAAAGTTCTTTCCAGTTCCACATTTGCGGTGTTATCAATGTAAAATTCTTTGAATAGCTTTCCACTGATGAGTTATTCGCTGAAGAGTATTTATTGTCATGCTTGAAAGAAAATAATAATGAAAGAAACAATGATTTCCTTTAGTTATAAAACTGGGGCTGGATGGGAGGAGGCGGCCAGTATTTCTCTTTTTAATTATTGCCCTGTTTGAAAGATGAACCCACATTGAGGGTGGCAGACACTCTGCGTAGAGGCCTTCCTTCTTCCTTCTAGGGAACAGCAGTGGATGGAACCGCTGTAACCTGGCCTCCCGCCACGAGAGGAGGGAATCCAGGTGGCCATGTTCAAATGTGTCTGTGTGCAGCAAGCCTTCTGAAATGACAGGAGAGCCCGGCAGCTTCCAAAGCAGCTGTGACTCTGGATTGCGCCCACCATCCCTGCTTCTCACCATGAGAGGAGCGAATCTCTGCTGCCTGAGGAGGCATGGAGCCTAGGACTTTAATTCCTTTTTTATTTTTTCCTTTTATTTTTAAAACGCTTGAGCGGTGGATGACGACTTCTTGACAAAAGAGAGAGTCCCCTCCCTTTTTAAATTATTTTAACTCAAGCTCTGGTGTAAACTCATGGGTTGGGAATAAGACTAGAATACCTTCTTTTTGTTGTTGTTTATGAGCGGCCAATAATTTATTCACATGTGACATTTGAGCTGGCATTTTTTCCCCCTCCTAAGAAGACAGTGGCTTCTGCTGTCGTTGTGTCCTAAAGCAAAGTCAGAGTAGCCCTTTGCTTTTGTTCCCCTCAGTAGTTCTGCGTTGCCCTCTTGCCTTTTTCATTTAGACCTTATGGTATTTCCTAACCCTCAGACTGTTTTGAAAGGCTTTGATTAAAATATGCTGATAAAAGAATTCGATAACCAAGTTAGGAACGACAAAGCTATCTAGAGAAGACCGAATGATTTGGCAGCCTAACAAATTCTATTCAGAGCACACAAAGAGATTCTGGAACGTTTTATAGGGACTCGTGTTTGGGGAATGGTATGAACTCAGGTTACCTGCCGAATATGGTGTCATATGGAAACATTTAAGAGCTTATGGAAAATTCTTTGAAATAAAGTGGAATGAGCTAGCAAGCATATAATACCTAAGAAGAAAAATAGGAGCATTCATTCTGATTTTTAGATGGCTGCTTAAGGAAGGGAGATGGATGGAAGTAAATCACTGCAACTTTGTGCACATAACGTAGAAGAGCTATCACCTAAGAATAGTTTTGCTAACCAAACCCTAGACTTAAAAGGTTATTAAAGGCCATCATGTCTGACCGCCTTCCTCTGTAGGAACCTCCTAGGTGTTATCCCCAACAGCCTCTATTTAAATACTTCCAGAAAAAAGACTGAGGGACTGGGGGAGAGGGGACCAAGGTTGGCAGGAACTTTTGTTGCATACCTGATATCTGCAAGATACTGGGGTGGGCACTTCCTCACCATCTCATTTGACTTACATGTAGGTTTTATAACCTCCAGATTACAGGTGAGGAAACTAAGTTATTTATGAGTGGGGAAACTTGCCTCAGCTCCTGTGTCTAGAGACAGGCAAGAGCCTCTTTCCATCCTGTACTACCCTCAGGTTAGAGGAGAGCTCTCTTCTTCATGAGGCTGTCCCTTCTGTCTTAATGATGTACGTTGTTTGAAAATGCTTTCTTGTATTTCGCTGAAATCTGTCTCTCATTAACATCTCTCCTTGGTCCTGATTCCACCTCAGGAACGACACAGAGTTGATGGAGTTCTCTTTTCTTATGAAGGTATGTTAACAACCACTGCTGCCCATATGGTCTCTGCCATCTTGTACTTAGTTGGTTCTTTTGACAACGAACACACACACACATCCTTTTGTTGATTCTAGTTCACCTTCCAACATGTGGAACTCTTTTTGAATCTTTAGAGGTCTAGACTCAAAGAACATTAGCGTTAGAAGATAATCTTCGTTTCATTTCACCCTGTCTGATTTATCAACCAATTGTTACTATGCTATCATAAGCCATGAATAAGCGATTAATTAACAGTGAACAGGACAAAAAGGCTAGGTTAACTCAGGGTCTGTGTTTTAGTTCCTGAAATTGAGTGCAGAATTTAGACTACCTGCGAATTTTCCTGGGAAGAGAATTGATGATGATTGCCACATTTTTAAGAGAACTTCTTATCTTGAAAAGTTAGGAACTATTCAAAGTAGAGAACTTCTTCCATTTTCCTTTGTTTAAAATTATAAGCCCAAGTGTTATTCACCAAGCCTTACCTTTTACTTTTCAGGAACCTTTGAAATGTGTGGGATACCCACGACTCCCTTGTGTACCCCCAGCACTTACTCCTTGTAGAATAGGAGTCGGCTTTCTCAGTGGGCTGGGAGCCCCTCAGGGGTGGGGGCCTTTGCAAGTCCTTAGCCTTCTCGCTCTAAGCCTCTGGCAAAGACTCGCCCTTTGAAGTATATGAATTGAATGGAATGGTTCAGATGAAACTGAACCCATGTTCTAGGATTGGGTTGTTTATTTTAGTTCAGCTTATTTCATGTGCCGTTATTTTGGGTGAATGGCGTAATGATACAATTGTACTGAGCACCTAACTAGTTTAATAAATAATGAAGAGAAAGAATAATGGACCCTAATGAGATGTGAAGAGCCCAGTTTAGAATGATGAGTTTTATTATGTGTGAAATAAAAAATATGTAGCCTGAGGAAAAGTGTTTATTAACATACTCCTTTGTGTGTTGTTTAAGAGGGGCACTGGCCTGCATGAAATGGAAACTGATGATTTCACATACATAAAAAGAGCATTTTAGGCATTGAACCCTGAGGGAGGTTAGTTGATACAATTCCTTATACTTTACAGATAAGGAAACTCAGGTTCTGATAGTGAAATGACTTTCCAAAGGTCACACATTCAGAATAATTGTATTTTTTCCAACAAATGGTGGTGCCTACCTCATGCTTTTTTTTTTTTTTAATCTTCCAAATGTTAAAAGTATAAGATTAAGTAAAGGTCATTTTTAGACCATATAAAGTACCCCAGTTGCCTCAGGATCAGTTTATTGTATGTATATTTGCTGTTGTCTTACAGATCAAGAGCATAAATCCACACAACTTGATTATTATTTTTTAAATTTAATTTTAATTAATTTTCTTTTAGAGAAAGAGTGTGCAAAAGGGAGAGTAGGCCAGAGAGAGAGAGAATCTGAAACAGGTTCCATGCTCAGTGTGGAGCCAGATGTGGAGGTCAGTGTGGGGTTCGATCCCATAAGCCTGGAACCATGACCTGAGCTGAAATTGAGTGAGATGCTCAACTGACTGAGCCACCCAGGTGCCCCATCACACAACTTGATTTTGAAGAACAGTTTCTTTGCAAGTGAAATATACCTATGGAAAGAAAGCAGTCATATTTTCTTATCTGAAGTGACTAGTCCTTGGCTGTATTTCCAATGGGGCTATTTTCCAAGGGGAGTTTAGAAATAATGAATATGTTAAAGATCTCTAATAAAGCTAGGAATTTTGAGAAAAATTCAGAGCACAGCTATACATTCCTTCAAACTGTCTCTTGGAGCCCCCGTTCAAGTTGGAATCTTGGCTTGACAGACCAGGGAATTGACCCAGTGCAATGGTTCTTACATTGTTATGATGAACCTTCCTTGTCTCTTTTCCTCAAAAAGTCAAAGTCAATGTCTTTGATTGCTTCAAACATGATTGTCTTGTCTTACCTTGCTTAGACTCTAATAAGCTTTTCTTATGCTCCCAGAATGACTTCTTTGGTAATTACATCTACTTTTTATTAAAATAGTTTTGGTCTTTGAGGTAGGAAGAAGAGGAAAGACCAGTCCCATTCTAGTTTGTTGGGCTACATTGACATGCCAAGTGTGTGATGAAGACAGATATTGTCTTACTCTTTTTGAGTAATGGACACAAGCACATGCCTGTTGCCCTGTAACTTTCAGATCTTCTGTAACCTTTTTAAACAAAATGGGAGAAGTTGCTACTTGTACCCAAGGGAAGAGAAAGTTAATGAATAGAAAAGAGAGAATTTACTTAGGAAAACAGTGGAATTAAGCTCTGGACAAAACATGCATCAGTGATGCATAACATTTTTGTTAATTGGGTCTTAACAGGTTTCTGACTCATGTGGTAATCATTGTAGAAGTGGGTCATACTAGACCATGCCAGCGGCATATCCCACAGCTATAAGAACTCTTACCTACTTGTGCATGTACACCTGAGTTTCTGGAGGCATACATTTCTATAGCTTAATTTAGGTTCCACGTACACTTCAGTGGTTAAACCTGAGCTAGACTCAAAGAGTTTGTTTCCATTAAGAAAATGAATCTTTTATGTGGACCAAGGTCAGGTTAGTTAATTTGTTTGCTTTTATTGGAATATCTTTTCCCATTCCAATTCATCACTTAATTTTAAGTGGTTCTACTAAAACACCCATTAAAGTCCCTTACATTTCTCAAGACTAGGGCTATGACAGGGTCATGTGACTTTTCTTTTTCAATGCACAAAGATAGTTTTTCTGGTCATCAACTTATTTTTCCTTGTCTGTAATTTCTCAACTGTGAGGGACCGTTTTTTATAATAGTATGAACTCTATTTGCAAAGAGACCAAATGAAGTTTTCACAAGACAGAAGATTAAAATATAAAAATGCACCCAACTGTGATAAACATTTCTTCTTTAAAAATAATGAGACTTTTTTTTTCTAAATTCTTATTTTTCTGCCCACTTCACCCTCTTCCCAACTGATGTACTTTCCAGCAACTCAAAGTTGACTCCTGCTAGTAAAGTAACTAAATGTGATGTTACTGCTCTAATTAGTGGTGACAAAAGATCAATTAATGTTATAATTAAAAACAGTGTCTAGATCTGTTGTTTGTGGTGAACAAATGTGACAATTACTTGGTACATTGACATAGATGTGTTGAATTTCCTCCCTAGATTTTAAGGGGATACATTTTAGTGCTGATGTGCACATTTAACTGTGGACAGTAGGAACAAGGCAAGCATATTAGGGAAAGAATAGGGCCCATAATGTCTAAGCTAGAGCCATATTTTAACATACTTGACACCTTTTCTTGGTGCCTGGTGCTATATCAGCAACTTGTACTCACTGGATCTGGAGCCTCACGCTTTTAATATTTTATCACTAAATGCTTAAGTGTTTATGTTGCAAAAAAGAAAAGGAAAAAAAAAATCCCATTTGGACTCTTAGACCACACGAACAGGACAATGTATGATAACCATGTCATTGATGATTCTGGTTCCATGTATGGCAGTAATGTTTAAGTTGATGGGGTAGAATAGTGAGTATATGATTTATGCAAATCTGGTTGGATTTTCTTCTGATACAGAGCAAGCTGTTTTTCATACATTGAAGTCTGGGAAAGCTATGTTACTGTAAAAAAGTAACCGTATCTCTTTTCTGAGTTGTTGCCAAGCAGATGTAGACTTTTGGATTGTGCCCAGAAAACTTCTACAGCTGATACTTTGGTGACTTGTTCCTACTCCTGGCTTTACCAGCACCTATTTAAATAGCAGAGGAGCATGATTTTTGTGTTGGTAGGTCACAGTTTTATACATTTCTCTACAAGCAGCTAAATATGGGCAAGCTAATATTGATTGAAATTGATAGAAATGAAGTAAACCCAATTTGCTTTGAAAGAATCAGTGAAGGGTCACGTGGGTGGATTAGTCAGTTGAGTGCCCGACTTCAGCTCAGGTCATGATCTCACTGTCCGTGAGTTCGAGCCCCTCATTGGGCTCTGTGCTGACAGCTCAGAACCTAGAGCCTGCTTCGGATTCTGTGTCCCCTTCTCTTGCTTCCCCTCCCTCACTGGCATTCTGTCTGTCTGTCTCTCTCTGTCAAAAATAAATAAACATTAAAAAAATGTTTAAAAATACAGTAAAAATATGGCCAGCTTTGCTAATATGATTTTCCAAAAAAAGAATCAAGAAAATCCATCTAAAAAGTTCCCTGAGAGATTGGCATTGAATGTGAAACAAGGGCAGTCCGCTGCGATTACTAAAAGAATCTCACCTTTTAACTTCGTCCCATAAATGGATCATGCTCAGTGGGTCTACCTGAGCAGCATGTGGTTTGATTTTAAATTCTTAGATTACTGATTCCCACCATCATGCTTTAGTATTCTTTCTGTGGTATTAATATTATAAAGGCTATTAGAAATAGGGGAATATCACACGGTGTCAGGTTGACAAATTTATCAAGAAATGAGCATTTTCTGTAACATCAGCTCAAAAGAACAAACGTTAATATTATAATCTCAGGTAATTTGGTAGCAATGGAAATCCTGTAAACCTTGAAGGTGGCGTGCTTTTCACGTGGATGGTCAAGGAAGGAAGCTAGTTGAATTCATTTGCTGTGTCGCAGGGCCAAAAAGACAAACGAGAGACGGAGGGAACAAAGAAAGTAAAATCTTTCCTTTTTTTCAGGAGGAGTTGGAAGATGAGGAGTAATACAACACGCCAGATATATATGTTAAAAACTTACAACAAATCATAGATCACACTAAAGGATTACTAAAGTTTTAAACATGGCTGAGGGTATAGATGTCAGATTTTCTTACACAATAGTGGGTCTTTTGTTTCAGAGTTCACTCTTGGCCAGAAACTCCCTACCACTGTGTTAATTTCCTGTCGATCTTTCATTCAGCAACAGAGCTAGAGGTGGGGAGTAGACACCCCCCCAAACCCCCACCCCCAGGCTTTTTAAGACTGTGCTTTGTGTAGATTAAAAAGAAGAAGGAAAAAAGAACAAACTTTTTCCAAACAAGACATCCATGTGCATTCAAGATCCTGTATGTGTGCTTAAAATGATCCTTAAAAAAAGCTCTCTCTATAATTTTGAACCTCTCCTTTTTCTAAAGACTTTTATAGCCATTTTTTTTCCTTCTCAGCATGTGAACAAATGTGTAACTCGAATAGATGTAACTTTGCTATTTGCTTAGATTGTTTTAAAAGGCTAGCTGTGTGGAGGAATGAAGAAGGAAGAGAGGCCGGAGTAGCTGGGGTTTATTTGTTCTGTGTTGACCTAATGAGTGCAGTTCTTAAAAAATAATAAATATTTATATGTGATCTTAATTTTTAATGAGTCTCATAAACTGGCTGGTATAGAAAAGTGTATGAAAAGCCATGTATATTAAACTATATGTATCGTAAATACATGCATATGCACACTAGAATGTTTTTGGAGGGAAAAGACCTTATTGATCTTGTTCACTGTGGTTTTCCTGGTATCTAGAACAGTGCCTGACATGTGACTGGAACCCAATAAACATTTGTTGAGCTAAAAAAAAATATATGAAAATAAAGGCAGCATAGCAGTAGATTGGAATTCGGAAGAACTGGAGTCTACTTCCAGTACTGCCATTAACAAAGTATGAGATGTTGCTGAAGTCATTTAATTTCTTTGCTCCTCTGTTGCTTAAAAACTGGAACCCTTTGTGTTTTGTTTTGTTTTTCCTTTTAAATAATGATCAAATGATACCTGAGGGATATAAAAGCTGTTTGGAAACTACAGGGTGCTTTAAATAAGTGTGCGTATGTGTGTGTATGTACGGAAAATCCTTTATCTCTTTGCTTCTCAATTTCTTTTCTTAGGAAAATCAGATTATTTAAATCCCATTATGCACAGCTCTCCTGTGCTCTTCCTAAGCCTCTATATTCCATTACCTCTAGTAAATCAGAAAAAGGTGGTGAGTCAGGCTGTTGTAGAAGGCCAGGTCTTCTGTATCTCATGACCATTTCGCTGTGTGGAACTCTGAACTCTCCAGGGCATATATCTCATGGGGTTTTTTAACCTGTTTCAGCCATACCAAAGGTAATGTATGACTTGGGGTCTCCTAGATATGACCACTTCAAGATTCTTGGATGCGCAAATTAAAGGATTTATTAGTTATTAATATTATAGATGAATAATCATGAATTTAACCTAGAGCCGACCTAAAATCAGTGTCATGGAATTAGCTGTGAAGATTTTTTTTTTAAAATGTTTTATTTATTTCTAGGAGAGAGAGAGAGAGAGAGAGAGAGACAGTGTGAGCAGGGGAGGGTCAGAGAGAGAAGAAGTCACAGACTGAAACAGGCTCCAGGCTCTGAGCTGGGAGTCAGCACAGAGCCCGACGCGGGGCCCGAACCCATGAACCGCGAGATCATGACCCAAGCGAAAGTCGGACGCTTAACCGACTAAGCCACCCAGGTGCCCCCGTGAAGATTTTTTTTAAATGTGTGTCTTTGTTAATAATAGTATGTCTCAGAGATGCATATCTGGAAGGGAAAAGGATAGAAAGTAAAAAGTAAGTAGAGAGATATTAACAAAGAGAAAAGATAATCATCTTTAGGACAGTTGTTCAAAGCTTTATACTCATTCATTCTCCACAGTTATTTTTTGAATTAGGATTCTTATTCTTAAACTTAGGATGTAACAAATTTAGGAAGGCCCTTCATATTAACATTATTATCTTAAATTAGGAAGAAATGGCATGAAGTTTGAAGTAGGCTTTAATAATAGCATCATTGAAGTTAGATCTGGAGGTAGACTTCAATTGCATCATAGAACTTTTTTAGACTTTAGGAGACCATTTAGCGCAACTACATTCATTTGTATCTTAGGAGAACTGAGGCCCAAATAGCCCAGGCCAGGAATCTTTTGGAAGGTCATGGTGACCAGTTACTTTAGAGTCTAGACTACAGCCCTAGGTCTTCAGATTTCCAGATTCCAACTATGCCTTCCCCGTACACAACTGTTAATTTTCTTAAAATTAAAACAATACTAATCACCCCACTTAGAAGAGCTTTCCAAAATATTGTTAGTGTTGAACGCCTTAGCATTGCATTTTGCTAGTAATAGTCACTCAGATTTACTGAGCTGGAAGCCTGACTTAACAGAGTAATGAGACAGTGGTATCCATGTGCCATCAGGGGGCTGGGGCCCGACCTATCCACAGGTTACACATTTTACATCTGAAAGAACATAAGTAATTCTCCCCCCCCCCCACTTTTAAATGATAAGGGGCTATTGACAACCCTCCACTGTCACTTGTAGCCATGTGGTTTAAAATATATACTGCTTATTGAAAGAGTTGTTCAAGTTAAATGCAGGAGATATATTACACCATGTAATATGCCTGCATTTGTTCATGCATTCTTTTTGGAAACCTGATCTTATTTATGTCTGCTTTTACCAGATAGGCTAGGTTAAGTTATGTTAAACATGTTGTACTGAGACTTGATTCACAGTGCTGCAGCCTGGCTTTCTTCCTTGATTAGCTTTAATCAAACTCCCTGCATTCCATGACCTTAATAAAGCTATTTTTCCTGACAACTGAAGACTGTCTTAACAAGCACAGTTCATCTGTGCTGAAACTAAGGCTGAGTTAAGATGGGGTTTAGGTGCTCATTAAAGCCCAAAGAATGGAGTATAAGAGGAAATGATGAAATGGTGCTCCCTGAAACATCTCTTCTTTAAATTTAATTAGACGAATTATACGAAAACCAGTAGATGCCCTGGGAAGGCCATCAACATTAGGGTTAATAAAAAGCTTGGATAGTGTGAAAGAGCTGGGGTGGGAGGTGCTGTAGAACTTTTCTAACACTTATCAGAGGGAAATTAACACCAATTGCTAAACACAGAAACTAGATGAATTTCAACATTGATTTAAAAATTAATTTTGTGATTCTGTGCTCTGTACAAAAATATAGCTTGGAAATCTTTTGAAGTTTGGCAGGGGCACACATGCACAAGGTATTTTATGAATACTTGGTATGTAAATTATTCATATGCACTTTATATATGAACTATTTTGTACACCAGGAGAGGCAGTTATGGTCGGCCTTTGGAGTTTTGACAGACCTGGGTCCAAATTCTTAACAGTTTCCCCCATTAGTTCTGTGTGTGTGTGTGTGTGTGTGTGTGTGTGTGTGTGTACATGTGTGCATGTGCACAAGTGACTTCACCTCTGTGAAACCCAGTTTCATCATCTATAAAATAATTCTTTTCCTGAAGAGGCTTTATAAGAATTAAATGAAATTAGATTGTCTGTGTATGGAATGCTTAATACAATGCCTGGCACATAATAGGTGCTCAAAATATAGGTGCCCTGTATTTAAATTTTTTTTTTAATGTTTTATTTATTTTTAGGAGAGAGAGAGAGACAGCGTGAGCAGGGGAGGGTCAGAGAGAGAGGGAGTCACAGACTGAAACAGGCTCCAGGCTCTGAGCTGGCAGTCAGCACGGAGCCCGACGCGGGGCTCGAACCCACGAACCGCGAGATCATGACCTAAGCGAAAGTCGGACGCTTAACCGACTAAGCCACCCAGGCGCCCCATAGGTGCCCTGTATTTAAAAGAAATTTCCATTTAGGGGTGGTTTTAAGTGAACATCCTATAAATATGTGAGAATTAGGTTATGAATGTAAATATTTTACACGTAATCTCATAGATCAAGATCATCTTAAGGGAAAATGCTAGAAGACAGAAGCTTGTAGTTTTGGGAAGGAACGATGACTCAAACCTCCTAAATGAATTGTTTGGTGCCTAGAGCCGCCAAGTGGAGAGACATTTCAGAAGGTGGAAACATTTATTAAGTACCATGTGCTAAGCACCTTATATACCTATTTGAAGAGAACTCTGCAAGGTAGGTGTTATCGACCTGATCTTACAGGCAAGGAAAAAGAGATTCAGAAAGACTTGAGTGAGTTGCATGGTACCGTGGGAGAGCCAAAATTGGAACTCAAGGTTGGCCTGGCTCCGGAATGCTCACTCTTTGGGGCAGTTGGGTGGCAGGTGAGAGCAGGTGTTTGTATCACTTCAGAAATCAGATTTGCCATATAAGTTATTGGATGCACAATCCTCTCTCCTTTTTCATTCTTGGATTAATTCTAAATGAACTTACTCTGTGTCATGATTAACTCTCAGTTCCATTGGTCTTGGGCTGTGGTTCTCAGCCTTGGCTGGCCTTTTAGCCTCAACTGGGATGGGATTAGGTATTCGTATTTTCTAAAGCTCTCACGGCGGTTCCTGGTGTGCAGTCAGGGCCAAGAGCCTGCATTCAGATACGTCTACCTCAGACATAGGTGTTTTGGTCGCCTAGGTGTCAGTTGTGATTTGTCAGAGTTGATTATGACCCTCCTGCTTATATAGAGGAAGAAATATGGAAGCCCTGAAATCTTCTCCAGTTGTGGTAGATGTTGCTTATGCATTAATTAGCATGTAAAAATGAAATGTTCTCTACTCTCACTGTTAGCTTATTTTCTCTTTTTCCAGTTGAAAGTGGCTAAATTAGATGGAGTGAAGATTATGGCAAGAAAAGAAAAGGAAAGAAACATGATTACGGCAGCTTTTCCCCTCAGAGAGCTGAAGACAGGAGCATTCTTCTGTTTTTAGTAAAACAAAAATTATTTTCAGAATAATGGCTTTATCCCTGCTCCCTTAGAAAGGGAAAAAACCTTTGTGGTCAAACTGATTTGTGGACGAACCCCAAGCTCTCACTTTCTAATGAAAGATTTAGTCATTTTAAACTTTTGGAGTCTCGGTTTCCTAATCTGTGCAATAGAAATAATTCTTAACTCGTTTAGTTACTCCGAGGATTAAATGAAGAAAACAGTTTGCAGAGGACGTTCTGGAACCTGACCTGTGTAGCCTCTCTTGTTAGATTACCGAGACCAAGTATCTTTGGATGCTGGTCAGGTTGAGCGTTTTCTGAGAGGGCTCCATGAGGCTGGTTGGTTTTATAGAGCAAGGAGGCCTGCGGCTGACTCTTAATTCTGGAAGCTGCCATTCACAGAGACCTTTTTCTTTTCCCTAAGAGATTCCTGGGCATCTTTTTTTTTTTTTTTTTTTTACAGACCAGAGAGTAAGGAAAGAAGTTAGGATGCCTTTCCTGAAAGCTGGTCTGGGGAGTTAGCTGCTGATAGGAATCAGCATTCCCTAACTTGAGATTTCCTAACACTCTTTTCTCGGGCTCAATTCTGAGTCACTGGTGCCTGCCCTGGCCACGTTGTATATGAACTCAGACAGTTACTGGGAAGGGATCTTGTCTTTGCTTCTGCCTTCAGGCACAGCTACAGCCACATCGCCCCAAACAGATGTGTTCCCATTCTTCTTTAAAAGAGTATGTAATGGCTTTAACTATGAAGATGTTCATGCTAATTTCTAACATTGATAAGCATCAGGTCAAGCATATTTTCTACTCTTACCATCTTCCACAGAGGTATAAAATTGCTTTTATACCTCTAAGGGATTTTTTACGAAGACATTTTGGTATGGGTGAATGGGTTGAGATTTTTAGGATGTTTTAATAACTCAGTAAAAGAGCAACTTTTCCTACAGCCCCATGATCTGGTGGAAATCCAGACATTAGATTCCACTAAACTTGAGGAATACCCAAAAAATGATGATAGGAATATCCAGGGAGCTAGAAGCCTTGAGACTGCTTACTTATCCGAATCCTTACATGACCCCGAGACAGCCAGGCAGAGGGGCTGCAAAGTAGAGATAAGTGCTGGAAATTGGCCAGTGTACCTTTTTTTTCTTTTCTTCTTCTTTTTTTTTAAGACATAGCTCTCTCTCCTTTACACTTTTCCTGTACCTCTGCCCTGAAGCCTACACAGCCTGTTACATACTGATAGCTAAGGTAATGCAATCAACATTCCTTACTCCTACCTACAGAAAAGACCTAAATTGTTTACTGGCCTCCAGGATGTTGGTAAATATCTGGCTGTTCTTTTTGGAAGGTGTGTGGTTGGGGGAGGTGGGGGGAGTGAGGCAGTGTACAGTGTCTACATTTATATTGTGAAAATACACATTTTGTATTCTAGAATAAGAAAGAAATAATTTAGAGGAGATCTGCATTGTTCAAGACCAGGGAAAAATTATCTTGTTCTCCATGTAGGGCTCCCACCCCTCAGTGGCTTTACATGTGTTCTGTAGGGGAAAACATTATTTCTAAAGTAGCCTGGGACATGGAGAATCCAGTGATAAAAGGTTTAGAACATTTTCAGGCTTTTTTACTCTTGGAATGTAGCATGGGAAAGTTCATTCCCAAAGACTGTACCTCTGGGCATTCTGGCAGAGTTGGGGGCTGAATTGGTAAGAATGAAATGAAAATGGGTTGAAAATCCGTTTTCTGTTAAACACAGTCAGGCTAGGAATGGGGCATCCTACTTTTAGAATAGAAATTTCATTATACAAGGGCAGGGTGGAGGAAACCTAATTTGACAGCAGTTCATGTGAAAACAGCCAAGAGTGTAAGTTGATCTCAAGATTAATCGAGGCCAGCAGTGTGACATTGCCTTTTAAAAGGTGAAGGCTGTGTTGGGCTGTGGTCTGACCACAGCTGGAATATTTTTGCCCAGTTTTGGTCCACATGCTAAAAGGAATGCCAGCAAAATGGAGACCTGGATGCCAGTGGATCAGGAAATCCTATTATAGGAGGAGCAGTTGAGGAAAAAATGGCTATCAAGTCTGAAGAAGAGATTCCTTAAGAATGACCTTAAGAATGAGCTTATTAAATATCTAGGGGTCTGGTGGGACATTCTCTTGTTCTAGAAGACCAAAGTAGGAGTTGGGTCTTTCTCTGGAGCCTCAAACCCACATTTGACATGAAAAAAACAGAGACGAAAACCTGAGTTAACATCTTGCACTGCCTGACCCATTTTTCCCAACAATCTGCTCATCTTCCTGTGTTTCAAAATGAGTGGCTGTCTCCATTCTTCACCCTGTCATCCAAACCAGAAATCGAGCATTATCTTTCACTCATCCCTTTCGCTCAGGGAAAAAAAAATGCATTTAAAGTCAGCACCTATGGACTGGGCTTCTGTTGGTCCCCAGTAACTCAGTTGCTAATAGCTTTTGATGGGGAGGCAAAATTGTTAAACTTGATAATTTCTAAAGAGTTTTGAGCTATTTAGCACTAAGTGATGCCAAAGAAAAAGAATACTAGTGTTACTCACAGCAGAGGGAATAATTTAATATCCTTTTGGGGGGCCGAGGGTAAGTTCTGTGTGACTCAGCACATTATCATCCTCTATGACCCTAGCTCCCTTCTGTTTCCTGATCTGCTTGTCTTGACCTGTTTCATTTCCACACCAAAATAGTTTCATTAACACCATGATCATGCACAGGAGATAGTAGTTAACTGATGTAATTAACTGGTGTGTCAAAGGCTATTGGTTTATTGCATATGCAACTGTCTTTCCTGGTGGGAAGATACACTTTCTGCTGACATAATAGATCTGCAAACATGCCAAATTGCCAAATAATCTGTTGGGCGATGGTGAGGTGTTTGTGGTGATTCCACGTACATAGGCAGAATGGCGGGATCTTTCCCTGTGTTCTTCTAAATGCAACTGACCAAAGGTGCTAATTGCTCAACAGTTGAAACATAAGAAGAGAAGTCAATTTAGTTTTGGGCCTTGGTGTGGTTCTTTTCCTTTCCTTTCCTTTTTTTTTTTTTTTTTAAATCTGTGCTTTTGGCATGCTAATGAATGCATTTAGTCTCTGCAAGAAATTTCTGTTTAAGAAAGAATTTAAAAACACGAAGTGCTCAATCCATATCTCCTAAACAACTAAAAAGACTGCAATTTCAAATGAGAAATTATGTTGCAAAGATGAAAAGAGTTGTTTATTATGGCTCAAAATTTTAATCACCCAAGGGCTGTAAAGTTAAAAATAGACAGTTCTGCCTTCTGTTTATGGTAAACTTGGCTGAGTCCCGGCAAGTTTCAAAGCTGAACATACTGTATGTTATTTTTGCTTAATTTTAGATTCCACATTTTTAAATTATTTCTTACAAGAAGCATATTTCAGGATATAAACTTAGCCTGAAGAACAGTATTCTTGATTTCTGCCCATATTGAAACTCCTTTGAAAATAGTAAACTATGGTTTTGGGATTTTCCTGTTCCCAAGAGTCCAAATGGGTACCTTTCTAAGTCTTTTACATTATGAATGAACACAGGAATACAAAATCGTAAAGGTTACTTTCTGCTGTCTCGTTCCCGTACTTGTCATTTTAGTTTTCTTAGCAGTGGGACTGAATGCAAACATACAGTAGTACACACTAGCTTGTACTCAAGGGAGGGGCATTTTGGGTTGCCCTTCGTGTTTCAGGTTAAGGAGGCTGGAAGGTGCAGACGGAGACTCTTCTGGCTTAGAGATGGTGTCTGCCAAGAGCTTATGAGAGAGAGAGAGAGAGAGAGAGGGAGCGGCGGGGGGGGGGGGGGGGGGGGGGGGGGGGGGAGGAGAGCCGGCGAAGGGGGAAGAGAGAGAGGGAGAGGGAGAGAGAGAGAATCTTCCAGCTGTAGCCACCGGACAGTGCAGCCTCTTTTCCAGTCCATTCCCGCCTGCCAGGAGAACTGTCTGTGTGGTGACTGTTTGCCCCAAGAGCAAGTAGGATTGTTGACTCAACTCTGTTCATGCCTTCTCAAAGAGGAGAAACACCTGGCTTCACCTCTTTACAGAACTCTTGTTGATTCTTGCCTCTGCGCTCTTGCAGAGAGCTCTTTTGGACCTTTCTTCCGAGAGTTTTTAAAACCAGCCCCTTGGGTGGCAAGAAATCTAGGGAGGGCATCTTTTTTTTTTTTTTCTTTCTTTAACCCATTACTCCATGAGACATCTGGGAATCAAACATGCCCCACAGAGTGACTGGCATGCTCTGTAAATATTTGCTAAATATTGTCAAATGAACAACTATTGACTGAAGATCAAGATTCCTATGATGACTCTGATGGGGATATATTTGTGATTAAGGTAATCCTAACTATTGCTGAAGAATTCTTACTATGTGCTAGACCTGTATCTGAACACTGGATATTTGTTGTTTTTGATCTTCCCAAGGGCCCGTTTTATAAAAGCGAAAACCAGGCTTTCCAGGGTTAGGAACTTGCCCCGAGGATATTCAGCTATATAGAATAGCCATGGAGAATCTGTGCTTAGTGAGTAGAGAATGAATACTGATTCCATATTCCTTCCAATATGCCATATCACCATGATTGAGAAAGGCTGTGACAACAGGACCCAGACATTGACACCATGCCTCTGAATGGCCAAAGGATATGTCACAACATCCCGATAGATATCTCATGCCCTTGATTATGAGATAGATAATCTCCCAGGTCCCAGCCAGAACCTGTTTACACTTAATTTGCACACAACTTTAATAAAGTTGGTTATCTGTTTTTCAAGTGCGCAGCAGATCCATTCATTCAGTAAACATTTTCGGAATACCTATGATGTGCCAAGTATGCTTCTAGAGACAGCAGACCAAAAAAGACAGAATCTTTCCCTTTTGAGAGATTACATTATACATTTATACATTGGTGGCTCTCAAGCTGTGGTCCCCAGGTCAGTAGTAGCAGCCTCACACGGAGACTTGTTAGAAATGCAAATCCTTGGTCCCCAGTCCAGAAACTTGGGGATTGAGGTTCAGCAATCTGGTTTTAAACAAGCCCCCTCAGTGATGCTGATGTATGCCACAGTTTGGAAACCGCTATTCTAGAGGGCTTAGAACAGCATTTTTGTATTCTTCCAGCAGGTAGCTCTGCAGACAGTTTTGTCACCAAATTTATCCCAAATTTGTGTGTCTCTCTGTCAAGGTCTGACTTCATGATGGTATTCAGTGACGGGCCCTTGCTGGGCAGAGGCACTGAGGCACTTACACATGAGAATATGGACCCTAGACTTCCATGTACATAGATTCAGGTTCTCATTCTGCCAAGCACCAGCTACACGAAACTTGGGAAAAGTCTCTAAGCTTTGGTTTTCTTGTGCAAAGAAATGTAGTAATGGGACCATACCTCACGCTTGGTACAGTTGCTTGGTACAAAAAAAAATGCTCAGTAACTAATTGTAATTGTTTTTCTCTCTCTAGGATGTAGCACTGGGCTGGGCACAGAATAGGTGCTCAGGGAATGTTCTTTAGAAAATGGATGGATATTTATTTTCCTTGGTGTTAGCCATTAGCCTAAGACCTGCAGCTGTTTAATTCCTACCCTTTGTCCATCTTCAGCAGAAGACACCAGAATAATGAGACCCAGCATCAGAACATACCTGACACACAAGGTCCCTTTGGAAATGTGTGTTGGCCTGCCTCAGTTTAGCCACTGCTGGTACTTAATCCTCAGCTGTCTAAGTGAGCTTGCCTTCCCCTTTGGCCCTTAACTTTGGGATATTTCAAATGCCCATAAAATCTTATTTAATTGAGGCTCTTCCATATCTGCTTGTATGTATTTTATTCTTGAAATGCTGGTGGCATTAATAGTAAGTCTGAGAGAATCAAACTTCTGCCTCTTTTATGCCATTTCAGCACTAAACCAAGGAGAAAAACTCTCAAGGAAATTAATGCTTCCCTCAAGTACAGTAAGAATACGCATCTAACATATTGCCATAGAACCTGGTTTCACTGACTTTCCAAATTTTTGTTTTGCCATTTTTATTACATGTCACATTGTATGGCTAAAACCAGACGTACAATTATGAGGAAGCTGTTCGCTCAGCATCTGCAGTGTCTGCCAATCGGATAACCTTTCAGAAGAAACAGTATCCACCAAAGATTTAGTCATTATTCACAAATAGATTATTATTATTTTATCTCCAGACTTTCATTGGTTCACTAAATATTATTGAGCAACTGCTGTGTGACAAGCACTGTTCTAGGTGCCGGCAGATGACTGGGACAGACATACCGCCCCTCTAGGTACCTGGTTGCTTTCTTTTTCACCCCTGGGAGTGTGTAGGGATGTCCGCGGCTTAGGGTGCTCTACCCAGAAGCCGGGCCTGGGGTGCAGGGCACATGGTAGACGCACAGACATGAACTCCCTCACAGCTGCAGGGTCGCCCCCTTTCTGTCAGAGAAACAAGCACCCGGTTTAAGTTTCAAGTGTAAAATTTAACCCCTTCAGTAGTGACAGCTGTCCCTGTTTCTCGCTCTGGCTGGTCCTCCGGCCCTGGATTTGTGAAGTCACGTTAGTGCTGATCTAACTTAGCTTTTCTTCATACTACTGCAAACTCCATCTTACTTTCCTATTGCTGCTATCACATGTCACCACAAGCTTAGTGGTTTAAAATGACACAAGTTTAGGGGCGCCTGGGTGGCTCGGTCGGTTAAGCATCGGACTCGGGCTCAGGTCATGATCTCACGGTTCGTGAGCTTGAGGCCCGGATGGGATGATCACGAGCCCCATGTCAGGTGAGCTCGAGCCCCACTAGGGTGAGCCCTGCTTCTCTCTCTCTTCCTCTCTCTCTGCCCCTCGCTCACTTGCACCACCCCCACCCCTCAAAAGTGACACACATTTGTTTTCTTCAGCTCTGAAGGTAGGAAGTCTAAAACCCAGGCTTGTGTCAGTAGGGCCGGTTGCTTCTGGAAGCCCCAGGGAAGAACCCCATTCCATGCCTCATCCTCTACCAGAGGTCGGTTTGATGCTCCTCGGCATGTAGCTGTGTCACTACTGCCTGTGCTTCCTTCCGCTAGGTCTTTGAGCCTCCTGCCTTGGTCTTATTAGTAACCGTGAGATCACAATCATTGGGCCTCCCTGGGTAATGCAGAGTAATCTCCCCGCTTTCAGATCCTTAACATTGGCAGAGTCCCTTTTGACATATTCACAGATCTGGGATTAGGATGTAGACATCTTGAGGAGGTGGGTAGCGGGCCCTCATTATTTAGATCACACTACCCTCTCAGAGATTCTAGTGTCCTTAGGCTCATTGGCTGATAGGCAGGATTTTCTTTTTAAAAGTAGTTTCTTCCATTCTAGAAAACCCAACCCAACAGCACAGTCTAAAATGAAAATCCTGCTAACTTAGCAGAGTCAATTATACATTCATGACTACCTGAGAATCTCCTTAATGATTCTTGTTTCTTCTACAAGACTGAGCTCAAAAGCCCTGCCCCCAGGGAGCCTTCCTGGGTTACCCTGGGCTTGTGAGGTGTTCCTCATTTGTGATTCGTTGGCCCTCTCTGCATAAGTGACTACAGGACAGCAACTTTGCCATCGTAATTGTGTGGATTTACTTGCCAGCCAATGGCCCCCACATTGCCTCCTCTTCCCGTAAATAGTATGACCTTTACAAGAAGGGACTCCTTCTGCTAGGCAATTAAAAGATATTTGGTACAATATCTTCTAATGGAAGGATTCTTTTCTCTCATACAGTTTCTTTTTTTTTTTTTTTTAAACATTTTCAATGTTTTTTATTTATTTCTGAGAGAGAGAGAGTGAGAGCGAGCGAGCAGGGGAGGGTTAGAGAGAGAGGGGAGACACGGAATCTGAAACAGGCTCCAGGCTCTGAGCTGGCTGTTAGCACAGAGCCCAACATGGGGCTTGAACCCACAAACCGTGAGATCATGACCTGAGCCAAAGCCAGACGTTTAACCGACTGAGCCACCCAAGTGCCCCATCTCTTATACAGTTTCGAGAAACTGTGTGAGGTGAGTTTCACTTAATTTTACTTGATAAGGTACTTACTAGAATTTGGGAGTTGAGTGTGGCCAAGTGGGTTCAGAAACGACTGGTATCATGTGGCTTTTCACATGGTTAGGACACCTGACTTGATGGTGAGGTAGTGAAACTTATGGATGTCTTTTCAAGTAAATATAATCCTTTCTTTTTCTTTCCAGTGAATATAATCCTGTACTCTTCTTTCTTCAGTGTCATCATAAATCTACTATAGACCAGGTAGTTTCCTAATATTTAGAAATAATGACATAAATCAAGGTGAATGACTGAGTACTAAAATAAATATCCATTACCAAAGAACAGATTCTGTGGCCTGGTAACTTTTAAGGTTACTCTAATGGAGTCAGACCTCTGGTCATTGAGATATTTTATTTTGTTTCAGTTCTTAGAAGTAGAATCTTACTACATGGAGAAATCTGTGAGTCCTGCATGGTTACTGTTGGAAATTCATTTTGCCTTCTTATATAACATTCAGGCTGATTTTTTTTCCCTTGTAAGTAGACTTTGGGCTTTCTATGTTGTTGGAAAGCATGTAATTTTCATTTGTTTTTTTCCACCTAGTGGTGCTTAATGATACCATGTGAATTTTCATGGTCCCAGCTGCACCGAAGTGTGTGCCTTGAAACTTCAGTTGGATTAGGAGCCTACCTTGGTGTGAGGGCTGAAATTGGAGAAATGGGAGAACACAGGGTGCATCTATATATGTTGCAATTAATATTGATGAGTGGGCAAAAGTCCAATGTTATCCTAGGGGGTTGGCTAATGTTCACTGTAAACCAATGCAAGTGAGCCTTTCCCCTGCAGGTGTGAATAGTTTAATTTAGTAGGTGGATTAGGAAAAGCAAGGGGCACTTTCTTATGTTCCAGTTTATGCTTCATATGTTGAACATGAACCAGCCATGTAAGGTACAACTCATTGTTGAGTGGTGCTCACAAGTATCAGAGACATTGTTAACCCATCTTAGTATCTCTGAGGTCTAGCATCATGCCGGGTACATAGTAGGTGCTCATTAGCATTTGAGAAATGAATAGAAGAATGAATGAAGGTTCACTACTACAAGCTTTCTTTAAAATAATGGTCCCTACTTAGCTCTCAAGCCTTCTTGCCTTCCACCTCCTAGCCATAATATATACTATCTGTAGCTTGTTAAACGTTCCACATTCTTCTTCCCTTTGGACCTCTTCTCATTTTCTCTCCTTCAAGCCCCTTCTTCCCCCACACCTCCATCCCCTTTGTCTGGCTAATTTCTTCTGGTTCTTTATGATTTGGTGCCTTCTAGAAGACTTTTGGGAGGCGTCATTGCTAGTACCTGATTGAAGGCCTGGTTTGTTTCTTATACCTCTGTGAACCTTTGGATAACAGCAGGAAGCTACTGACTAGTGGACCTGTTGAGATCTGTGTATCTGAACCTTCTTTTCAGGAGAATGTGGATAATTATCAGATGCTCGAGTCATCTAGTTATTTATTTATTAAATGTTTACTTATTTATTTCACGAGAGAGCATGAGCATTAGTGGGGGAGGGACAGAGAGAGGGAATCCCAGGCAGACTCCACGCTCAACGTGGAACCTGATGTGGTGATCGATCCCATGTCTGTGAGATCATGACCTGAGCTGAAATCAAGAGTCAGACACTCAACCTACTGAGCCCCCCAGGCAACCCAGTACTTTCCATCTAGCAATGGGCAAAACATGGCTCTATAGTAACAGGAATAGAAATAGTCTGTTGAGGCAGCCGAGTCTCTTGCATTTACAGAGCATCAGCCTTGGTAAGATGGGATGATGAAGGAGAACCATTGATGTGTTACCTTTGGTATGCCTGATACCAAAAGGTCCAAGGGGAAACAGACCTTGGGAAATTGAGCCATTTCCTTTCTAATTCACTTTAGGGAAGGTTGGTGTATAGTAGGTGCTCAGCCAACATTTCCTGAGGATGAGAATTTTTTGTTTTTTTGCTTTATAATAAGATTAAAAATTTTTCAGATAGTCTCTTTCACTCCACACTCCTTTTTGCCCACATAGCCCTAGCTTCAGTCTAAACTTAGTGCTTTTGCTAAGACTGACTCATCTTGTTTCTGATTGCTTTAGTGATATGAGACTCTGGTATCCATGGGAATGGTGTAAGACTGTATTGCTTTCATGCTTGGAAAAATGTTAACCAGAAAGGCCAGCTCTTGTACCAGTACCAACTAATTCCTGAGAACTACAGGGCAATCTCACCCTTAAATTCTTACGCCAGTGTATAAAACAGCATAATCTATTGGAAAACAAATCAGCCTTTGTGACAAGATAGATGTGATTTAAATCTTGTCTCTACTGTGGACAGGGGGCTGTGTGACTGTAGGCAAGTTGTTCAACTTCTCTGCGTTCCTTCATCTCTGGTTGTTGTTGTTGGTTTTTTTTTGTTTTTTTTTTTCCATTTGTAAAACGAGGGAGCAATATTAACTCAGGACTATTTGACAATTAGAAACAATGTTGTAAGTGTCCTAGTTTATATATGATGCTCAGTAAATGGTAGGTATTATTATGATGACAATTAATCCTATAAACCATATTAGATATAGGCCCTCGAGGGTTTCATCAAGGACATGGTTACAGGTAGCCACCAAGATCCAGGCAGGACAGCTGAATTAGATCTAAACAGACTCCATTTATATGCAAAGGAGGGTTTTTTTGTTTGTTTGTTTTTGTTTTTGGTGTGTGTGTGTGTATGTGTGTGTGTGTTTGTGTGTGTGTGTGTGTTTTGTTTTTTCTTTTTCCCCCTCTCTGCGAAGAATTCAGATCAGTTTAAGGAAACTGAGTCTTCCCTCTGTTCTGGGTGTTTCAGAGTTGACTAGAAATTGATACTAGTTACTAAGGAAGAACTTTAAAAAATACACGTTAGGAGTCAGGGTGTTGTAGAGGAAAGAGCACTGACCCGTGTTCCCAGGGGTCAAGGCTGTGCTCAGCTCCACATTCTCTGCCAAGTCCCCTTCCATCACTCTGCTCCATGGCCCTCCGCTGGGAGCACATTGGAGCAGATGATTTTCTGGCCCTCTGGTTTGCTTTCTTCCAGAGGCAAGTCCTTCTTCCTGACGGGGAGTTAGGATGGGTGGCCCCAGCTTGGCTGGTTTTATTGTTCCAAAAGTGTCAGCAGAGAAATGGCTGGATCTTGGAGTATCTCTTGTGATTTGACATTAGAGGACATCCTTTTATGTACCTGGCCCAAAAGTCTTCCAGCTCAGATATTCTGTGAGTGGAAACTATTTGAATAAATGTAAACCTAGAAGGGATTTTCAGGGTAAATTTAAAAATTCCCCTTGCTTCGGCTGTAGCAATCCCTTCTCACACTGGACTTTTGTGGGGGCATTGATAATACTTGTATTTGAATGGGGAATGAATTTCCCAGCTTCCTGGGAACAACAACAACAAAAATTCCCCCAACAAACCCCAGGGTGTCTGAGGCTCCTCCTTTCTTCTCAAAGAGCCGATGGAATACTCTTCTGTCAGCTCAAGAGCTATCAGCAGTATTGAACAATTAGACTAGAAGGAACGGTGCTAACAGTTGTTCCCTAAAGGCTTGGAAATTAACAAAGGCCATATTAGTAGGAGCAGGGAGGGGTGGGGGATGAAGAGAATGGGGGCTGGAAGGAACAATTCAGAAGTGGAGAGGGTGATTTGGAGGGGTTTGTTTCCCAGATAGTTTTCAAAGAAAAGAGATTTGTGTAGTTTGCCAGGGGCTGAGAAGGAAGCACAGGACCAGTTGATGTTCTTTTTTATCCAACAATACTTTCTCTGGCACATTCCTTTTAGGCTAACAAAGTGTCTTCCTTTTCTTATTCATGGTCATTGATAGCAAGAGCTTAAGGGCTTTTTGCTTCCCAGGGCCCAGGGTGTGGTGGAGAGAAGGACGCATGTAAGAGGGAATTGACATTTTTTAGATTTTCTTGAATTTTGTCACAAACAAGGGCAAGCCATCCAACGCCTAGGGAAGCCTCAGGTTTTCATTTTAGTCGGGGGGGGGGGGTGGTGATTGATTTCTTTCTTTCAAGGGGCTGATGGAGGAGGTCAGAGTCTTAGGGAAGAAGCCAGGGAAAAGGAGAAAAGAAAGAATGAGATTTATGACCTTCTGGATCCCAGCTTTTATGTCGCGTAACCATTCCCAATACTGGAAGTTCATGACACCCTGAGAACCAGCCCGGGAACCCGGAGCAGTGATCTGCATGCAAAGGAGGAATTAAACAGTCCGGCAACTGCTTTGATTGAGAGACACACAAAATCGTGTGCTGGGTTCGGAGCCCTGCTTCCCTTCAGTTTGTCCTGTGGGCACAGAATCCAGTGTTTCACGTGCTGAGGAGACAGACCACCCAGGGCCACGCATGTTATACTGAGGGTGATTGACGATGGTGCTTATAGAGGAATTATTTCAACAATGGGACTTTTCCATTATTCTCTCTGCAGTCAGCCCTCCACGCTCAGAACATGGGAACATTGCATCTTGTCACTGAAGAACACTAAACTACTAGGTGTGGCTCCCATGCCCCACCCTGGTCCCATACCCCTGAGTTAATAATTGAAGATCTTAAAAAATGTATGTATCTTCCATTTTTATTCCATATGGCCCCTTAGGTAACATGACCCGATGTGGCCATTAAATGACCCCGCTTACACTTGGATTACTCGGTACAAAGCAAATTTATGGTTGTTTATTCTCTCCTCCTATCAGCTATTAGTGCCTAATCATATGGTCTATCGATCATGAGATTAATCGCCTGCTCAAAGAGGCAGCAGGTCTTGTGGAATGCTGCACTGCGCCAGACTGAACTTCAACCTTTTATACAAACTGGAGGAGTCAAAATCATCATTCACTGCCTGAAGCCCCTCGTCCCTGGGCCTCCTGATCCCCAGGAGGTAAATCCCTGCTTTTTCACACAGTGTACTTTGCACTTCCTTTCCTTGCATAAAACTTCACCTCGTTGATTCAGGCAGGCACTTGCAAATCAAATCCTTTGCAAGGCATCCTATAAATAAGGATCTAAGCTGAAAATATGTGGGCTTTATTATACAAAGCCCCATAGTGTCTCTGTAATTAAAGGTCTGTCAGTATTTCTATTACAGATTCTCATTTTGGAAGATTTATAACTGGGCCATTAAAGTTTTCTTGGGCTAAGACTTTCCAAGAGTGTCATGTTAGTCCTTTTTTTTTTTTTGCTTTTTGTAGAATATACTTCTTAATATACATATATATACATATGTATATGTATGTATGTGTGTGTGTGTGTTTATATATATATATATATATATAAAATTATTAAGTCCAGAAACATTGCCACACACTAGTACCTACCTGCAAAGGTTAGATGCTAAAATTTGAGGACTGCATCCCCTGAGTGGCTTCTGGTCCCCTACTCTGCACTTTCATTGCAGTTGTGAGAACAGAGAATCATTGTACTGTTCATGCTGTATTGTAATGTTTGTTTCCTGGTCTGTGTCTCCTCTAAGGAGAGTGAGAGCAGGCATCTTAAATCATTTGTCTTTCGAGCCCTGTGTTTTCCGGAGAGGCTATCCCCATGCAAGCCCTTGGGTTTGTTCACTAAATGCACCCAAGAATAGGAAGCAGGAAACATCCTTTCCAGTCCGATAGTTGTTTATAGCAGGGAGTAGACCAGTAAAACCAGTGCATTTAGGCAGGTTACTTTACTTCTCAGAAAACAAGTTTCCTAATGGTTGAAGTAAGTTCAGGCTGGTAAATTGGTGTTCTGTGAGTTGAATGCTGCCAGCACAGTGTTTTCAAACATTTGAATCTGAACACCTTATGGGATGGAATCTGGGCTTTCTAGTTTGCCATAACTCCTGCCATTGCCCATTACAGTGTATTAGCAGCTGCCTTAATCTTCTGTCTGCATGGTCTGTAAGTGTTGGCGATTCCTCGTAGTTACATCTTTACAATAGGATCTTTGTAGTATCTGTAAGGATCTAAATCTGAGATTCAGGTTAGCCTGGGGTGGCTTTCACTGCAGTTTGACTTCTCTCCCTTCCAATTCTTTCTCTCACCAACAACCTCAGCTATAATTTTTGATTCCATGGTTTGAAAAGTTTTTTCTTCTAGACAAACTACATTGGTTAATAATTAATTTGTTTTCCTATTTTTAAAGCAAACAGATATCTGTAACTGCACTCACAGATACAAAGAAGCCATCAGCAGTAAGGGCATGAAATAGTTTTTATGTAATGAGTTGGTTGATGTATTAGCTAGGAAGCTTGCGCCTGCAGTTGTGTCTTGAGTAAGGCTATAGTTTCTGTGTGAGCTTTTGATCTACTAAAAATAGCTCCTAGATCTTCCTGCCTTTTTAGACATATGAAGTTCCAAAGACTCTAGGTGAGCGCTTATTAGTTTATTCTTTTATGAGTTGCTGGGCTACTCTTGTCCTCAAAGCCTCAGGTAAGTTGTTTGTCTATATACTCAGTGTTTCAAAGTGTGGCCTCCCCAGTCAGTTTAGAGAGGGCAGTCTCTATACAAGCTGGCTATTGCATTTGATGAAAGGAAAGAGCTTCCTAATATGAGTTTACCTGCAGGCCCTTGTTACATTTTCTCCCTTTAGTCAAGGACATTTTGAAAGTTTGTTAAAAAAAAAAAAAAAACAGTGGAAAACAATTTGACACTTGACTCCCAAGCTAAAGACAGTCTCTGCATCTCACCTCAGACCGTTGGTGACTATTGTAGATTGAGAAATTAACAGCACACATTTTAGTTAAATAGAGCAAATTAAAGATCTTTAGCATAGAAATAATCTGCAGGTGAACCAATCTGAGGCCTGACCTTTGGGATTTAAGGTGGTCAGTATCACACAGAAGTAAAGGGTTTTTGAAGAGAGCAACCTGGTTGAACCAGATTATCACATGGATACAATTTAACAAGAGGCAGTGCCTACTTTGTGGCTAAAAGCTTAGGCTCTGGGGTTCCACTAATTTGGGTTTAGTTCTGTCTTGGTTCCTTACCCCTTCTCACCTTGAAGAGATTACTTAACTCTCCATAAGCCTTAGTTTCCTGATTTATATAACCTGGCGATAATTATAGCATGTTGTAAGGAGTAAGGGGAATAATTCACACAAAGTATTTATCGTGTTGGTCATAGAATAAACTATGCATATTAATTATCAGTATTAGCTGGGGCATAGTTGAAATAGATTCCTGAGCTTTGAGGTTTTTTGTTTTGTCTTTTTAAGAGTTTAAAGGTATACTTAAGATATGCTTTCTTAAGAGTGTCCATCCATGCTGGTGCTGGGTCACTTACCTACTTTTCCAGGAAATTGAATGTTTCAGCAGTCCAAATGAGCTGCTTTCAGTTTTTTCAGGAAACAAGTAATGTTTGTTTCAGCCTCTAAAAATCTGAGGCTGAAATCTTCTTTCCTACATTTTCTTTCCCCTCCAGATCCAAAATAAAGTTGCATTGCCAAAGTTTCATGGTCCCTTATTAGCATTATTATTGGTGTGCTGTAGGAATCCTAAAGTGGGTGCATTTAGAATTAAAACCCTGGGGAAAACTTTAAACCCTCATGGACTCAGAGAGCTGGAAGGGACTTACGAGATCATGTCCTCTAAGCCCCATTTTACAGATAAGGAAAGTGTATTTTACAAGGTAAAATAAGTTTTGAACATAATGGCTTTTTAATTTGCCCTCTCGCCAGAATCTGCACTTAATTTGCCATGTTGTGATTATGTCCTTATCATGGGACTTGCAGGTATTTATTAGAGACTATGGAGATGTAGCATTGGGCATTACTTTTGTAGCCAAGGCACAGGGGCAGTAATCATTATTAATGGATTCCATTATTTGGGAGAGCGTTTTACTGACTACAGAGAATTCATTGCATTGATCTATTGTGCCACATTTGTATTATACCAGGTAGTTTAAAATGATATTCTCTAAACTGTTAGGCTGAAAAATTGTCCAATCTTGGCAGTGATCCCATCAGTAAGACCTTCCTTTTCCTACTGAAAATACATAGTTCTGTTGAAAGAAACCTTTTGACTGGTCCCCAGTGCCCTGAATGTGTTTAAATCCCTCACTACTGAAATAGGAGGATTACTACTGCTATCATTGTTCTAAAACAAACTTCCCTTTGGACGATAACAGCAGCGGTAAATCAGATGTTGAAGAAAGTACCAGCTTAACTTCAGTTTGCTTTAAAAGGGTTTCCTCTTTAATTGACAAGTGTCATGTATAATAGAGCATGGTGACTCACATAGAAAACCGTGTGCCGGCCTTCCTGCTGCGGTCGGAGTTCTTAATGAACGTCCGAGTGAATACACGGAGGCAAAACCTGAAAGGGCCCCAGCTGTGGAGTATTCACACTGCTGGCTGCGGGCAGGGTGGCGATCGGCACCCGCCATGCCGATGACCAGAGAGACCTGTATTGGTCACGTGGCTGTTTTGTAGCTGTGCGCTGCTGTGACTGTGGTCTTTCCTAGTGACATGTTGAATAATGGCACAGAGTCCAGTGTCCCATCCGAGGAAGAACCAAGGTTTTTTTTTTTTCTTTTTTAACGTAAAGATGATCAGTTATTTTTGGCACACACAGCCTTCTCATAGACTGGTAGTTTTCTTGAGCTGCGGGCCACTTGCTAACTAGCCCTTGTGAGTCCCCTCACTCTGCAGTCCCCGTTTTTCCTTCCCCTCGCTCCCCGAAAAAGAACGGGCACTGATATTTTAGACATGATGTTTACAGCAGTTCAACACACTTGAATAAGCACTTAGAATAATGCCAATAGAGGGGGGGAAGGGCATATTATCATCAAATTAAGTAATGGATGGGCAGTGATATTTTATTTATTAAAGCTCATCTGAGTACCATTGGAAACAGAGAATGTTGGTTCTGAAGTGCACAGATTAGAAAGGAATGTTGAGTTTGGAAACGTGGCAGCCTGCAGTACTGTGTATGGTTTAAATTAAACCTTTTTTTGGAAAGCAGAATAGCTCTAGGCCACATTTAAGGGAAACGCTACAGCAGAGTGAGCTGGCTGTGGTTTTTCTTTTACTCTGTAACCGGCCCACTTTCCCTTGTTTTAACACAGAAAAAAGACTTTGGACTCCTTCAGACCAACCACATAGCTTCTCTGCTGACCACAAAAAGGAAGTTTGGCGTAGAAGCCATAGGATTAATACCCACTGTCTCTTAACCCAACAGAGTGTGAAAACTTTTATAAGAGATTTCTCTGGGCAGACTGACACTGTGGTTGGACTTTAAACATTTTAAATCAAGAGCAACTTTGAATTGCATTATGCCACAGTGCTCTGTAAATGGTTATCTGCGATCCCACTGTTAAAAGTTATTTACACGAATCCCCAGGTTTCAGAGGGATAAACCACTAACAGCTTTGTGTATCTTGATAAAGAAATACAAGGAGAATTAAAGGTATGCCCATGCCAAATTATCTCAGAGAGAGTAGGTAGATCACAGTCAATCAGATTTTATTGTTCTGGAGCAAATGCAGACAGTTGGCTCTTGGCAGAAGAGCCTTTTCATCTTTGCAAATACTAAGGTTAGGGTTATGGATTCTATTAATCACTTGATCAAGTTTATTAATTCATCACATTATTTTTAAACTAGGGAAGAAACCTTCCTTTGAATAGATTCGCATCTTTCTAAAATAATAGTTTTTGTAGCGCAGAGGTGTTATTTCATATGCTGACCTCCTCAGCTGTTATAAATTGTTGTTGGTGTGCCCTGAGCATTAATTTTAATGATTGGATTCTTACTACCCTGATTAACTAATTATGTGTTTGCACAGAGCAACTCTGAAATTACCAACAAACACTTCCCCCCCAAGACCCCCAAAACCCTTGTGTGTTTGTATTTATATTTACTCATTTGAACACCTAGGATTGATATATTTTAAAAAAATCATTTGAATTTACATTTTGCCATGCTGAAGTCGGCAGCTTTTTACAGGTGCACTGTATCAGCATTCTGGTTTTTGTTTGAGAAAGAATCTCAATCAAAAGAATTGATTTGAAAAGTTGAAGGAGAAACCTGCATACATGTTTCAAAACTGTGGTCTTACAATAACCACTGAGTTACTTCTTGGTTGACTGTATGTCGCGGGAGGGGTTTACTTGGCTGTCATTAGAGAAATTGGTCTGTAGAACACTTCCTGCATGTGAAGAAATGCAGTTGTCATCTTGCCTGGGTCACTAAAACAGTATTTAAATACTTCCAGTTGTGAGGAGCCTTGCATTCACTGTGGTTAATTCCCCAAGTGTGTTAGGAGCTGCTGTTATGGGCTTTTCTGAACTTAATAGTTGAAGAAGATGGGAAAGAAATGGCGTACTTTCTGGGTAAAGTATTTTAGCCACCCTGGAGTAGATGTGTTGCGTCTTGATCTTTTTTTCATCTTGGTAGAATTATGCTGTAACTAATTGAATCCATTGATCACTGTCTTGTTTCTTTCTTTTTTTTCCCCCTCCATCTTCTTCTCAGAGGATTCATTTCATAGGGGTCTATACATCAGTCAAGAAAATGACTACAGAGGAATTACCAAGACTGGTAATCAAGGTAATTTAACCTGGTTTAGTATTTTTTTTTTTTAAGGACAAAACACTAAGTGTCCTTTACCTGGTGAGAGTTCACCTCTTATCTGGTAAGAGTTACCTGATAGGAGTTAATATCATAAGTAGTTTATGTTGAAAAACAAGTCAAACTATGACGCTGAGCAGTACATTCAGAGAGAGAGAGAAAGAAGGGAGGAAGAGCATCGATTTTAGAATTAGTTGACCTGGTTTCCAGGCCTCTCTGTACCAGTGCTTTTCAAACTTCAGTATGCATGTGACTAAACTGAGGATACTGTTGAACGGCTGAGTCCGACTCTGTAGGTGTGCGGTGCATCCCAAGATCCTGCCTTGTTAACAGGCCTCTCGTGATGTTGATGTCCAAGCCGTAGGGCTGCAGACCGTACTCTGCAGAGCAGCAGTCTGTTACAGCTCTTACTGAACTTGGTGGCTTTGCAGAGACTACCCAACAGCTCTGCATCTCAGTTTCCTAATCTCTAAAATAGGGATGTTAATCTTTGCCTGTCTCATTAGGCTGTTATGAGACTCAGATGAGATAATGTAGATGAAATTTTAAAAGGCTACCTAAGTGTAAGACACCAAGGATCTTTGCTTATAGATAAAGACATTCTTGGCATACCTTTCATCGAATCCGTGTGAGCCTCCTGTGGTAGGAAGTCCTGAGCTGTGCGATCGGGGAGAGGGACTGGAGTCCTCACTTCCCTCATCCTCTCTGTGCCTTGAGCCAGATCACTGCACCCTCCTGGTCCTCTTTAAAATAAGGGCTTGACCTGGATTAGTGGGTCGTGAAGTGTGGCTGCAATTCCAGTGGCCTCAGCATCACTTGGAAACTTGCTAGAAGAGAGGATTGTCTAGTCCCTTCCCAGACCTAGTGAATCGGAAATTCTGGGGATGGGGCCCAGGAGTCTGTTGTCTAACAAGTACTTCTGGTGGTTCTGATGCATGCTAAATTTTGAGAACCACTCTGACGTGTCCTTCAACTTTGAAATGGGATATTGAAGCATTTCTCTGGACAGGTTCAGTCGTGGGAATGCCTTTCTGTGTGATCATCTCACAGGCAGAGATGAATTGGGAGTTGAGTATTCTCCAAGGCTGCCTGCTGAGCGTGTGGAAAGGAGGAATGAACATCTGGGTTTTAAGCCTGGCCTGCCTGCAAGTCAGAACAGATTATAACTGCACCGGCCCACACCTTCCCAGCTCAGCCCAGCTTTGGGACTGCTTCAGTGGCCCATGACAGTGGGCTAAGCCAGAGCAGAACATGCAGGCTGAAGAGTTCTCTGTCATTCTCCTCCTTACCCTCCCATCCCCCTGATGGTGGTCAGCATGATGCAGCACCAACTAACGTTTTTCAGACTTTTCATGCACTTTCACAAAGATTATCACAATCCGTGTGCATAGGCAGGAGATAAGGAGAACCAAGGAAATAGAAGAAATCTTTTTCTTAAAGTCATTTACAGAGAGACCTCACATACCTGTTGTTTTGTTTTTCTGTTTTTATATTTGGGAATACATCTGATAGCTAGGGAAAAAGCACAGCCAGCCTCCAGTTGTCCAGAGTAGATTTTATCAGGTTCAAACACTAAAGCTCTTGATCTTATACTCAGAAGAGACCATCAGTGAAGCCTATCTCCTGTCCGAGTCTGATTTTTCATTCCAGAGCAACAAATAAAGCCATAACAGACAGGTGCTTGAGCCTGGAAAGTGGAAACAAACGAGAGGTGTTAGCTGGGAGCTTGAACAGTGAGAGAAGACATGGAGATGCTGTCAGACATAGAGCAGATACGAGGTCGAGATGGTTGGTAGCTTGAGATCCTCTAGAGATATACACATGTGTATACATGTGTACAATATAAAAGTAAATGTAAATAGTACTTATATATGTGTGTGTATGCATATAAAGAAATGAATATATCATATTTATATATGTGTATATGTATATGCATGTATAAATATATGTAAAGGTATACATATATATGTATGTATTATATATGTGAATATTTTTGTATTTACACATACATATTTATTTTTATATATGTGCACCACAAATACCCTATATACTAATATATGCTAATATTCCTAAGTAACTTTTTTGGGTATTAACAGTACTAGAACACTTTCATGTAACACATGCTCTTTTTTATTTTAATGATTATTTATTTTTGAGACAGAGAAAACACAAGTGGGGGAGGGGCAGACAGAGAGGGAGAGACAGAATCTGAGGCAGCCTCCAGACTCTGAGCTGTCAGCACAGAGCCTGATGCGGGGCTTAAACTCATGAACCGTGAGACCATGACCTGAGCCAAGTCAGATGCTTAACCAACTGAGCCACCCAGGTGCCCCCATGTAACTCATGTCCTTGATATCTTTAGGAAAAGATCAAAATATGTTTCTATATATAAGGATATTAGTTGCAATTATAGAATATTTCTCTCCACAATAAGTTAGTGTAGAAAACGAATAGCCCATATAGTGATAAATATGAGTACTTTGGCAAATTTGTAAAATCATAGATAGTTCTAGTTATGAAGAATCTTATATACATACATACATAACAGTGAAAAAGTGTAGGAGTCCGGAATCCCTGTCAGCGTGGCCCATCTAGCCTTTCTTCCTAAAGCAACCCTAGTTGGAACTGATCTGTAGGGCAAGGAAACCCCTTATAAGGAAATTATGATTCTGTAAATCTGGGGTGGGGCCTGGGACTCTGCATTTTTAATAACCCCCTGAAGTGTTAAACAGACAGTGATCACCGCTTGAGTAGCAAGGCCCCGGGGATCTGTGCAGATAGTTTGAAAACCTTCAGTGGGTCCACCTCTTCATTTTTACAAATGGGAAAAGAGAGCCTTGGACTTACTAACTGATTTGCCAGAAGCCACAAGGCTTGTGAAGGTCTTTTGATTTCTGGTAAGATTCTGTTCCCCTGATCATGCCTGGGAGGAATGGCCGTGTCCTGAGCCTTCCAGCTGAATGAGGTATCTCAGTACCAGGGTTCCTTTGGCACTGCCAGCGCCCTGCACAAACTCAGTTTATCTCTGTAGATGATGCTGGGAGTTTGTTCTCTTCCAGCCCACACTCTGCCTCATGAAAAGATAGTACTTTGAATCAGACCCCATTTAGGGTGGAACATTCTGATTAGGCAGCAAGGGCCGTTAGGCCGGTAGCTGTGGTGTCTGCTGCCACAGCAGAATGGATAAGCAGTTCTCAGCCCCCCCAGCATAATCCATAAAACTCTTTCAACCTTTTTTTTTTTTTTTTGCATGATGTCTAGTGTTTGCAAATGGAAAATGGCTGAGGAAAAACAGAGTGAAAGTTTGTATAAAATATTTATACCTCAAAGATCTTTTATCTTGTGTCATTCAAGAGATAGAGAAGTGAAAAATGTATTGGGAGTACATTATCAAGAGTACATTATAAATTTAAATCTCAGATTGAATAATACCAGCTGCTAATGTGTGGAGCTTTGGAAATGAGTCAGTTTTGAATCTTGAGAATTTACTGTACCAGGTCACTTATACTTAAGAAGGAAGTGTCTCTTGAAAAAAAAAATCCTATACCGGAATCAAGACTTCTACTAGTGGGTATTAAAAATCAAATATCTGACATAATGTTCATGTTAGAATATAGCTTCATAGGAGTGAGATGTAGGGTCTTAGAAATCTTACTGAATATTTCTCAAAAAAGCCAGATAGTTTTGGACTTCATTGTGAAGCAGCATAACCTGTGGTTGAATAGTATGTGTCTTAGACTTAGAAAGACTGAGATTCAAATTTTCCTCCTACTGTTTGCTAGCTGCATGATTTTGGAACAGTTACTTTCTCTGATACTTTCATATTTTTGAAATAAAGGTAATAATACTTACCTAATATATTTCCTTTAGGATTGAGTGGCATAGTATATGTAAAGCACTTAGCCCAACTGCCTAGACTCTCATAAAAATCTCAGTAAATAGTAGATATTATTACCATCATTATCACTGTCCTATTATCTTTAGCCCTAACCGGTAATATATAGCCCTCTGGTGACGTGGCATCTTTCTCCTCTCTGTATGAGTGTGCTGTGAGTACCAAAACCAGTATGTCTACTGAAAAAGTGAGGAGTCAGAAAAAGAAGATATATTTTCATGAGTTTGTCTATGACTGCCTATGCCAGATATCTGGATTGTAGGTGGCAAAAAAGCAGATCTTTTGTTGGTTATAATAGTACTTTGCTTTTATAGTACATAGGATATATTTTCGTATGCTGTGTGTAGGGCCCACATTCAGATACTCCAAGCAGCTACAGAGGTGGCTAAAGGAGCAGCCTATGGACAGAGATGGCCCAAGTTCAATTGAAAGCCAGGGAGTGCTCTTCAAAGGCCCCTTAGCTCTAGCCAGTTGTTGGTGGATGTTCTGTGAAAACTTGGGCCCAATGTCCCAGTTCCTTTTCTTCTTCTTCTTTTTTTTCTCCAAAGATCTGGAAATCCAGATTTTGATATGAATTAAGATATATTTTAAATAATGGCAGCTGGGTCTTGAGAGAATGCTATTGGTTGCCAGAAACAAAAACCAGTGGTTGAAATGAAGATTAATTTTTCTTACAGAATGGTAAGTCCAGAGGTAGTAGGTGGCAGTGACTTATTTGCTCACTCAAACCAATAAGAATTCAGGCACTTTCCTTTTTTTTTTGTCCTGACATGCTTATTTGTCAACTTATATTTTGTAATTCTTGTCATATTATGGTTGCCATATGCATGTTTAAGGCCGGATGATGGGAGAGTTGGGTCATGCTAGCCTAATTTGTTCCCGTTATCAGAGAAGGGAAAGCTTTTCTGGAAACTACACAGGTGGCATCTCTTTATGATTCACTGGTTAAAACTGGATCACTTGCTGTAAGGAAATTCAGGGAAATGACTGTGCAGCTTTCTAGTCCCTGTCGTGGGCAGAGATGAGGAGACTGTAAATGGCTGTGGTATTTGCCAGGGAACAGGACCTGCCACAGAAGGTATCTCAACAGGAAACCCAGATGCAGGGCCTGGAGACCCTGCGACCTCCAGTATGTATCAGAATCTCCAGATTTGACCGTTATAAAGGACAAGTATCATTTAGGGGAAGGCCTGTGCTTTATTTTTTTTTAACAAAATGCTGTTGCATTATATGGGATAGGTCATTGATAATGATGAACAAACTGTTGAGGAAATAGTAAACAAATTTAGATAACTCTTGGAGAAGTTCATATTTAGAATTTTAGTAGAAAAGTTAACATACCATTCAATGTTATTTCTGTATTCCTGCATTATAATATTTTTTTGACATTTATTTATTTTTTGAGAGAGTGAGACAGAGCAATGAACAGGGAGGGTCCGAGAGAGAGGGAGACACAGAATCTGAAGCAGGCTCCAGGCTCTGAGCTAGCTGTCAGTACAGAGTCTGATGCAGGGCTCAAACCCCCCAACTGTGAGATCATGACCTGAGCCAAAGTCGGACACTCAACTGATTGAGCCACTCAGGTGCCCCTCCTGCATTATAATAAAATATCTAAGTTAACTCATATTTTCCTTTTTTAAAACTTTCGGATAAACTACATTTTTGAAAAAAAATTATTTTTATTCTATAATCTGTTTTATAAGTCATTCACATCTGAATGTAGTAACTTTTTAAAATGCTTTATCCAGTCTTGAGAGAGAGAGACAGAGACAGAGACAGAGCATGAGCAGGGGAGGGGCAGAGAGATGGAAACATAAAACTTGAAGCAGGCTCCAGGCTCTGACTTGTCAGCACAGATCCTGACCTGGGGCTCGAACTTATGAACTGTGAGATCATGACCTGAGCTGAAGTCAGCCACTTAACTGGCTGAGCCACCCAGGCGCCCCAGATTTTAATAACTTTTATTGGAAGGGAATCTTTTCTGTCTTTTTATTTATCTATATATTTAACTCAAACACTGGGACACTCTTCCAAAATGCTTTACAAAAGCAGCCATTTCAGGCTGATTCAAAACATGTTTTATATGTATGCATATAGTTGAACTGCTCCAAACCAGGTATCTATTTTAGTTAATTAAATTCAAGAATTATGGAACTTTGAAGAACTCTTAATCATAGGGAAGCATGCACTAAAGGAAAACCGTATCTGTTTTGATTCCAGCCAATCGACTCATCAGTAACATTTTTGCTTACACCTTTTTGCAGCTTATCGCTGAGCTAGCTGCTCCTTACTTAATGCCCTTGATAAATTCAGGAAGCCACCATGTGTACATAAATTGAGAGAAAATATTTCTGCCAATTTGATACTGATCATTTCTTCTCAGGGTTATTAATTTGGGTTTTCATGATCTAGATGTTAATTATTTTTTAAGTGGAAAAAAAATACCTCAAACCAAACAAAAACAACAACTCTAGATCGTCTGAAGGGGTTCCTCCTTGATATAGGTAAGTATTGCAGAGTGAATTGGCCATCTGCTGAGTACTCAGAAGCATGGAGACCTTTACAACACTCATATAATTCTAATAGATAATCACTTTGTTAGGCCCAGCAAGTTAGGGAAGTCTCTCATAATGCTAGGATAATGAAATTAAATAATTAGTAACCATAAGCTAGAACATAAGAGGCAAAAGTGTTTTTATTGGGGTAACTATGCGAAAACAATCTTTAAGAATTATTTAAGGAGGTAAATAGGTGATCCAGCCCACCACCCTAAATAATCTATTTAGTGTTAAACATAAAATATTGTCCAGATGCTATATCACAGTGGACTTGAAATGAGGGACTATTTGAGAGATAAGGAAAAGAACAGGGGAGTTATTTGTATGGGAAAATATAGTGTGTGTCCAGTTAGTATACCCATAATGTGAGAGATTGTACCAGATGCATTAAACTTGTCCTTCAATCCTCAAAGCAATTTTATAAATTGGGTATTGTGGCCTGGTTGCCCTGTTGAGGATATCCAAGCTCTGAGTACTTGAGTGACTTGCCTGAAGTATAACTGTATATTTTGGAGTTGACCTTTGAACCCAGCCCTGTCTGTGTTCCATATTGCAGTCTCTTTCCCCTACATCGGAAGATCCACCCACATTGGGCAAGTGAGACGCAAAATAGCAGATGGACCTAAGTGTGGGTAAATGTTCAATAATGTACTTAACAAAGAAACAGTCCCAACTGTTTGTAGGATATGAGCTCTTAGCTACTAATCACAACTCACAAAAGAAACCTGAAAGTCAGAGTTTAGGCTGTCGTAAGACCTGACCATTGGCTATCCCCTAAAGTCAGTTAATTGAAGAGTATTTGTTCAGTACTTCTTTGTGTGAAGATGGAAAGAAAATATACTTCAACTTAACATCTTTTCCCATATGACTTTTCAAATGTTGCTATAGTGAGAAAAGTCCCCTGTAAAACCTCTTTAAGCAATTCATCCATCTGTATGTGGAAGGGATGGATAAGTGTACTCTTACTTAGGATTACAAACTGATTTGGAGTGTATTTTGGGAATGATGGCTAGAAGTTTGAATAAGTTTACTTTGCTCTAAATGAGGCGTTTTCTTTGTAGAATCATGGTATTGTTTCCTAGCTATTAAAATTTGCCATATTGATGCTTGGTTATTCTCTGTAAGTAATGAAATATTTATTAAGGTCATATCACTGTTGCGTACAAAGGGAGCCATGGAGTGATTTTTATACCATGCTTTTTGGTAGCAGTGTTTCTGCTGGGTTGCATCAACGTCTGTAGAGTTTATTGATTATAATTAAGTCAGTCTGCATTGTCTCCAAGAATTTTACATGGGTTTAAAAATCAATGCTTCATATATTCATTTGAAATAATTTGAGAAAGATTCTCAGTAGAAGGGACAAATCTGCAGTTGTTAATCCCGTCGTTTCTATAAGCCAGAAATAGTGTTATTTTCCATGAAAACATATTCAGATTTTAGGTGTTAGGGTCCTTTTAATTCTTTTTTTAATTTTCTTTCCTCTACGATCTTTCAAAAGCGTGTCACAGCGTATCCTCTTTTCCAGTAGATTTCTGGGTGTGTCTGGAAAACCCCCTAGCTCAAATCTGGAAGGTTATTGAAATTCCAAAATTGGATACTCTCCACATGCACAGATTTTGATGTAAAGTTAATAAGGTATGAAGATTTCATGCCAATTGATACCTGTCATTTACATGATGGATCAGATAAAGGACTGTGGAAGTGTTCATGGGTCTGGGTTTTGATAAGAGGATCATTATCAGGGCTTTTTTTTTTACAAAAAGATTCAGATGTTACCTCATGCACCCACGTGTAAGCCAGATTTGACAAATACATTTAGGTTAAATATTGAGGCCTCAGCAGTCATACAAGCTTGTGAAATAAACTCCTACTGATACATATAAGGTCTTAACCAGTTGTGCAAATACCACCTACAAGACCCATAACAACTAGTGCTTTTTTTTTTTTTTTAATGTTTTATTTATTTCTGAAAGAGAGAGAGAGAGAGAGACAGCATGAACAGAGGAGGGTCAGAGAGAGAGGGAGATACAGAATCTGATGCAGGCTCCAGGCTCTGAGCTGGCTGTCAGCACAGAGCCCGACGCGGGGCTTGAACCCACGAACCGCAAGATCATGACCTGAGCCAAAGTCGGAGACTCAACCGACTGAGCCACCCAGGCGCCCCAGGTGCTTTTGTTGAAGTTCAAGAATTGAGCTATATTTACATTATTTTTCTGTAGCAACTGTTTTAAGGAATATCTACTTCTGTTCAAGGGCTCTATCTCCATGTGTGCATATATATTATAGGTGTATCGAGAAATCGAGATGAAAAGATAATAGTTTTTGACACAAAAAACACTGAAGTAAATTGCACTTTTATTTTTATGTTGAGGAAAGATGATATAAAAATAAAAGAGCATTATTTATAACATAAACTCAAGCTAAATATACAGCTGGGTGATCCTTAAAAAAAAAAAATCTTTTTTCAGATCCCTTTAAGGAATAGTTTTAGCTTCCCAAACTGGAGATAGGTGGAGATAAATGGACACTAGCATTTTCTGTGGCTTCAATTCTTGAAGATATTCAGTGAAAACTTCTCCTGTTAGATTTATTTTTTTTTAAATATTTTTATTTATTTCTAGGGGAGAGAGAGAGAGAGAGCGTGAGCAGGGGAGGGTCGGAGAGAGAGGGAGATACAGACTCTGAAATATGGTCCAGGCTCTGAGCTGGCAGTCAGCACAGAGCCCGACGCGGGGCTCGAACCCATGAACCGTGAGATCATGACCTAAGCTGGATGCTTAACCTACTGAGCCCCTCCTGTTAGATTTATTTAAAGCGACATTGCCTTTGTGTTATCCTAAGATGGTTTTATGCTTCTGGGGTGGAGGTTACATGTCTCTTTCCTAGAGGTTGAAAAATTAAGCCCTGGCTGTCACAGTCTTGGTGTTTCCTGTAAGCTCATAGCTTTGATCCCAACTTTTTAAAAGGTTAATTATGAATGGTTGTTAAATATTTTCCTTTTCTCCAATTATCAGCATTTCCCTTTTTTTGTGGCAAGACTTGCTTCCTTTGCTTATGGAAGGCCCCACGCTTGTTTAGAAAACAAAGTCTGTCTTATCGTAATTTTGTTGGAGACAAGAGGTGGCTACATAAAACAGAGAACAAACCTGTGAATCCTTTGCCCCTCATATCGGGCCTCTATTCGTGGGAAGCCTAAATGGATGAAACAGTAACTTGTTATACTTAGCCCTGACTCTGTTTAAGGGGAACTTTTATTTACAAAATTCAGTTGATTCCTCCTGAAAGAAAAAAAAAGTAGTTTCAGTGGATCTTGAAAGCTTCTAGATAAATATTACAAGTTTTCTCCCGCTGCTGCTGCAAACTTAAAAAGCAGCGTGGACAGTCTGAAGCCTGGTTTTTCCAACTGTGTAACAAGCACAGAATAGAGATTCTAAATATGTATTTCCCTCATCCCTGTCCCTTAGTCTATTCTGTGTTCTAGTCAACTTGGTTACTCGCTGTTTGTTTCTTTGACACTTTTCACACTGTGGTCTGTCAGTCCCTCCAGATATGCCCTTCTCTCCACCCTTTCTTTCTACCTCAGTCTGCCTGGTAAGTGCTATCTCTTCCTGAAATCTCTAAAGATTCCTCAGCTCTCCCTGCTTTACAGGGCGGTCACCTTACCTACTTTGTGGTTGGCTCTACAGTATTATTTTCTGCCTTGTGTTTTAGGTTTTTGTGTATTGAGTACAGTTCAGTGGTCAATGGATAGTTATTAGCTGTTACTTATAGGAGAAAACAAAAGGTTTAAAAAACATGTCCTGTGATCTCATAACCTCTCGGTCTTTTCCCTACTTGGCTCTGAATTTCCAATAGATAGAAACAGCCTCGTGATTCTCTGGTAGCCTCTGCAAATCTTGGCTGCTTGCACATAGTAGCTACTCAATAAATGTTCATCTAGTCAAAGCAGTTGATTCAACCAGTTTTGTTTTTTTTTTCCAGATTGAATTTTAACAGCAGATACTGGCTTTCCTCTTTGAGATTTGAATTAAAGTAATGCTGTTTATGTGATCTTTTTGTGGTATATAAAGGAAGACGTTCCCACTGTCTCTGCCATGTACTATTAGATGTTCGCTCTTTATCTTGGAAGGCACGGTGACGGCTAGCATAGGCCAGGCTGTCAGAATTTTACTGAGTACCAGTAGGCACTGCGTTGGCCTCTTCATCCAGCCTCACAGGGCTACCCTGGGAATCCTTATGCAGAGACAACTGTCCCGACTACAGCTTAAGGACATCATCAGCTATAGCTTTCATCAAGTTCCCAAAGGCATCCATGACGCAAAAGAGGGTACGTGAATGAGTAAGTTCACACTTGTCTCCCTGAAGGACTGAAAACGTAGGTAGCATGGGCCAGGTTCACAGTTGCTCTGATCCCTAGCAGCATGGCAGAATTTACTCTTTTCCTGCATGGGGGAGGAGGAACACCTGTAAATGTAGGCAGATAGGCAAACTTGAGATGACTTCTCTGGAGCTGTAGGGATCTTGGGCAAATTATGACTAAGACCTACATTACTAGGCTAGCCCCAGAAATCCAGCTTGCTAGTAAATGGTCTGTGACGGTAGCTTACAGCCTGACTGTAGCATTTGGCATCTTCCCTGTACTCCAGCAGTGTAGGATTTCTGCAGGTTTAGGACTGTAACCTAACCGGAACTCTTGCCTGGGAATATGCTCACCCATCCCCCAGCCCGATTCTGCCATCTAAATGACAATAAGATAACTATCAGTAACATTGGAACTTCCCTGCAGTGATGTTCATCACTGAGTGTAGTGGGAAGTATTGTTTCTTTACTCAGGAACTTCAGAAGACGGTCTGAGCTGAGCAAAAATTAGTGTCACTGCCTTTTCAACGGCTGGACACTTATCACCACACTGTGCCAACATCAGTGATGGTGCACCCGCAAAGGTGTTTGGTCTTGATAAGCTTCTAAAGAGCAGACTTTGTTTGTTTGTTTGTTTTAAATAGCTCCTGGATTCTTTCAGTTTCATTAAAAAAAAAAGAGAGAGAGAATTATTTCCTAAATAGAAAAGGACAGAAAGTTTATAGAAAATAATGTCTGGGCTACTAACACAGTATTTGCCTTTGCTCCATGGTATGTGTGTGTGTGTGTGTGTGTGTCGGGGGCGGGGGGGGGGGCGGGCGTTGGTCACATGTGTGTGTGCATGCACACATAGCTGCTTGAGTTCGTACTTAGTCTAAGCCTTTGAATGGATCCCAGATTGGCTGTGTAACCTTGGAAGATTTATTTACTCTCTCAATTTCTTTTATTCCTAATCTTTTATCAAATACTATTTATTATGTTCTCTGAGATGTTAAATAAAAGGGATTGTGGAAAAAATTCTAAAATGCTAAATTTATTCCAGGCTGAAAGTATTACAATAGGATGATGCTGTTTAACCCATCTACCTGAAATAAGAAGAAGCCAAGCAAATGGAAATGTGATGTATTTAAGAGGGCATCTCTTTGAGGAAAAAAAATGTTTGATGTTCTCTCTAGACTGCCATTATTCATTGTATTTTTATTTTAAGCATAATTTGAAAATATTTTGGAAGTAACTATAGTGACATTTCTTCTCTGGTTGAGCCAAAGGATAATAAGAGATAAACGTTATCTGTAATACAGGCGGCATTGAATCATTAAAGCCTCATCTTTGTTAAAACATTAAGTATCGGATTTGGGAGGAGAAGAAGTTGATTATTTAGGAAAGATTTTTTTTTTTGTAGGTCTTCCTTAAAGAAATGAAGGAAGTGCCCTGCTGATCTAATCTGAGAAGGCACAAGAGAACCCACCTCTCTGTGGCCACCATGCCCACGGTCCTGTGCTTCTTTGGGTGTGGATGTGATGTGTGCTTTTGTTGGGGAAAGAGAATACTGGAGTAGGTTTATATACCCTTAATTCTAAACTGCCAGGCCCCTTAGGAAGGCCGTGCTCTGCTGGAGATAGCAACATGTGATCCTTGAAGAAAGGGAGGATGTCCTTTGCCCCCTCCTTAGGGTTTCTCAAGGTTTGATGCAAAGGGTAATTTCAAAGGATACACCTTAGGAGCTTTGCCACGGAGTGCAGAGAGAAGAATTTCTGTGAAGATTCCAAACTTAGCATAAATGCTGGGGAAGAATCCATAGAGCTCCAAGGACTTCAACCTCCAGGGGAGAAAAGCAGTAATTTATGGATCTCTCTAGAAATTATGGTTAGGTTCTTTTCCCTCTGAACCCAGTCTTCCTTAGTCATGTGACCGGAATTCAATTATCAGTGCCATAAATAATCTTGTGAATGGAAGCAGTGTGTTTGGCAGTGAATTTCTGCTTCCTAAAGAGAAAGGAACCTTTAGAAGTTATTAGAAATAATGCTGTACTGGCTATGATTCTGAAGGCAAATGGTCACAGAGGCACAGGACTGGTTCCCTGAAGACAGTGGGTTTTAGATGAGTCAGATATGTGCTGGTGACGGATGGCATGAAGATTGGATATGGTTTTTTTTTTAAATGCATATTTAAAGCACGCTGTATTTAGAAGTTTATTTATAATTGGTTTTAGGATAAAGCCAGCCTGTTGATGCATAACGGAGTTGATCTTTTGGTTCCATTAGCATCCTTGAAATATTTAACAAGAAGCTGAGTTTAGCATATGAGCTCTTTTAACCATCGTTGGAGATAAGGCAGTCCATGTTGGATGATTCTTGTTGTAAAACCAGCAGGCAGCCCCTTTGTTTTTCCATCTTGCCCCCATGCTCTGTGTTCTAGACTAGGGAAGGTCAGCTTTTTATAGGCAGAGGTCTGTATGCCTTTGAAAATAGCCATTCCCCTACCTATCCTCAGCTAGTAACAATTTATGTCCCGAAGATAGCAAAGAGTGCTGATTTAATTCGTTTTACAACCAGTGTCCTTTCGTGGGAGCGAGCAGGCTGGTAAAATTGTTTCAGGAACCAGAACATTTTTCTTGGTTATTTATAACATAACTTGACCATCCAGCTACACAGGGCTTCTTTCAATTGAGAAAGTCTATTGAATCCAAAAATAATAATCCTTTATATTTGTACAGTATTTGCAGTTTTATAAGGGACTCTTCCCATCCATTCCCTTATTTGATTTTTCTGACAACTCTATGGGGTAGAGAGGGCAGGTATTGTTACCTCCAAATTACAGATAAGGAACCTGAAACCTATGTGCTTGTGAATCCTTCCCAGGGTTTCACAGCCAGTCAAATGCCTGGGACTTAATGCCCCCTCGATTTTATTCTGGCCCAGCGGCCAGTGCTCTTTTCACTGTTTGTTTTGATACCCTTGGAAGGTTCATTGCTCATCTAGGAAAGAAAAATTGGCAGCTCTTGCTGAGGAACATGGAAGTCTGCTGGGAGCGACAGATCTGAGAGAGTTGTACTGGCTAATAAGTAAAATGAGAAAAGACCAAGGGGGTCAAGGGACTTGGCTTCTCTCCCTGGGCCACTCCTCCTGTGATTGCGGGCAAGTCACTTCGCTTCTCCATGCCTGAGATTTCTCTTTTAATTTCTCCAAAGATGACATTCTCTAATCTGCCACAGCCATCCCATCCTGCATTTCTGTGGTGAAGATGACAGAGAAGTAATTTCCCAAGGAGTGTTCCTTGGGAAGATGCGCATTCATATATGGAAGGTGGTATCACTGTGCTGTGTTTGAGGTGGGAGGTGGAGAAGCAATCATTTTCCATTTCTAGGGCCCTCAAGTCTACCCTCAAGGGAAGAGTAAGAGATCGCCCTATTTGCATTCAATCAGTCCTTTACTCTTTGTCATTCTCCTGTGTTTTCTTTCTCTCACCTCTCCGGACATGACTGGTGAAGGTGTTCCTAAGTTTTTCCTGTCAGAGGTGAGGGTGTGCCATGGAAGGAACATCAGAGTTAGAGCCAGGTAGCCCAGCTGAGCCACTTTGCAGCTGTGTGACCTTGGGCAAGTGACTTCACTTCCCTCAGCCTGTTACTGCTCCAGCAAACAGGGATAAGGGTGATATCTGAGGGCACTGAGTGAGGGAATGGGTGAGTGGCAACCAACACTCAATACGTTCTCAATAAATATGATTCCATGTTAGGGAACAGTGAATAAGGATCGATGATAGGGGCAGAGCTGATGAGAGAAGTAGATGGAGAGAGGGATGGCTTTGGGATCTGTCCATTTTCTCCACTTTAAACACCGTTTGTTTTATTGTCTTTCAGCTTTCATTTTGTCTCTCCTCTTCTTTTCTCCCAGATGTGAGGTGTCTTAAAGGAAAAGGCAATGTAGGAGGTGAAGGCATCACACAGATGGAGGGGTCCAGGGCTAAATTCACTTATCGAAGCTCTGGCCCGGCTCTGTTCTCCACCCTCCTCGGTTTGGGAACACGTGCACTCTCAGCAGGCCAGGGGAGTCTGCAAAGCTGTTGGGGAGGCTTTCCCCGGGCAGTGTTACCTTCTCCAAGTGATGTGCGTGCCCACACACACTTCAGGAGGCAGATGGTTCCTTTTATTTTCCATGTGGTCTAAAAATGAAGTGGACTTTTAATGGAATGGGTTGGGGAATTCCAGTACAACGATAGAGATATGGTACCCCACGGCTTTCAGAAGAATTTGTCATCTCTGGTGTTGTCTGGCTGTGGGGCCGGGAGATGAGGGAGGGGAAGTGAGTGGATGAATACTACCATGTAGTCCAGAATGAATTAGTAGGCAGGCACCTGCCATTTGCATTGAAAACTGAGAACGAGGGGGGTGTGTTTCTGCCTTTGTCTCCACATGATAAAGTGGGAGGGCAGATTGGGTTGGTTCTGTCTGATAACCTCTGAGTGCCTCTGATGTCCCAGACACTGTGATATGTGCCTAGGGTATAAGAAGGGAAAACACAGATCTTGCCTTTGAGAAGGTTTGTTTGAACCCCATTTGATGGGGCTGAAGTTATGCCTTGAATTGCAAAAGTTAGGATTTGGGGAGGAACTTTTTTGATAGGGCACTGATGATTTGTTCTTTTGAGGGGCGTCCTGGCATGCACTGAGAAGCACCCCCTGCTGCTAGAATGAGTTTTAAATATTGATATTCCTGAAAACATGGCTTTCCTCCCTAATGACAATGTCAAGGGTTTCAAAAAATACACCTCAAAGACTTGGTATTGGGTGTTAACAGACCAGTTGCCAAAATATTATTCACTCTTGACTTTTAAACTAAGCCTTTCTGTGCCGTTGTGTAATGTCATGTAACCACAGACTCCTATTGGGTCATTGTCACACCCTCTAGGTGCCTTGTGGGGTGCTGGCATGCCCCTGTCATCAAGGAGCTCGCTGTCCAACGAACAGACAGAGAAGTGGATAATAAAAGCTTGCTTTGTGAGAGACTTAAGTGAGGTTCTCAGGGCTATCTCTGAACGAGGTTTCCTAGAGCTTAGTTTTAGAGATTGAGTGGAAATCCAGGGGGCACAAAGGGCTGTATTGGGGGGGAGTAGCCAGAATAGCGTGTGTACAGAAAAGCAGAGAAGTTCCAGCAGTTGTGCACAGTTCAGCATGGGGCCCAAGAGGAAGGCAAGAGTCTGTTTGTGAGACCTCTTATGTCCTTCTCGGGCCTTTGGCTAAAGCCTTTGTCACCAAGAGCCGAAAGTTACCTAGAGGCTGGTAAAGGGCCACCGACGGGCCATAATTCCCCCTTTCCCAGATACTAATTTTTCCCCCTTTTTAAATGTTGCCACTGTCTTTATTGTAAACGTTACTGTTTTAAGTTGGGTCATAAACTCAGCAGGATGAGTGGGGCAGGCATGAGTTAGTGAATGGCAAGCGCCTTTAAATGTCCTTATTACAGTAGTTCTACCAAGTTCCTTCTTTCATCTCAGGGGACATTTTATAGGATAGAAATGAAATAGTGAATTTTTCTCCCTCCTAATTGCTTACTTCTATTTAAAGTGTTTTTTTTTTTCAGGGGCGCCTGGGTGACTCAGTCGGCCAGGCAATGACTCTTGATTTCAGCTCAGGTCACGATCTCACGGTTCTTGAGTTCGAGCCCTTCATCGGGCTCTGCACTGTGTCAGCGAGGGACCTGCTTGAGATGCTCTCTCCCGCCTTCTCTGCCCTTACCCCCTCGTGCTCTCTCTCTCTTTTTCTCTCAAAATAAATGAACTTAAAAAATTAAAAAATAAAAATAAAATAGTTTTTCTCATATAAAATGTGTTGATATTAAAAATAACATATTTCTTACCATATAAATGGGTAATATTCTAGTGTAGAAAATCTAGAAAAAACCTATAGAAAAATAGTAAAGTAACTATAATTCTGCCCCCTTTTTTCATTTTTCTTCCATTCTTTCTATGCATTTTTAAATAAGTGAGATCATATTATAATAAATTGATTTTAAAAATCCATCTATTCAAGAGATACTTCTATTATTATGTTTCTGTGGCAAAATAAGCCTTCTAAATCCTTTATAGGAAACTCTGACAGTTACTGAGAGTACCAAAATGAGAAAAGTAGAATTATCTGTATTTCTCTCCTTCCTGCATTTAGTTTTCTATATTTATGAGAAAATTCAGAAGAAGCTTATCAGAAGTTAGTTCAAAAGTAAGTTCAAATGTATGTCATAGGGTTAAGTTATTCCAGTTTCCCATACCTTCTATTTAAGAATTTGAACAGCGTTTAGTAAATTTGTGATGCCAGTCATAATAATAACCCTGACTTAAAATACAGTTATATGACACCATTTACCTAGTGATGTCATGTACATTATTTCATTTAATTCTTAACAATTCATTATTGCTATCACTATTCTAAAGACAGGAAAACTCTGCAGTATTGAGAAATTAACCCTTTATCATGATACTCAGGTATGTTTTGAACCATTAAAGAAAGTTATATTTCAGTACACTGTTTATATTAAAAATGTTTTCTATCCCCCGTGGGTAGGTTTTGGAAGACCGTGCTTTCTTTAAAAATCCTCCTTGATTTTAAGCTTGTCAGACTCCCCTGTCCATAAGCCTCCTCCTCAAATTCAAGGTATCCTGAATAAAGAGGAGCTCTAATAAACCATCTCTATTATTGGTTCTGTAAGACCTTGACATTTGCAAACTTTATTTTATTTTTTTTTTTTTTGTCTTTTGTCCCACACAGTAGCCACTCTTGCAAATCAACCTTGGGAAGTTAGCATTCTTAATGAAGATCTATAGGAGACTTTCTCCTTAGACAGTAAATCAGCTCTTTCGAGGCACCATTCATCTCTTCCTTCGAGCGCATGAATTGGTATGTGGCACCTTACAAGAGCTCATTTATCTTACGTGGGTCCCTAGCTATTCCCTCTGCCCACTTCCCCTAGATCGCTAGAGATCGAGGCTGAAGTGCATTAGAGTATGGCAGTGTGCTTTGAAAGTTGCCAAGGTCAGCCGAGGTGCCTGTGGCATTGACTTACAGAGACTGGTGCCGAGTATCACCCATAACTTTTAGGGTGATATCACCCACACCAGCAAAGGAGTTAGTTTGCTAAAGCATTTGAATTACTCTTGGTTAATTAAAGGTGGCTTACAGGATAGACAGAACAGTAGGGGAAGAAGTTTCTTACCTTGTATCCTACCATTAGAGAATTTTTTCCTCTTTAACATTTGTCCACATCATATTGGCTTCATCGTTAGTTCTGTAACAGTGGTGACAATGAACTTTTATGAACCTAGGCTATATGCTGGGTGTTTTTAGAACTGCCCTATTTTTTCTTAACAATCCTACCGTGATTAGGAGCCATTATCTTCATTGCTCACATGAGGAGCTGATCACCACTAAGTTTAAATAATGTGCTGAAGAATATATAAACAAAAGGGCAGAATCAGGAGTCAAAACCAAGTGGCTGCAACATTTGCATCTGTGACCATCTTTTGGCAAGGCTGCAGCTTTATTAGAATCGCTCACTGTGTGAAGGATGTTTGTACATAGCATTCTGGTAACAAATTAATCAAGGCAGAATACTAGTGTTCGGTTACAGTTAGCAGTGGACCTCGAAGCCAAGCTTACATGGCTAATAGTGCTGATGTTTGTTTTTATAGTTTGGGTTTTCTTGCTAGCAGACCCTGAGATAAAGGTTTGGGTGCAAATAGTTTATTTGGGAGGTGATCCCAGGGAGTATGGGGAGGAAGAATGTCCAATAAAAGAGGTCTTAATGAGCAGATTATTGCCGTGAGCAACTGGGGCTCGATCCCCCCCCCTTAGAGACTACAGAACATAACTCACACTTGTTTCACTGAGGGCCAACTCATGTCCTTCATTGGTTCAGGGTCGCTCTTGGGTACATTAATTCTCCTGCACTTCCAGCCCGCTCCACTCTGCCCTGTGGATAGAGAAAGCCCCAAGGCAGAGAGACTCTGGTGTTTGTGTTTGAGACTGGAAAGCATGTCCACCCCAGCTGTGGGTGACCTCCAGGGTAGGGGGCAGCATGTGGGAAGGGCACCAGTAGTTTCTGTTCTGTTTGTTTTTGAAGCCAATACTAGGGCTAATAAAGATGCGTCCAGCCTGGTGACCCTGACTAGGGGGTTAACAACCTTATATAAGTAAAGCAAGGCAGCAAGGGGGGTGGCAGTGAAGTGAGAGTCAGACTTAGGGGCAGAACAGAGGAATTGAAGTAGTCATGCAATCTTGGGCTTTGGTCCCTGTTCTGCCACCTGTTAGCTGTGTGTTGGGTGAGTCACTTAATTTTTCTGAGCCTCAGTTTTCTCAGCTATAAAGTGGACGCAGCTGCCTTACAGTATTCATAAAAGCCTTTATAAATTATGCAGCCTTCGCACCGTTCCCACTGGAGCTCCTGACTGAGGCGTCTGATGGAGCACTGGGTGCTAGTAGAATTTAAGGGCAGCTGTTTGCTTTATGTGAAGCTCCTTGAAGGCCATCTCAACACCCCAGGAAGTCTGTCTTGTAATATTCTGACCCTTTACAAGTCATAGGTGAGTTCAGACCCTATCTAGGCCCCTCCTCAGGATGGTTTCTGGCCAACTGGGAACTGGTAGCCCCAATTCTGCACCAGAGTGAGATTGTATTTCCGATAGTTCCCTATGGAGTGCACATTTCTTTTTTCTGGTGGAAGATTTTGGATTTGAGAAAGCACTGAGGTTTGTTGTTGTTGTTAGTGTTTGTTCATCTATTCTGAGAGAGAGCGAGCGAGTGAGTGAGTGCAGGGGAGGGACAGAGAAAGAGGGAGAGAGCAGGAGAGAGAATCCCAAGCAGACTCTATGCTGTCAGTACAGAGCTCAACATGGGGCTCAAACTCACAAACGAAAGGTTCTTCTAAAGGTCAGCCAGTCTTTAGGAGATGTCAGTGAGGCTTTCATCTCTCATTTTCACTTTGGTTTCTGACCAAAGGCTGACTTATCCATAGGTGGCTGATGTCAAGTGAATCAAGACTCTCTCCATGTGTGACTTTGGCCCTAACATAGCCAAGAGTTACATGGATAGCTGTGAGCACATGTTGGTGTGCACCCTTCAGTACCCCCTGGCTCCTTGGGAGTCAGACTCCAAGGAGGAGGGCAGAAGGCCCTGACTGTACACCCTCACATCCAGCACCATGCCCAGGACTGCCGCTCCTTCACCCCACTCACCCAGTCAGACCCTGGCTTGAACTCCATCACTCAAGAGGGAACATTAAAAAACCCACACCTCTGACTCATGCTTTGAATTTGCGGCCTAAAGAGGCAAAGACGCCGTAAGGAGCTTTTAGGGGCCATCACCATGGAGCCTCTTTATTGCCTAGCAAGAGCCTTAAATGATAATGGGAAACCTCACTATTGATTGGCTGACTCTTAATTCTTCCTCTTTGGGTTTTTGATGGTCCAGAATATTTATATTACTCATTGGATATATTAAATTAAACATACGAAAGTCCTGAAGCCATTTAAGATGAGGTTGCAACATTGGTGAATAGGACTTTATTACCAAAAGAGGGAATAGTAGCTTTTAGTTGTGGCTTAGCTGGAAAGTATATTGATGATAAGAATGGCTCTGCAGAGGTCTTAGGGCTCTCAGAAGGGGCTCTGAGTGTGCTTTCTCTTAAAGTCTTTAGGCTCGGGGCGCCTGGGTGGCTNAAAACTGCTGGAAGATATGTTCTACAAAACAAGTGAGTGAAATAAGGAAAAAAACATGGCACCTAGGAAACAGAAGAGCCTACCCAAGAGACCGTGAACAGAATCTCAAAAGTCATATTCAACAAGATCCCAGATCTAGATGAGCAGATCAAAAAAGTCCCGGAGAGATTAATTCAAAATGAAATTCAGAGGGGCGCCTGGGTGGCTTAGTCGGTTGAGCGTCCGACTTTCGCTTAGGTCACGATCTCGCGGTTCGTGGGTTCGAGCCCCGCGTCGGGCTCTGTGCTGACTGCCAGCTCAGAGCCTGGAGCCTGTTTCAGTCTGTGACTCCCTCTCTCTCTGACACCTCCCCTGCTCACGCTGTCTCTCTCTCTCTCCTAGAAATAAATAAAAATATAAAAAAAAAAAAGTCTTTAGGCTCATCATGTGCAAACGCCCAGGTCTGTTGTGTGATGGACGGTGTGGTAACAAAGACATAACCTCTGTCTTGGTTGAAGATAAGCCCCACTGACGTAGTGGCAAAGGCTGTTGGTGGGCCGTAAAGGACCCGTGCTTGAGTTCTGGAGGTGCACGTGTCCTAAGGAAATGTCTGCTCGCTAGAAGAAGCCACTCGAAGCACAGCTTCCCTGTAGGATTTAGATTATTCACCTCTCTCATCTTACGGCCACTGGAAATTAGAATGGATGACAGACTTGGTCGATTCTGTTAAATGACTGGGTGTCCGTATAAGGGTACAATTTTTGCCTTAAACGATTTTGACCCCCTAGAAAAATTACAGGGCCCGAGGCGGTGAAATGGTTAATGTGAATGCCTCCCTTACAGGTTTCCCCAGATATGCTTACTCGCTGTACAATGGATAATTGTTAGCTCTTGTCGTGCAGATGCTGTTGCAGATGGAGTCCTGTACCTGCATGCATAGCAAATGAATTAGACTGGCAATCCCCTTTATAAAGCATAAATATGTAATTTGTTCAGCTGTTGTAATTAAATATGTATGTGTGAAACAGCCACCATTCAGGTCATTAATGATGCGCCATGCCAAATTAGAGCTTACAGACAGTAATGTACATTGTTGTGCAATGAGGGAATTGCAAATAACATAACTAAGCCTTCCCTAGTAAAGTGATGCATGCAGCAGCTTTATAAGGAATATTTACATTTGTAACATTTTTATTTAGAAAGTACATTTCTGTGCAGCCTGAAAGTCTGTAAGATAGAATTACTTTTATCACCAGTTTGGTTTTATTAATGTTTTAACATTTTATCATACAAATGCCAAAGACTATGAAACACGCCGTTTGGTGATAAGCCTGAAGTATCTACTTATATATAAAACAGCAGTTGCCCCTGGTTTTCTACGTGGTTATGATAGAACCAGTGTATCATAGCACCTTGGAATGTCTTGATCATTTCATTGCATTAAGAAAAAAAAAAAAAAACAAGAACAACAACTCCTAGTATTTTAACTTTATTCCCCACTGATAAAGAAATTCCTCTGACAGTAAACAGAATTTTTATTTCCATAGAAATTGAGCTGAGAAAAATACAGTTATCAAAATATAAACAAATAAAAGTGGTAAATTTGCCTCTTGTGCTTTAATTCCCAATGAATTACTTGTGAATCCAAGGAATTTCCTAAGAAAAGTGTCATCCTTGGGTCAGAATGGTTGTTTTTTTTAAATTTTAAGACTCAAAGTTTGTGAAGTTAATACACTTGGGAAAATTATTGTTCTATCTTTTTTCTCCTTGGTTTCATGTTACAGTCTTTAAAACACTTGAAGCTGAAACTTAAAATCTATTAAAACTATTTTTATTTAAAAATTTTTCTACATTTATAGTTTAGTTGCCTACAGACAATCTATTTTTAACATGCGTGTTGTTTTGACGGTTGGTACTGAGACTGTAAGAGCTAACCATCTTGACCTTTCTGTCCACCAGGGCAGCAGGAGGAAGCTTCTCAGAGTTAATTCTGTCTTGTTCACAGCTGGGAGCAGAACATTCCTCTGTGATTCGCTTGCCATGATTCGTTGGGATCTCTTGGAAGCCAAACTTGATACTATATGTCCTGGGCTTCAGAGTCAAACACATATCAACCTTAGTCACACATTTGGTTAAGAATTAGATTACGCAGGACCAATACAATCGTTCAAGCTTTACAGACAATTAAGAACAGAATTATTTGGCATATTATTTTTAGTTTTGCAACAAATTCAGATGCAGAGATTTCTTTAAGCCTAAGATCAACCAAGATTCAGGACCTTGAATGTTTAAAGTTAGAACTCTAAATTGTGTACGGATGTAAAATCTTCTTTATTTCCAACAAACAGCAAACGTTTCCATTAAGCAAATGTGTATTTTATTCGAAACAGATGAAATCATAACAGCTTGGCTTGCTTTACCTAAATGATTGTTCCGTTACATCAAAAATTTTACTTAAAAGAAGTTCTTACCTTCATATTCCTTGATTTTTCTGTCCTGTTTTCCGTATAACTTTTCAGTTCAACTAAACAGAAACATTTCATTTGCAACGTTAAGGGTTTGATTCATTCATTATTGCTTATGAAGATAGAAATGTTAGACGGATGACAGTGATTTAAAAATTTTGTGACTTATGTTGATTGTTTTCGAACTGCCCTGAAAACTGAACACCATGAAAAGACTTTACCCTGCTGGCTACATGCTTAGCATAAACTATGAATTCATAACTCCTCTGAAAAGATCTTCGAGATTCCTTTTCTCCTTCAGTTCCTTTATCCCTATTAAAGATCTTAATCTTTTGATGGGCAGCTTCACTTATTTCTACCTATTTCAGAACTGTAGAGCCAGTAAAATAGCACAGTGTATATTTTGGTTTTTGGAGAGAGAATTTGAAGGTTGCATGGCTTTATTTAAAATACCCTATTGTAGCGATCTATCAGAGGTCGTTCCTAATTTATTTTCTTGCAGGAATTTCAAGGATGCTTAAACTCATCCAGAGATGCTGAATGAGGAATCTATTTGTAGAATACACAGGGATGAGTACTGGAGGTGTGCAGGCAATGCTGGCCCTGAGAAATGCCGTGATTTTGTGGGGCTGGAGTGTGTGAAAAGGTCACCCGCCCTACCTGGGTAGTTTCAAGGAGCAAACCCTTGTTTTGCAGTAGTGGTAGCAGATATATGGGTGGTTTGGCTCATTCAGGCCCCTTGCTGTGGGGGAACACATGTAAAACCATCAGCATGTCTCGTGGTCTTGTATTAACTGTGGCAAGGCTGTGCATTAAAGGACATAACCATTACTGAAAGGGTGGGAACACCCCAGTGGCCAGTGGCCAGTGGCCAGCGGCCAGGTGCTTTATGATAACACCACAGGCAGGCCCAGCCAATCAGATGTGATCTTTTGCTGGCAGTTGCTCCTTTGGCCACCACTGCAGTAAACACTTTCCCTTGGATGTTGGTTTTCTGTTGTGTCTGGCAGCCACACTGGGCTGCTTGAACTTTAGCCAGAGGCAAATATTTATACATCAGAGTGTGCAGTGTTCAACTGGTCAGGCCTGAGAGGGAGAGGGAGAGACCTCCGTGCCTTTTCGCCAAAGAGGATGTGTCCTTTTTTTTTTTTTTCCTTCCCCTTTCCACTGTGTGCCATGGTGAAGTGGGACCATCCTGGAGGTCCTTTGAGCTCGGGCTGCATGTGCTTCTTTGCAAAACGCATACAGGCGGCAAACTTGGGATGTGCTTTCAAAAAGGAGGGCTTCCTGACATTTCTGCCTGCTCCTTTAATTCCTCTTGGAAAGTTTACAGTTAATATTTTCCCTGGAACATTGTCAAGCTTTTGACAGAGCCTGAGTGTATGCCGAACTGTGAAATTGAGCCGGGGAAGCAAGTTGTGAGAAATCTGTTTCTACTCAAATCCGTAAGGTTTATTTAAAAACAAAAACAAAAACAAAAAACTTAAGGGGGGAAATTGAGAGGGGGACTCAGCTTGCTTCTCCTGGTGCGGGCTCAGGCCGCCATTTTAAGAAGCCAGCGAAGGGCGACGTTCCGCTCCTTACATGGCGGCTGTATTTACTCGGCCGCAGCCAATCACGCCGGCCGTGCCAAGCCACGTGACGTGCCACGAGGGCACGCACAGCCATTTCCTTGTTTCTAAAAAACTTGCTACCTCCACAGAGCACTTTACCTTGTTTTGCATGCCAAATGTTCCTGCAGAATGTGTCTAGCAGACTGGCATTTGTCCATAAAGTTATTTTAGTAGGTAAAAAGTCTCTGAGCACTTGAGCTTTGTGCATTCTTTATGTAAAATGGATTTCCCTTCTTGGCCAGAGGCCAAGGGTACAGCACACTCGCTGGGTGAGAAGAGAGCTTCTCTGCTGAGAAACTGGTGGACCGACACACTCTTAATTTTTTGGCTTCTGACCAAACAAGCTAGATGGATGCCAAAATTCAACAAAATAACACATTATTGTGTGATAGGAGCCGTGCTCGAAGAGAGCAGGAACTCTGAGGAACTTCATAGTGGCCCTTTTTTAAAACCATTGTCACTTTGGGGAGCTTTCTTGGGGAAATGAGAGGAAAATGGCAAAATGCAACCTAGAGAGTAAGGTATAATTTACACATAAACACGAAGGAACTGAAAGAAAACAGAAGAGTTTAAAATTACTTTTATGAACTTCTCCCAGCCATAACCCACAATTCTCTGACTTGACTCTACTTACATTCTTTTAACCCTGTCGGCTCCATCTGTGTGTCCGGCGTGAATGCTGGATTACATGGTATTAATAATGAGAGTTAATGTGAGGTTTAAACACTGTAAAAAAGACCCAAACGGAAGGAGAGCTGCAGATTTCAAATATGAAATCTTGGCAGGCTTTTTAGGAACAACAGAACAGTCCGTAAACTTACACGTTTTACGATGCCTTTGCCCCCTGACGTCTGACTTTAAATGAGTGAAGTCTCCTATAAATTACTTGCATGAAGTTAGCGAGTCCAGTAAGCTCTCTGCACCTCAGTTTCTACGTGTGTACAGTGAAGGCAGTAGAGAAGAAAGTTAAGATCTCTCTGCACTCTGAAGATACTGGAAGTTGAATTTGGATAAATAATAGAGTTAAGAATAGAACACGCCTCCTGTTTTTGTATGGAAATTTGTCAGTTCAAAGAGAAAAAAAGAAAGTATCTCTAGTGCAAGCCACCATAATCCTTGCTGATACTATGTCAGTAATCCTGAGTATTCCCCCCTTACTCTGTTCTTCTTCACACGGCAGCCAAACTGGCCTTTAAAGAATTAGTTTTTATCATTCCTCTGCCTAAAAACCTTTCACGGTTTCCCATGGATTTAGAATAAAATCCAACTTGTTGCCATGGCCTACAGATGCTACATTGTCTCACTCTGACTCCTTCGATGCCTTACTGGTCTCCATTTTATTTTCGGAACCTGCCAACTCTTGGCTACTTGTGGACTGCTTAGAATGCACTTTCCCCAGCTCTTTCTGTGGCTAGCTTATTTTCGCTCTTCAGCCCTCAGTTCAAATGATAAATTTGTAGAGGAGCATTCTATCTAAAATTGGCCTTTATATTTACCACTCTGTCTTCTTTTTGTATTGTACCTTAGCACATTGGAAATGAAATGTTGGGCAAGTTAGAGCACTCCAAAATGTGTACTTCATATGCCTTAATTTCACTGAAGCATCCTGTATTTTATTACCTATCCTCACAAAACTTTCATTATAAAATGCCTTGTTAGACTAATGCTTTCAGTTCTCCACCCAGAGTCAGTAGATCATATTTGTTCAGAGTTCAAAGCTTGCAGATCTTCAGGTGGCCTGTTCTTGAATCTTGGCCACGCCATTGATTAGCTATGTGAGCTGAAGCAAGGTGACTCAGCCCCTGCATTTCAGTTTCCTCGGATATGAAGTAGGATTCAAAATAATTCCTACATTATAGGATTATTGTAAAGATTAAATGTGATGTCATATGTAAAACTCTTATGACAAAAATGTTAACTATTGTGATTGTTGTTCCTGTTGCTGTTAGTTAGTAACAGTGTGGTGGGCTCAGTACTGGCAGCCTGAGTGCAACTGTAGTAAAAACAGTCCTCTCCATTAAGTAGTTCAGTCAGTAGAGAAGACCTATGTGTAAATTACCTACTGTAGGTGAAACGCCTACAATCCATTGTGCCAATAGCTGTGACAACATCTGAACAGAGTATACAACACAGAAGGGAGAACGACTACCATTTGGTAGACAGGAAAGGTGCTTTAGAGGAGGTAGCATTTAAGCCAGATTAAGTAGCCCTTTAGGTAAAATATGTTCCTTACAGACAATAATAAAGTAATAGCAGCTTATACTTACATAATTCTCTTACTGATATGAAAAATTCTGAGCATTTTACATGTATGATCTCATTTAATCCTCTCAGCACCCCTGTGAAGTAGTGCTATTATCATATCCTCCTCCCCATTTTACAGAGAAGGAAACTGAGCCAAAGAGAGGTAAAGTGGCCTGCCCAAGGTCACGCAGCTATTAAATATCAGTCCTGGGATCTCATGCATTTTGTTTTGTTTTGTTAGAAGGTAAGTACTGCCCCTACTAAGGCACTTTGGCATTCCAGGAGTGCTCCACTTTTGCTTTCTTAATGTACGGAACCCCTCAAAGGATTCCTTCAAGGGCAGGTTTCACCCTGTTAGCCCTGTTGCCTTAGTTGGTAAAATGTCCACCCACCGTGTAGGGTGATTATGAGCTTAAATGAGATGATTCAGGTGAAGTGCTTAGCATATTGCTTGGCATATGGGATGCATTTAACAAATGTTCGCTGTATTATTATTTATTATTATTATTATTACTTGGCCATATTGAAATGAGATCCGTGATCCCCTGTGACCGTCCAGAGCCTCTCTCCTCATGTTCATCTCCACACTGGTGTATCCGCCTCCAAAGAGAGCAAGATCCCGACAGTGGAAATGGCATGCTACCCAGGTTGCTAGCATCGTCCCTCAGCTGCGTCTCCAACTGCCATAGCTGCCTTAGTATTTAAAAATTACTCTTCCCGTTTTATATTTCAGCTCAGAAATCGATGCATCTGTGAGGCAGTTTGTTTTCCTGGGGAAGTGTAAGGAGCTGTGGTGGTGGTACGGAGACGCGCTCGGTTTAGACTCAATATTGCCACCCACTCCCTCAGCAGTGTCAGAGAACAGTCTCAGAAAGATCTGTTCCTTCCCCTCACACACTCGGTACTGCATACTGGCCTATCCTCCATGACTTTGCTTATCTGCAGAAGTAGGGAAGTATCGATTGCCCGCAACTTGCCTCTGTTTCTTGTTCCTCTGGAGCACATTTTTACAAAGGCATCTAACATTTCTCTTCCTTCAGGACCTTCCGAACTGGATAGATGCCCCTGTTTCAGAAAGCTAATGTTCTGTGCCTGCTAAAACCGGGGCAAGGCTCACCACAGCCCAATTTCTTTTTTCCTTTTGTCGAAGCGGGTTTCTGCGAGAGGGGACTGTGCCCTCTGTCTCTGTGACTGGGACGGGGCAGTCTTGCAGGGAGGAAGCTAAGTGGCCTCTCTTACTTTGCTTTCCCAGTGGAGGTGAGGTCCGCGTTCCCAGAGGTGGTGGGCCTGGCGTGGCTAGTTGTTTAACTGAAACAGAGTTAGCTTATCCTGGAAGTTTTCTTACACGCCCATCTTTAGATTTCAGAGAAGGAAGAACACAGTCCCCAAAAGCACTGAGAGTTACAACATATAAATAGCCCTGCTGAGCTGAACAAAAGTGGCCATTGTGTGGTGTACTGCAAAGCAAGATATAAACGGGGAACCAAGAACAAGATACTAGAGATTTCTTTTCTTTCCTTTCTTTTAAAATTTAACCTGAAAAATTTGTTTTCCCCATATGCACAGTGCACTTACTTTTGGGTCTTAAACAGGATAATTTACTAATGCAGGTTCCAGTCCTGGGCTGATCACTTGGCAACTGGTTGATGGTAGGCAAACTATCTAACTCTGTGCTGTTGTTACTGTCATTATTGCTATTTAGGTGTGTTGTGTAATTTTCGGGGGCATTTACAGTGGGTAGAAATCTGTTCTTCTAACTTAGTAATCGATCATTCATTGTACCTAAATGTTTGGGCCAGTTTTAACCTCATTTTACTATACTTGTTGCTATCAGGCCATACCTAGTTTGTATTTTTTCCAAGTTGAATAAATCATGTAAGGTCATAGTAATAGGTGCCTTGTATCCAAAGCCCTGTATGTCTGATTCTGTCCAGGGGCAAGTTGTTTAACGTAGGTACAGTAAATGTTTCCTTGTCCTTAAAATAAGGGTAGTAAGGGGCGCCTGGGTGGCTCAGTCGGTTAAGCATCTGACTTCAGCTCAGGTCATGATCTCGCGGTTTGTGGGTTTGAGCCCCGCATCGGACTCTGTGCTGCCAGCTCAGAGCCTGGAGCCTGTTTCGGATTCTGTGTCTCCCTCTCTCTCTGCCCCTCCCCTGCTCATGTTCTGTCTCTCTCTGTCTCAAAAATAAATAAAAACTATTAAAAATTGTTTTAAAAAATAAAATAAGGGTAGTAATACCTATATAACAGTTTCCTCATAGACTCACTGGGAAGATGACGCATAACAGAGGCAAAAGTAGCCAGTTTGGTGCCTTTCACAGACTTGGGGGCATCATGGCTGGTCAGGCAGTCTAGCCGGTGAAGAGTCAGATGGATCTTCTGTGATCAGTCTGAAGTCCTAGAGTCAGCTGGTGCAGGAGGGTGAGGTGGTAGAAAAGGTGAGCAGTCTTCTGTGGCCCAGAGGAAGCAAGGCAAAGGGTATACAAGATGGAGAGGATGCAGATTTGGAAACTAAGGCAGGCAAGGCCAAGAGTCCTGAACATTAGAGCGGGGTGGAGCCTGCTCTTTGGGCAGCAGCTCGTGGACGTCCGCTCTTCTTTCTGCCCTCTTCTTAGGTGGCACAGCGCTTTGGAACTAGAGTATAGGTACAGAGAGAAGGTTCTCAAATGTGGCTCAAAGATAGGCCGCAGGTCACTTCCCCAGTCTCCACATAAGTACCGTTTATCTAAATCAGGAAGTTCACCAGCGATGTGTTGTTATACAGAAGGGTTTGCTTATATTAAAAACGACTTCCTTGTCTTCTTACCTGTAAGGAGAGCTGGCTAACAGGAGTGCTAGGATGTTGCCTCACAGGCACTCGTTAACCACTTACGGATGGATTGATTGGGTTTGGATCATATCTGGGATTGGGGGACGTCTCATTCATATTTAGTTTTAGGAAAACGTCCCATATTGCTATTTCTGGTTATAATGCTATTGAATTTTAGTGATATTACCAGCATTTATCCGAAGCTGCTGTGTGGCAAGTAGGCAGTGTTCTAAATCTCTGTCAGGTATCTGATTTAATCCTCACAATACCCCCTGAGTGAGGTACTAATATTCCTCCCATGCTTTTCATTACTCTTGTGCTACGAGTGTTGGGCTAGGCACGGACTGGCATGTGAAGTCATTCCTGGAGGCTAGATCTAGCTTTCCTGAATAGGTCTCCAGTCAGAACTGCAATGTAAAGATCCAAGATCTTGTGCTTGTAATGCAGACACATATACCTTTCCCCATTTTTATGCTTACATCACAAGAATGATTTACATTTAATCATTGATTTTTTTTTTTTTTTTAAAGTAAGGGTTGGGCTTTATCAGGACTGGGGATCATTGCACTGATTCCTGTTTAAATGTCGGTTGGCTTTATGGACCAGATTTAATAGGCTTACAGAGCAGCTCCAAACATGAGGCTGCTGGGAACAAGTAGGGGCAGAATGATTGCCAGTCTCTTCCAGGAGTTGTTGCAAATTTTGTCATTTATACATCCTCTGAGGTGACTGATTGGGCTAGATTTGGGGCATTCACCAAAACAAACAAACAAATAAAACAAAAAGGTTTCTTTTTAAAAACTTTTTATTTAATGTCTTTATTTTGTTTTTGAGAGACAGAGACAGAGCGTGAGCAGGGGAAGGGCAGAGAGAGAGGGAGACACAGAATCTGAGCTGTCAGCACAGAGCCCGATGCGGGGCTCGAACCCACGGACTGTGAGATCATGACCTGAGCTGAAGATGGGCGCTTAACAAACTGAGCCACCCATGCGCCCCAAACAAAAAGGTTTCTTGTCCTTTAGAGAGTTACAAAGTTTGGGATTAGAATATGTACAAAATCAGGACCTGGGAATATGAATTGGGTAATATACTGAAAACATAGACTATATTTGGTTGCTCAAGCACCAAGGATTTTAGTTACATGACTTAGACTTGGATTTCTTGCAAGAGTAGCTCCTTTTCTTTCCTTCCCCATCTGCAGGCTTTATATCATTTTTGGTACTGAGCACCAAACTCTTCTGGCACTTTTTTAATTGAAGTTTTGTAGTTTTAATGGTCTGGTACTATAAAAAGCCAACTTTGTGCCAGAATTCTTCTAAGACCAGACATGGGTTTTGACACCACAATAAATTAAAGATAAATAAATAAAAGAAACATGGCAGTGAAAATGCGGGAAGTGGTTTTTTTTTTTTTTTTTTTTTTTAACTAGTGAGCGGGGCCTACTTGTAAATTTCAGGCATGTTTCCTCAGCACTCAATGTTACAATGCTTAGCTACATTAATCTGTTACTGGGTAACTCCAAAAAGAATGTTAGATGGAACCATTAGGAGATTGGCGATGCCCTCCCCCCCCTTGAGTATTATTGAAATTTGACAACATTCTCATAGTCCTCTGCTTTCATTTAAGGATTTGGCTATCAAAAATACGGGTAAATGAAAGGAACCAAGAGAAACTAATGACCAAATGAATAGTAGTATTTAAAGGCGCAAGTTGCTATGATACAGGCTTCACCGTGACCTGGATGGATAAGGGCTAAACAGGATTTGCTTTCTGGAGAATTTGGGTGCCTGTTGTACCAATTCTGTTTGTCTCCTGCCTGCCTTGTTGGCCTCCTTTTCCCAACATCACTCATTTCGGTTCTGAGAAGCGGCTTCCTCCTATTACATGTACCAATTCAATTAGCAGGAGGTAGTGCTGAAGGTTTTTGATTCCATCAGCTTCTCGTATGTAGACAGTAGCTCTGTTTGGGAAAACTTTGTGAGGATGTTGTGATGTGTATCTTTCTGGATTCTAATCCCTTCTTTATGACTTTCAAATCAATCCATTTTTCTCCCTTTCCCATCTTCTCTCATCTGTCCTCCCTCCCTCCTCCATTTCTCTCCTCTCTCTCTCCCTCTCTCCTTTCTCCATCACAAAAAGTGGAGGTGATTGCGCTGATCAAACCCAAGATCCGCCTTCGGTTACAAATATTGGTAAATCATTAGGACACTATTAATTTTCTTTTACATGCTAAATAATAATATTTTGAGCATGTGAGTTTGGAATTTAGTTTGCCCCTTACAGGGACCTGTTTCCTCTTTCTAAATTGTGTCTTAAAATTTACCAAAAAGGACTGAACAAGCTTTGAAGCGTATTAAAAATAACCCAGCAAAAAACTTCCTTCTCTTTCTTTATTCTACTAAACTTTGTCTAATTTTAAGCCACCATGTGGAACCGAGCCTTTATTGAGGTTTGAAATGTCAAAATAAGGAGGGATTTGTGTATATTTTCACTTTTGACTTCATTTACTGGAAGTGCTAAGGCACCAAGTGGGAGGTGGTTTTGGAAGTATTTCTGATCTAAAGAGGAAATTCCATAAATCATCCATGGTAATGTGTCTCATTTGGTATTCCTAGGAGGTGTTGACCACTTTCATCAGGGATCCTGGTTTCTGACCACATATTTGGCCCTAACCTGGATTACAAAATTTGAACATTTGTTTCTCACTCTTGAAAACTTTTATACTGAAAATCTGTTAAGTAAAATCTGTTAAGTATTCTCCAGATGAGGCTAATATAGAGTTCACAACTGGCGAGCACTGTCATCATCTGATAGGAGGAAAACAACATGGCTATTATCACTGAATGTGCCTGCAAAACGTACCAGTGTTGACCCTGTGTTTGCTTTGGACTAATTTATTAAATGTTCATGTGTTTATGAAAATTGTAATCTCTGCTATTCAGAATACTTGAGTATACAATTGAGCATAAAAGCTTAAAGAAAGAAGCTTTTCTGTGACTTCCAGTATTTGTCCTTTGATCACTAAGTGCTACTAGAAGAGTCTTTTTCATTTCCAACTTTTGCTAAGTCTCTTAAAGTTACATAGTGTAGTAACTGAACTTACTCTGTCTGGTGTTCTTTCCCCATCCAAAGAAGGATAGAGTGGTTTCTGAATTAAGTATAGCAAATAGATGGCTACTACTGGAGAGTCAGAATTAGTTGGGTCGCCTGGGTGGCTCAGTCCATTACGTGTCCGACTTCAGCTCAGGTCTTGATCTCACAGTCTGTGAGTTCAAGCCCTGCATCGGGCTCTGTGCTGACAGCTCAGAGCCTGGAGCCTGCTTTAGATTCTGTGTCTCCCTCTCTCTCTACCCCTCCCCTGCTCACACTCTCTGTCTCTCTCAAAAATAAATAAACATTAAAAAAATTTTTAAGTCAAAATTAGCCATTTATTCTCTATTGAAAAAAAGTGCAGCAGAAGCTTTTCAGTGTTACTCTATAGAGAGTTGATGTGGTGGCAAAGAGATGATGAAGGGTCATCCTCCAAAGTCATCTGTATTTTGCTTCTACCAAAGAGGATATACAAACATGACATATTTATTGGACAAGCTGTAAACCTGCTTTATCTCAGAAATAAGTTTTGATGGTTAAAGTATTTATTTCATCATCTGCCCACCTTTCCCTTTAAAAATTTCCCCCTTAATGTCTTTCTTGCCTTTAATGGAAATACCAGAAGGCAAGCATCCTACTATAGAGGGACTGATAACTGTAGTACAGATTCTTAGGAGGAGGTCTCCTTATGCTTCCATTTTTATTCAGGACTTTGTATACATCCAAAATCAACTTAACTCTTGACACAATTAACTGATTGGCCTGATGAATTTAATTAAAATAGGGGAAGTGCTTGTGCAGAGAGGAACAGCATTAGTATAATGCGGTAGTTAAGATTAACAAGATTGATTTGATAATTAATTCATTTGATAATTTGATTAACAAGATAATTTACTGTCAGTCAGAGACCTGGGTTCAAATCCATATTAGCTAGATGACTTTGCCTTAAACATTTTCAGTGTCATTTCCCCCCATCTGTTAAAATGGCATAATAGCATGTACCTGGCAAGAATGCCGTGAGGCATACTGAAATCACCAAGTGCTTAGCACACTTGGCCCAAAGTCACCAGTGGACAGCAGTATCTTTTGTAATGTTCTAGGCATTTAAAATATGTGTCCTCCAAAAGACACCATGTCTCAGATCGCTGTCAGATTTCTGAGTGAACAGAGAGTGCCTTCTGTTCCTCAACACATCAGTAGTGTAAGCAGCACATCGTCTCTCAATTGCCTCCACCTTTTTGCAGTTGAAACACTCCTCCCTCCCTTATTCGCATCAACTTTAGGTCCTAACAATAGTTCCTGTGTTTTAAAAAAGAACATGTGATAATTTCTACACAAGCTTATTTTAATTTCACAAAACCGCAGTAAGGTAGTCAAGCAGAGATTAGGTCATAGAGATGGTGGCCTTGGCACCACCATTATTTGGTAAAGTGAAGCGGAACTGTGTTCAGGTTCTGTGTAGTTAGTAGCAGGACTGGCAAAGCGGATCTGAGTTCAGTGCCCTCTCTCCTGCGCCATGCTGATCACTCCTCTTTATAATTAAAAATGCCCCACTCCTGGCCTCGTACTGACAAGTTGCTCATAGCTCTTAATTTCTAGGGGTTCCCCAAACTGTTTAGTGAGTGTATCTGGATTAAATCCAGATACCCTGACCATATCGAGCAGTACAGCATAGAATCCATAGCAAGTTCCTACCAATTTCCTCTTCTTAAAATCTTGGCTCTTTCTCTGTAGCCCTCCGAGAAATCAATTCTGCAGACCTCTGCTTCCTTCCATCACCACTCCTTGTCACATATGCTGCTCTGCCACATTGAAGATAATGGTAGCCAGGAACCTATAGTGAAAGATTTGCCATTCATTCTTATTTGGTCTGCAGTGGGGACATTCCTGGGCTTCTAGCTGTGCATTTAAAGGTTTTCCTTTTCTCTTTTATCAGATGTTAATTTTGGTCAACTGAGATTCCTTTTTTATTTTTTTTTATTTTTTAAAATGTTTTATTTATTTCTAGGAGAGAGAGAGAGAGACAGCGTGAGCAGGGGAGGGTCAGAGAGAGGGGGAGTCACGGACTGAAACAGGCTCCAGGCTCTGCGCTGGCAGTCAGCACAGAGCCCGACGCGGGGCTGGAACCCACGAACCGCGAGATCATGACCCAAGCAAAAGTTGGACGCTTAACCGACTAAGCCACCCAGGCGCCCCTGAGATTCCTTTTTTAAAACCACTCTGATCACAGTCTTAGGCAATCATGAATATCTTCCCCTCGTTAGTTAGTATTATCTTAGCCACTTAAGAAAATTACCAATATGTGCAATTTGTATGTGAAATGCAGTCCAAAGGGCTTTCACCTAAACTTTCATTTTCTTGCATCCTTTGTACTTTAGGGTCTAATCCATCATTTACTCCCTTTCTTGCATACTTGCCTCTGTACATTTGCCTTTTTCTTATTTTTGACTATTTTCTCACCAAAAGTTAAGAAATTTAAAAATAAAATTTATGGCCTTCTTCGCATTTTCTGTATTTAAACTGCTTTAAACATCATTTTACTTTTGTGTCAGATTTATGAATAATTTTATCCTCTGACAGTTTTAGCCTATTTAAAGGCGATAACTTACTTTTTTTGTAAATGTTCTGTAATTTGCCATTCTGTGAGTTGCAGTGGAAATTGACACTTAATTAACAGTAGATATTTTTAAGCCATAAGAGATATGTTTTTTAAGTTGATTTTTATTCATTTAGAGAGAGAGAGCTGGGGAGGGGGAGAGAGAGAGAGAGAGAGAGAGAGAGAGAGAGAGGGAGAGAGAGAATTCCAAGCAGGAACCGTGAGACCATGACCTAGGCTGAAATCAAGAGTTGGACACTTCACTTACTGAGTCACCCAGGGGCCCCAAGAAATACCTATTTTAAATGTCATTTTATCATATTTTAGAGACTTGAAATTCAGTTTTAGTTTTTATTAACTTAGTTATGTTGTCAGAAATAAATTAATGTATAAATAAGACAGAGCAAAATACTATATTGAACAGTACTTTAATGAGCCTGGTTTTTCTTATAGAGTAAATGAATTTTTTCTGTAACACAAACTTGATCTTTTTGGATCGATTTTGCTTTATCTGTCTACATGTGGATTCTGTATCTACAAATTTTGATTAGAAGGTGTATTTTAAACAGTACAGTTCACACTTTTGTAAGTTTTTAATTTTATAAAGAAAATTAGAACTGAGTTTCCTTTGGGGGTGTATTTGTTCTTGTTTTGTGTGTAGACGGGTGCTGAGGTGGGTTTTAAATGAAATTCAGTGGTATCTTTTGGGAAAATTATAGCTATAGTATACTGTTGAAAACCTAGGGTTGGGAATCAGTTCCTAAAAGTTGATTTGGACAAGAAATTTGGGTTCATTTTTATAGAGGAGTTTAGCAGGACAAAAAATTCGTGTCACCAAGGCAGTATCTAGTACTACTTGGTAAACTCCTCGGTCACGGCTGTGAGGCCCTTCCTCAAGTAACAGGAATCTTCATTCAAACCAGTTACAGCTAGTTTGAGATAGATTTGGAAGAGATCTAGAATTGAGAATATATATGTGTCTTTGGTTTTCTCCGAGCAAATTTTGTAGGCAATGTGACTGAACAGTGGTATTTTATTTCATAGAGCTCATGCTAATATATAGAAGGTGACAGTATTCTGTTTGTTTGTTTTATCAGCAGGCTTTATTTTTTTTAAGGGTAGCTGTATGCAGAATGCATATTTGCTGTCCAGACTAGTTAATGGGCTTACAAGTAGAGGGTGTAAATTCTGGTATCTGTGTTTTCCAGCTTGCAGCAGTGTTGTCTGAAGCCTGAAACGGCTGATGTTAATCTTCAGCTTGTTTTGTTGCTTTCCAAAAATTAAGTTGAAGTAGAATAAAATCTGATGTAAATCAAGTGGTCTGCATAATAATAGCAATACCGATAGTAAAATATAAAGTGAAATTTCTTATATGTCACGCTGTTTAAAAACTTGAAAGGAGTGTGCATGCGTGCGTGTGTGCATGTGTGTGTGTGTGTGTGTGTGTGTTTGAATAGGAGGAAGCAGTAAATTGCTGGGTTTTAATCAAATTGATGAACTTTGAATTTCCACTTCAATGATAGTTCTACCTTAAATTCATTTGGCTGATTTGATAGCAGTATTTGGAATGCAAGGAAGAGATAAGGATTTGGCCCTCATGTTTATAATATCTCAGAAGAATTTCATTGCTTATTGGCTAGAAACTCAGATTTCCCACAGAGTTGTAGATGGTACAATTTGGCATGTACATTTACTTATTCTGGGTCTTTATAGTCAAAGATTTAGAGCTCTGAAGGAGGCTGTAGGTAGAGAAAGATTTAAAGAACAGTCCCCTTCATAGTGCATGGTATGGCTAGGAAACCCTCTTGTTATTCTGTTTCCAGCGGGCCTAGACTTGCCTAGAAACAGCAGACTTCAGTTGTTCCCACCGCAAATGGACTACAGATGCACAGCAGGACAAGGAAAAGCGGAAGAAGAAGCCACAAGGCAATTCATTAACCCATTTTAAGACAATTTCAGATGACTTGTTCAGCTTCAAAGGTCAAACTGACCAACATTTAATTCATCATGGGAAAAAAAAAAATTCTGGTGGAAGAAAAAAGTTAGCCAACTTGACCTTTAATGCTTAACAAGTTGTCTTAAAATGTTTTTATTCCATCTTGATACTTTGCTAACATGATTCATCTTCTAATCTATGTAAATGTGACTTTTAAATCATATTTGGTTTTGTGTAAGGACTTAATACTTTGGACTTTGGAGCAGGTAACGCACTTATTCATCGCCATGCCTTGATGGGTCCTCTCACAGACACACAGAGAGTGCTTCCTGCAAGGATAAGTGAAAGTCCCAGGGTCTCTGAGACTGAGAAGTAGCACACACACAAATCAGTGGCCCTGCTGTTAGGTACATTTTCTGGCTTAAAACTGCGAATGAGGCATGGTGGTGGTGGTGGTGGTGGGGGGTTAATCTTTATATCTTTCTATTTGCTGTTCACTCTGAATTGTAGCAGAGGTCCCTGGCAGCCGCGTCTATGCGCCGCGCCGTGGAAAGCAGTGCTGTCTAGGGGGGTGATGTTGGCAGAGCACTTCCAGGCATGCTAGCACCTAGCGCACAAGCGGAGAACTTTGCTGCTGCCAACTGTGACTTCAGAACCCAGGTCTGTTCCTGAACCTGGACGCCCAGCTGTCAGTGTGTCGCCATATGTCACCAGCACATGGCACCCTAATTAAAATTTCAAATTGCATGCATTTGTGTTTGCTGGCTGGCTTGCTTAAAAGGCAGAGACCTCCCCACCCCAGCCCGTCCCCCCTTCTTCGTCACTCTGAGGTATTATGTTTGCCATCCTGAGGCATGGGCTGGGGAACGGTCTTTCCTCACTAAAAAAGCACCATTCTCTCATTCGTTCATCTTCCGTTTTGAAGTAAGAATAGTCTAAGGGGCACGGAGGAGGGGTCAGAAAATGTGGCTGGTGGCCTCTACTAAAATTCTGAAGACCAGAAATGTGGTCCCTGTTTCACCAGTGGTTTGTACAGGTTACCCTTCAGTCTATACCTTTCTTTTCTGAAAAGAAATTTAAAAAGTGAATATTACCATCCCTTAAACATAATGCAAAAATTTTTAAATGAAGCTTGTTTGTTGTGATAAATGTTTATATTTTTGGATTAGACAGTGTGAAGTGGTATTAATAAGTATCTGTATTTCTTTTGTGCTGTCCATTCTCTGTCTATGTATATTACATACACATTATATATGTATATATGTTTTTGTGTGTTTACATTTAAAATTTTAAGAAAGGATTAGATTAAATTTGACTGGAAAACAATAATGGCAAAATTCTATGGAAATAGGTCCCTCTGTTTAAAGCAGAAAAACATACTACTGGTTGGATATCTCGTCTGTTAGTAGTTACCATTTATTGGTCATTTATAACATGCTAAGGAAAATGCAAATCAATTTACGTATGTCACTTCATTTAGTTATCACACCATCCCTGCTATATTGCAACTGCCAGGATCCTCACATCAGTGATGAATGTACTGTGGCTTGCCTTTGAAGCTTTTCCAAGTTAACACACTTCGTGTGTAATAGAAATGAGATTTGAACCCCTATCTGTTTGGAGACATTTTATACTGCTTCTTCTCTGGAAAGAAAATGCAAGTTTTTTTTATTTTTCTGGTTTATCCCAATCCAGGTTCCCTAGGTAGGAGGTATACCTCCAAGTATAAGCATTTTTGTGTGTAGTCTTAGTAAGTTTTGCTGATATGCTTGAGAAGTTGAGCTAGAATTATGTGATTTGTTTCCTATCAACTCCTAGCCGCCATTTGCAATGATGATGAGCCAGGGGTATTTTCAGCCACTGCCAGGTTAGGATCATGGTGTTTCGGGTTGAAATGTGCCTGTGATTTATTTTAAATCTCTGATGAACTCCGACATTAATCTCTAGGAGGACATTATTGCTAAAGATGTCCAGTGCTCAGGCTTACGTGGCTGATCAAATGCACCCCATAGAATTTATTTATTTATTTACTTACTACCTTGTGGTTAATGGCGTAGCCACTCAGTCTACAGAAACAGGCGTACAAGTGGTTTTCTTCCTATTATCTAGGAGGCTGGTGACTACCTAAGGAGGTAGCGTGGTCATCAGTATGGACTCTGGAGCCTGATTGCTGGTGCAGATCCCCCTTCCCATTTTACTAGCATTATAATCTTGGGCAAGCCAGCTGACCTCCTTGTGTCTCCATTTCTTCATCCGTATAAGTGGAGTGACAGTGGAAGTTATTCCATGTAAGACACTTCAGAACGTTGCTCCAGGAACATTGTAGTAGTCAACAAATGTTAGTCAGCTCTAGTTAATCATCACACTTAACAATTGACACAGAAAAAAAATAAGTTATTTTTCAGGAAGATTAATCAATCCATTCTATTGAAAATTCTCAAAATATTCTCAAAATATTCAAACATAAGCCTTTTTAAAGCATCTGACTAAATGAAACAAGTTACCCTCCTAATTTGATCTGCCAGTCAACAAGTGTACATGGAGCTTCTGCTGTGAAATGGTGCATGGAATGCCCCAAATAAAAATATGGTCACAAACCTTAAAAAGCTGTCAGTCATGTTGGGTAGAGAAGACATATCCACATAGGTTTCAACAAGTGCTCTAGAATATATTTCCATATTCAGTACAGTGAATTGTTACAACCACCTCATTAAATTTATACTCATCCCTCAGTAATGATAAAATGATGAAGAAAAGCTGAACACAAAAATCAAACAGAAAAATGGCCAGAACTGTTGGTAATGTACATAATGCTAATAGTAATACTTCTAACAATGAGAGTAACAGTAGTAGAAACTGTCAGGAAACATTCAAGTAGCTTCTCTTATGGCTCTAGACAAGTTATTTACATACTTAGCAAAGTTATGAAATTCCATCATCCATAATCTTTTCAACTACAAACTATTCATTTCTTGTAAAATTCCCATGTATTCCACAAGGTTGCTGAAACACAGCAGAGTGTGAAGGAGAAAACAACTACTCCCTCTACATTTTATTTAAAAATAGAAAATTCTGATGAGAATCTGTAACACAGGCCAAGATATGTATTATGATTTCACATACGTTCTCAGATTTGGCTTTTTTTTTTTTTTAAACCCCAAGTATCATATGGAAGGAAATACTTCCTGATAGCTGAACGAATCAATATCCTTTACTGCATCTATGGGAAATACAGTGATTATTGATAGTTTTTGTAGGGTTCATAATACTTATTTTAATCCACACATTCTCCCACCTAGAACATCCCTGCCTTGGGATAAAACTGGCTAATGACCCATTAACTGACCTGTTTTCTTTCTTTCATTGAGCTTTAAAATGCAGTGCTCTCTCCAGTGTTCAAAGGGATATATTTGTTTGAGCCTTTGTGTATATTATGTATCATTAAGAAAATTACAAAGAACTTGATGAAAGCTCAAGGCAAACTCTTAAAATAGAATTTGTCATGTCAAATTCCTGCCTCCTTTGAGCTAAAAAAAAATTTAGAAAGAAAAAAAAAAGAAAAGAAAGAGAGTGAGGGCCATTAGGAGGATAGCAGGTAGTAAAAGCCTGTTTAATGTAACATCAATTATGGAGAAAATATTAGGTACAATTACATAAGGATTGCATGAGAGGGAGCACCTTGAGAAGCGTAATTTAATTAGAATGAATTTATGAGAGAGGTCCTGTGCCATTAGACAAAGGGAAGGTGGTAGTGTTGCGCTCTCCTTTCACAAGAGCATTTTAATGAGTTTCCACACAAAGTATTTCAGGTACAAGATTTGTAGCGAGTGGGAATAGAAATGTAGCGCAGAGCAAAAACTGTCAAGAGGCTCCGGTGGCAATTTCTGAATTAAGAGTATTCCATAAAATACTTGAACATTGGTATTCCTTAATGATGATTCTGGTGAACAACTCTCACAGCAAGATAACCCTTTCCTCTCTTTTTTAAAAGTCAGATGCCAGTGCATTCTTCACTTTGTCAGGGTGCACATCAAACTGGAGTCCGTGCTTGACTCCTGTCAGGGACAGGAGTGATACGTCACACCCGACTTCAGAGTTGCAAACCCGTCATCCGTTCTGATACCAGAAGGGTAGACGCCAACGGTGACTTCAGACTGAGATTTGAAATCTCACACTTGAGATATATGCCAGTGATGACTTTAGATTGAGATTTCAGATCTCAAAATTGAGATTCAAAACATGCCATCGGGGCATGTTTTCTGGTTCTGATAAGAGGGACTGACAATATTACCTCCCTATAGTAACTGTGGTCGTAAACTTTATCAAGATTCTTTGAAATAAAATTCAAGTAGGTGAACATAAAGGAGAGCACTGTGTGAAATTGAGGAAGGAGGATGCAATAAAAGACACGACCTTAACCTTGGTCAAAATATGTTCGGTAAGACCCCAGGAAATCGAGTGTATATAAGATTACTATGGAAGGGATTTTTAAAAAACTGACAGTAGACTACTTTGTTGTTTAAGGATTTGTGTCTGTTCCTCAGAAGGTATGTTTTTGGGATTTATTGCAAGTAATTCTGTTAATCTTTTCTAGGTATTTTGGCATGCCAGGTGGTTAAAGAAGGATGACATATACCAGGTCTATAGAAATGCCGTAAATTATTACATAGTAATATAAGTATTTGTGGTATCCATGACTAACTTGTAGAATGGCAAAGTTATAAATATCTATACAGTCTTATGTGCAGTTGTTACTGATTATTGTGGCATTAATGTGTAAAGAACATTCATCTTGCTTTGTTTGTTTTCCACCCTTAAATTTTATTTATAAAACAAAAATTTTATATTTGCACAGGAAAATTAGCAGGGTGTAAATTAAAGACCAAAGGGAAAAAGAAACCCTCAATAAGGAAGAATATTTTAAATGTCTTGCAGGCAGTGGGAGAAAAAGTTTTGCTTAAAAATTCCACCATATGCTAACTATATACAGCACTTCAAGTTTATTTATTGTTAAAGCCTCATGTAAATCACGTCATTCTGAAAGTCATGGAAACTGCACATTTGTGCATTAAACTATGTAAACAACAAAAACTGGTCATCCATCCAATTGTTGCTTCACTTATTTTGAATTATAGCGCAATTTTGTGGAGAGTGAAATGGGGATTACACAATATAGCGATTTCCTGTAACACCTACATTTTTGCTGATCTAGCAAGGTCTATTGGTATGAGAGCTTAACCTTTATTTTATTTCAAAATGTGTTTTTTATTCTGAGATCCTTTGGTGCCCATGGTTTCACATTTTTCCACGAGCCACATTTTAAAGCCTGCCTTGTCTAAATGAAGGAGTCAAGTGGTAGAAAAGACATTGTAGGCAGGGGAATTTTGTACTGGAATGAGTTCAGAAGCACTTCGAACCTATCAGTAATATTATTAATGGGGGACGGTGCAAATGCTAACACTTCAAATGCTCAAGTGTACATGTCAAAATCAAAGCATGAAGTTACAGGAGATTGCTCACCACCCTCCCTTATTTACAAAGCAGATCTATCTTTTACACCTGACTCGTCCCCCTCACCTTTTTCTCTGCCTTTTCAGTGTCCGGGGTGCTCAGTTCTTCCTCTGCCTGTAGAAATCCTACTTAGCCTTCAAGCTGCCTCCAGCCTTTTGTGGAATAAGGCAGGGAATACATGTTTCTTCTTCTGCCCAGCTTCCCATGATTAGCCTTCTTCCTTATCCTTTTACCCACTACACATGCCTTAGGTTGCCTTATGGTAGTTTAGTCTGCTTTGCATTTGTATTTAAATGTATGAGGGTTGGTCTTCCACACTGGGTCTGTTTTCTGAGTGGATGTGACAGCTGTCTGTAGTGGTGCTCAATAACTATTGTTTGGACTGAAAGGGGGGAAAAATCCACTTCAGTAGGAGCCAGGCCATAATGTGGTGAGGATACGTTTAGGGAAATCTGTACATCTCCAGGATCATGGCCAGTTGCCAGGCTCCAATGGGACTATTTGACCTCATGTCTCAGGGTAGATTTTAAGGTGTGTGTATTTGCTGGTGCCTGCGAATAATCATTTTTGACCAAAGAAGAAGTTGTTTCTTTATAGCTGTTCCTATGAATCCCCCTTCCATAAATTCTAAAGGGTTTTGTTTTCCCCACCAGCTACCTAGCAGTTTAGGAAATGATGCATTGGAACAAGACCTTTCTTCTTCCAGACTGTTCCCATCAAAGTGACCTCCACTTTCCGTCTGGCCCCCTCCAAGTGGAGCTAGTCTAGAAGAAACCTCTGTTTTTGTTTATTATCTTCAGATTTTTATCTACATAAGCACAGGCTCAAAGGATCAGAATTAAATTTAGGTTGTGAGGAGTGAACTGAAGCTGGTTAGCTGACGGACTCCCGAGTTATTCAGGCTTGAGCCGATTTGCATCTAGATCCTCAGAGGTTGTCCTGGGCCACATAACTTGGTATAGTCAGTCTGAGCCGTACATCATTTGGATTTAGAGCATGCATGTAAATCACCCCAAAGGGTAGAACCGGAGATCAGGCACAGCAAGAGGACCCCCTATTTTTTAAAAAAGTTGTCTTCACTGTGTAATCCTAGGTGACTTGTGAAGTGAGTTTCCTCTTATTTGTAGCTATCTTCATTTCTTACAAAGACAAAGAAGCAAACATGCACTGATATGTGGTCGAATTTCTGGTCGTGGATGTTTGTCGATTCCGTATCTGCCTTGGCCCACGTTAGGGACCCCTCAGGTTGATGCAGTTACTGAAGATAATGAAGCTATGTGAACACTGGATACTAGACTTCACTTTAGTAGAACAAACTTAGCTGCTGTTCTCACCTAGCAGGGCTGGAGAGTGTGGACAGCTGCAGCCCGCGATTCTGTTGCTGTACGAGCATTCCTCTGGCTTACGCAGGAGGGTTCCGCCAACACTTAGATGTTTACTGTCAGAGCTTGCTCATTCATTCACTCAGCAACCATTTTCTCTGTCCCCACTCTTCTAGGCACGGAGGTTGTATTCTACTAGCTCAAACGTAATTTTCTTAGTGCTTCAACACATTGATTGCTTTAAAGTCCATTGCCAGATATAAGTTGATTTTGTTGTCAATTTAGGTATGTCCTTAGTGGCTACCCTATGAAGTTATGCCAGTATTTCCCCCGCTTTGATAGATGAGGAAACTGGAATGCACAAGGTGAATCAATTTATTCTGGGTCATGCTGCTAGTATGTAAGTTGTAGAACTGGATTTGAACCTGGCTAGTCTTCCACTCGGAGTCTGTATCCTTCTATTTTTATTTATTTATTTTTTTGGTACTCTCGATGTTATGCTGAGTTGCCTAAGACTTTAGGAAGACGTAGCCTAAAAAGACACATAGCATTTCAATTTTTCTAAATGTTCATTTAGCAGATTTTCTGAAATGCCAGCTCTCAGAAATGAGGCTTTCTCAGAGGTATTGTAATGATGATATCAAAATACAGAAAATTTTAGGATCATGCAAATTTATAGTCCCTGGGGGTGATCTAGCCACTGGATTCTCCATTTTAAAAATGTGAACGTTGGGGACACCTGGGTGGCTTAGTCAGCTAAGCATGTGAGTCTTGATTTTGGCTCAAGTCATGGCCTCATGGTTCGTGAGTCTGCTTGGAATTCTCTCTCCCCCTCTCTCTCTGCCCCTCCTGACCCCCCCCCCCCGCCACCGATAAGTAAATAAAAGATTAAAAAATATTTAAAATGTGAAAGTTGAAGGTTGGGAAGTTGTGAGACTGGCACAGCTCACACCCTCAGTTTTCAGAAAAGACAGGGCCAAGAGGTCTGAGTTCACTCAGTGCTCAGAAGTTCGTTTCACTGTGGACACAGGTCTCAATATTTTATATCAGTTTGCAGGTTTACAATATTCAACAAATGTCCTACAATGAGGTTTTACTCTATTTTGCAGGATTTTGTAGACACAAAGCTCATTATAACACTTAAAAAAATGTTTTTAAATGTTTGTTTATTTTTGAGAGAGAGAGAGAATCAAAGCACGAGTGGGGAAGGAGCAGAGAGAGAGGGAGACACAGAATCTGAAGCAGGCTCCAGGCTCTGAGCTGTCAGCACAGAGCCCGATGCGGGGCTCAAACTCACAAACCACAAGATCATGACCTGAGCTGAAGTCAGACACTTAACTGACTGAGCCACCCAGGCACCTCCATTTTTATGTAACTTTTCACGGGTGAAAGTGTTTTATTTTTCAGTATTTTGTATTCATTTGAAACCAGTCTTTTTTTTATCAACATAGGGAATCTTGTCTGACTGGACACATAGTTTCTTGCTGAGACTTTTTCAAGGTTTTCATGACAGCCATTACTAGGAAGAAAAGGCATAGGGAGTACCTCGGCAGCTGGCAAGACTTCGGATCAGCCCATTTTCACTGTGTTGACAGGACAGAAAACTGGTTGGGCTTCTGCGGGCTTCGCGAAACCAGTGACTGACATGTTGTCTCTTCCAGTCATAAGCATGATTAGAAGTCAATCTGAAAATTGTCCTTCCCCAGTTTTGATCATTTTTGTCAGTGTGACCTCAGAGATACATATTTCCTCCTTTGCTGTGCATCCTTTGACCAGATGGAATCTTTCCTACTTTGGATGTTACAGAAAGCATTTTAAGGATGCAAGGTGTGTTCTAGATAAATATGTATTCATTAGGTACTAACTTTTGAAAAGGAGGAAGAGAGTCACAGAGCTCTTCTTCTCTGCTTTGTCTTTCAGAACTATTATCTTCTGCCTATCTTTATACTCCCAGATACACCCCATGGGAACACACACACACACATACACACACGCACGCACACACCATTGCATTTTAGCTTGCAAACCTTTGCATTGAGACCGACATCCCTGTTGTTTTGAAGAACTGTCATATCAAAGAATAAGTGACTCCTGATGGCTGCAGGTATATATCTAGGATGAATACCGGGGAGTTGGAGGCAGGCAGAGTCAAGTCAGTATGAAGCAGGTCATTGCATTAAATGAAGGAGTCTTACATGGACGAGGCTTGTTGAGAAGCTGGGAGCCCCATATCTGAGAGGCAGTGGTTCTGGTGAAGTAGATCAGAGCTTTTGTAGCTGAGATGGCTTGAGAAGTTGGGTAAGAAGACCTTCAAAATTCTGTAGAATTTGTAAGATTTCAAAATGAAATTTAGCAAATTGGTTTGAGGAACAACTGGTATTTTTCTCTGGCCGTTTTATTTTTCTCAGATTTACGTAGACCCTCATTAGGAAATTATTCCTGAGTAGTGAGCAGTAGACTCATTTCACATATATCCCTATTTGTTCTTTCCCCATGATTTTTTTTTTATATTGGACAAAGTAGACTTTATTTTTTCACAATACAAGCTAAATATTTTTATTTATTTTTGTAGTACTTGTTTCTTATTTTTGTAGTACTCTTTCCCCATGATTTCTAAATTTAAAAGCAAGAGCACAAGGCAATTTAAAACTGTATAGCTGCAGTGTACATGTTTTCCTGTTCTGTCCTTTCCTTTCCTCTTCCAACTTTATGATTGTATCCTAGAAAATCTTACTAATTCCACTCACATGTGACTCCCTTCCCAACCTGGTAACTGTCATTAAAAAGCAACTTGGGTATTCCTAGGACATTTAGGGTTCAGTTGGTAGTTTGGATGTGCAGAAGGAGCCCAGGGAAAGATGAACTATGAGCACTCATCTTAGGTCACAGAGACGCTGTTAAGATGTGCCCAGATGGAATTCCTGTGACTCTCTCTCTTATGAAGTGGGACTTCTGTGGCACCAACAAACAGCAAAGTGATTCATGAATGAAAAGCCTTTCTCTGGTGCTACCATTGCATTCATGGTTCCTGCCTCCCTTTGCTTTGGTTGGATATAGGCCTTTTGTTTACTCCCACACAAGTTTTTCAGAGATTAGGGTGTACTTCCATGTTAATAATATTTCATGAGTCATGATTTTGGGGACAAATGTGCACATTCCACCTTGGTGTTTGTGTGGGGTTTTGCTGAGGAAAACAGAATTGAACAAAGTTTCACTAGCATATTGGTTAAGAGGCATGCCTTGTAAATGTATTAAACCTCCCCCCTCTCAGCTTTTCATAAAAGGGTAAGGAAAGGCACTATCTACAACGTGTGAAGTACTTTAAGAGTGAGAGTTCTTGGTAGAGCCACGGTATAGGAGGATTCAGTCGAGGGCTTCCTTTCTTTAATATTTAGCCAAGAAAGACCACTTAGTTACTCTGAAGCTTTCCTTACAACTGATCATCCCTCCCTCCCTCCCTCCCTTCCTTCCTTCCTTCCTTCCTCTCTCTCTCTCTCTTTCTTCACAACCTATGGTCAAACTCTTGTTCTTATACACCCATAAGTCCTTGCATGTGAAGACCCTGCTGCCAGAAGGTTCTGACCAGTTTGCCATTCTTTCTGCCATACTCTGCCTGAGTGCAGCTTGGTTCATGCCAGACTGAGAATGAAATCTGCAGAGGAAGAAGAAGTAGGTAATGGTTTAAAAGCATGAAGAGGAGAAAACTATTCTGGTAGGTTTTCTGTCTTCTTCTTTGCTTTGTTTTTTAGTTTTGAAAATACCTCAACACCCACCCTTTTTTATTCAAAGGGAAGCAGTTTGACATATGAGAAGCATGGTCTTTGGAGTCAATAAGATCTGAGTTTGGAGCTGTGCCTTGTGACCTTAGACAAGCTACTTAGTCTTTCCAAGGCCTAATTGGCTGTCCGTAAAACAGGAGTAATAGTAGTATGTGATAGGGTTGGTGGGGGAAGAATATTGCATATAAGGTCTATAGCAGGTGGCTTGCTATTATTCGTGTATTAACAACGTTGTCCTGGTTTTTCTCTCCATTGTTAATTTTCATAAGATACATATTAAGTTTTATAATTGAATATGATTTAACATATTTAATCAACATATCTAGAGTCCAAGATGTAAAACGTTATAAAGGGCTCAGATATGAGCTCTTGGTTCCTTGGTGATTAGTAGTGGACAGTTGAAAGGCACTTATTTCATGAGATGTTCAGGACAAAGTTGTGAATGAGGTTCATCATGGTAATAGGCCCTTAATTAGATGACCAGATAGAGAAGTCCTTCCCAGCGCTGCCTGGGAAGGGGATGGATTTCCTGCTGCCTTGGAGTAGGACCCCAAAGAACTGGTGAATTCAGAGAGCTTGGAAACTAAAAAAATCGAATATTTCTTTTGTTTTCAGAAATTGATGTATTGGATTCTAATGATATTAAGAAGTTGGTTTTTCAGAGGAAAATAGCTCTCCCTCGAGAGGGTCGCATTGTCTATCAAATTTACCTGTTTGATTTTGGAGACATGGAAACTTGTTTATTCTGTAAAAGTAGTTTTTTGTGTCCAGATTTGCTCTTCTGGAGTCTATCATTAATCATTTAGGGTTAAATACATTTATCTCCCCTAAAAGGTGTTAGTATATTATTCATTTTTTTAAAAAATTCATTTTTTCCATATAATCTCTGTGAGAGCAAGACTCGGGTAGCCTTCAAGTACACAGCACAGTATGTACCTAGGTGGAAAATGAATATCTTAATTTTTGAACACTTTTATTATAAAAAATAATATGAGCTTATTTTAGGTCATTTGGAAAATAGAGAAGAATAGAAGGAAGAGAAATCCTGCGCAGTTCTACCAGCTAAAAACAATGATCATTAACCCTTTGGTGTGTTTCCTTCCAGATATGTTTCTGTTTGTACACAGCACTGTCGTAGATATTCGTGATTATAAATACATATGTAAGATCCTCAAAGATCTCATATTGAGGCCAGGTGTTGTTGGACAGAAACTGGTGGTAATCAGACACGATAATGCAGATGACAAAATCACGAGGAAGGATAAAATACCCTTGGCTTCCTCAGCCCAGGCTCCCTTCTCTCTGCAGCAGGAAATGCGGTTTCTCACGTGGAATAAGATTATAAAGGGATGGTAGGCAAGCTCAAGAAAAATCTTCCAGTTGCTCCCGTAGCAGGTCACCAGGGCAGTATGACAACCCAGTTCTCTTGTATTGTGGTATTCCTGTTATTCAGGACAAAATCATTTGTTTCCACAAGTCCAGATTTTGAGTGTAACTTTTTCTCCCTGAACATTTCTCAGTAGAGCCTAAATTATTATTGTTAACTTCAAATGGGGGGTGGACATAAACGTGAGAGATTTGTTCGCATATAGACATTTTTGCAGCATCTATCACAGTCCTGAATCATGAAAAACTATTTTTATTGAGTTCTATTTTTATTTATTGATGCTTTCTTGTATGGCCCATGCATCTCTGACTTTTCTCATGCTGCATCATACCGAATTCAGTTACACTCACACACACACACACACACACACACACACACACACACACACACACATCCATTATTGTACAAAGACTGGAAGAATGGATACAGCATTGGGGAATGTGCATGGTTTCCAAAGATCGTATTGAGAGATAATTTTTGTGCAATCCTTCCTGATTGGACACCTAAAACCTGTTATTCTCATCTGCAAAGTGAACGTTTTTATTCCTTTTCCCTTGGCTCTCGTCTCCATTTGCATGTGTTGCTCAGGTGGATTTCTTTACTGAAGGGAAGAGCATAATCTTCTTCTAGTTTGCCTAGCTCTTTGGCATTTAAACAAGCTAGAGAGATGCATAAATTTAGCAAAGGATCGGGGCCAAAGTGATGGCTGAACTGGCATCATTTCACATTTTTCATGCTCTGTATTTATAGCAATAAATTTCAAGCAAGGAAATAGATTGCAAGGAGTATGATGTATTAGGAAGGAAGTTCGTACACTCTTGTGGCTTATTGGTATCTTAGTATAACCTTCTTCCCACTTCCCTGGTTGAGTGAACTGAAATGGACAAGTTTAGGGACTTTTTGGGTTGTTCGTGTGTCTGGCCAGTGAAGGGATAACCTTTTTTTTTTTTTTTACACTAAACTATGTAAAAGTTACACTAAACAGAATTTATTGTGCGTGGTTATTTGTGACTTTCTAGTAAGGAACTTACCCGCCCCCTCCCCGCCCCCCCGACACACTTTCACAACCCTCCTTTCTCTCTCTCTCTAGCTTGAAGATACACTATAATAAATGCTGCCACCATAGTTACAATTTTCTAGGGCTTTGTGATGCATTGCAAATGTTAACTTAAAAAACAAGTTATACCCATTTTTTAAGGAGACAATGACAATGGTGCAATAAAATTGTTCTTCCCAGTCATTGTGAAGCCTTAATGATATTGAGAAAATTTTGGTTTCCGTGATTGTCTTGCTCTTTGAATCAGTGGTGGGTTACAGTTTAGAATAAATTGCCAAGGGGCTCCTGGCTGGCTCAGTCAGTAAAGAACGCGTGACTCTCGATCCTTGGATTTGTGAATTTGAGCCCCATGTTGGGTGTAGAGATTACTTAAAAGATGAATCTTTAAAAAAAGAAGAAATTGCCAAATTACTATTTATTTAATAGCAATAATATTTCAATGATGATGATAAATAGTAACAGCTTATTTTTAAAAAGACGGATACCAGACTAAATGCTTTCCTGAATTATCTCATGGAATTTGCTCAACTACCTTTTAAGTCTTATTATCATTATTCCCATTTTACAAATGAAGAAACTCAATTTTTGGAGAGCTTCAGTAACTTGTTTTAGTATGTAGGTCATAAATATCGAGAGTAAGTGATACCAGGAAATAGTCCTCTCAACTAAACGTGTTTTCTCCCACATATTCCATCAGTTAGAGGTTTTTGGAAAAGGGGCCTGTTTTTTTAAAAAGAGAAAACCCCAGTAGAGGTTTTAGTCTTCATTAATCATATGCAGTTATGGTGTGAATTTGAATGAGCAGATTGGGTTGCTGGATATTTTGTAGGAGAATGGGAGGTGGTTGTGAGAGATTTAAAGGAGAGGTGACAGTTAACATGGAAGTTTATTTATTAAAAATTTTTTTAACATTTGTTTATTATTGAGACACAGAAAGAAACAGAGCATGAGCATGAGAAGGGCAGAGAGACACAGAAGGAAAAGCAGGCTCCAGGCTCTAAGCTATCAGCACAGAGCTCGATGCAGGGCTCGAACCCACAAGCTGTGAGATCATCACCTGAGCCGAAGTCGGACGCTTAACCGACTGAACCACCCAGGTGCCCCAAAGTTTATTTTTAAAAGGGGGATAAGCAGGGGCACCTGGGTGGCTCAATTAAATGTCTCTTCATTTGGCTCAGGTCATGGGGTTGTGGGATGAGCCCCTCTTTGGGCTCTCTACTGACAGCACGGAACCTGCTTGAAATTCTCTCTCTCCCTCTCTCTGCCCCTCCCCTGCTCTCATCCTCTCTCTCTCAATATAAATAAACATGCAGTTAAAAGAGGGACAAGTGCTCTAGCTGGGCTTCTGTGCTCAAGGGCATAAGGTGAGGCAGAAGATCGAACACAGATCCCACCTACTGCTAAGACTTCACCTTTGACCCCAAAGAAACATTTTTTATATGTCACCCTTGAGACACACACTAAACCTTCTCGTCCTGAAGATCTGCCAAATAAATTACATTTACTTTAAGGACAGTGCAATATTAATCTAAATGGGTATTTTAGACTTAGAAAGCACAATTTTTGAGTTCTGTGTGTTCCATAATCAGTGTAGACTGTGAGCCGCATGAGTAGGAACTGAATTACCTGTATCTTTATGTCCTGAGTGTCTGAGACAGTGTCCAACAGATAACCTGGTACGGATCTAATAAAACTTTCTGAGTTAATGAATGAGTGAAGGAACGAATGAGCAAAATCTATAGTTTTCTTCTGTCATCTACTAAGCATCTGCCTACGATGTTACAGAACTTTAATCTTCTGTTAACATTCAAAAGAAGGTAGGTAACATAGCTTTGATTAACACTCTTCCTTCATATATATTGCAGTTGTCCCTATTGTTAAAAGAGAACTTTGTATCTTGGTTCATGAAAGAAAATTCACACTTCAAGAGGGCTGGGGCCACACCGTCAAGCACAGACACTCCATTGAAACTGCAGACCCCCACCCCGCTCGGTATCTGGGTTGCAGCCCAGACTGAGGTTGGGCAGTGGGAAGAAGGAAGCCGTGTGGTTAAACCACTTGGGATAATTGAAAGTCGACCATACTTATTTTCAATTTGGCAGCTGCATTAGCTTTTTCCTCAAGTGTGCAGTTTTCCCTGGCTGTCTTCACACTGTGGCCCGCTCACCACTGGTGACCTGGCAGAGGCCTCTGAAGCGGCTCACTGTGGCTCTTCCCTGATGGTTTCCCCCATTCCAGCATTTTCCCTGATTTTACCATGCTCCCTGGTGTCAGAGAGTCAGATCAGTGTCTGTGTTTGCCAAAGAAGTTACAGAAAGACAAAAATCAGGGAAGCATAATGTAATAAGCATAATTATTTTTATCAAGGATAACGATAATGAAAGTTTACATTTAACATGGCCTGAGTTAGACTATACGCAGGTATTTCGAGCATGTGAAAATGCTACTGGCTCCTCTAGCTATTTCACATGCTTTGATTCAGACCCTCAGACATTTCCGGTGGGCAGTTGATATTTGAGCCCACTAATGCATCAGTCCTGATGCTCTGAGTTGTTCCAGACTTGGATGCTGCTCTAGTTAGAGGCTCAGCACGCCTGCGACAGATGATGTGTGAATGTTTCAATGTCAGCATGAGGGGAAGGTTGTGAAGCTAGGTGTTCATGTGGGACAGGCTGCAAATCCAGGTCTCCAAGGATGAGCTAGTGTACATAACCTTGTTCATGACGGGCCTGGGTCCTTTTTCCACTTTCATCTCAAGTTGATGATACGTCATTTAAATCTTCACCGTCACATGGGCATCGTTTTCTACCCAAGTGGAAGCTGAGTTAGGAGAACCTCAGCTCTGCGGTGATCTTATTTTACTGTGTTCCTTGGATAAAATGCCCTTGACACCAAATAACTGTATGTTGAATACTTATTATTGCTAGACTATAGTTTCCTGGAAAGGCATGTGGGGTTTCAGAAAGGAGCAGTAAAATCCACTTTTCCCTTTAGCATTTACCAACAACTCTGCAATTCTGGTGGCTTGAAATATGGTCAGAGGGCACATTACTCAACTTCTCCTGGCGGCTCCTGCTCTTTCACGCTGCACGTGCCTGGTGCCCCCCCACCCCCTGCCAGTCAGACAGCGTCACGCCTGCTGACGCCTCAGGTGTGTGTAGGATTTTGGTTATATGTTTCATGACTCTAGCAGGGAAGGATGTGTGCCAGGCAAGTGAGAATCAAACTATTGACCTGCCTGACTTAGAAGATAGCACCACTGCATTTCATTGGAAGTTTGGAGGTGATCCCTTAAACATGCAGGTCTTCCGCTAGATTGGGCTTTCTCCTTATGGGTGCACGGAGGACATTATTTCACCTAAGCTTGACTGGACAGATGATTAAAAGATATAAATTTGGTGGAGGGGTTGCGGCACGTGGGTGGCTCAGTCAGTTAAGCATCTGATTTGGCTCAGGTCATGATCTCACGGTTCATGGGTTCAAGCCCCACATCAGGCTCTGTGCTGAGGGCTCAGAGCCTGGAACCTGCTTCAGATTCTGTGTTTCCCTTTCTTTCTGCCCCTCCTCTGCTTGCGTCTGTCTCTCTCTCTCTCTCTCTCTCTCAAAAGTAAATAAACATTTAAAAAAGATATAAATTCATGAATCGTATCCGAAAGAGAGAATTCTACCCTGTGGTCAGAAGTGGGGCTCACCCCCATGTTCTACTAGGGTTGATCAGGTTATTTCCTGCTGGATGTTGCTTTTCTGGTTTGGATTGAACCCACTTGAGTTAAATGGAGCCCCACCCTCAGCCTTGGAAGTAAAAAAAGAAAATCCTGGAAAGGAAGACTTATGCTAATATCTTGTATAGGATCTCAATGATGGGAATAGGGATTAGGAGCCAGGGAGTGGTGTGTGGCTGGTGGAAGTTAGAAGTTGGGCTAATAATAAGTTACATTTGCATATCAGTTAACAGCTTGCACACTGGCTCACATACCTTATCTGAGCATTATAACTGCTCACTGAGGAAACGAAGCTGTTGTTATTGTTTTTACTATTATCGTCAGCATCGCATTCCATTTTACAGATGATAAAATTAAGGCTCTGAGAATTTAAGAGATTCTTCTCTAGTACCTAAACTTTCACTTTCTGAACCTGTGTAGATGACATGATAGCTGATCCGAAGTCGTCACCTCTGAAACATGCTGTTGCAAAGCCTAGCTTCCTGAGGACTTCCCTGTCTTTTACTATCTCCTATCTGACATTCTAGCAGAACTAACGATGTTTTATAAATGTATATTTCATTTAATACTTCCATAGCCAATATAGGAAATGGCACCAAAGTTCCATTCTTTGCTTGCTAAAATCAGCACATTTGTGAAATGGGCCTAAACTCCCATAAGCCTCCTTAGCTCCTTAAGGCTTACCTTCTACATTATTATGATAAAGTTTGCAAAGCACTGCAAACAGTAAGAGCCATACTCTTCCCCTTTCCTGGCATCAGGAAAGTACTAGTACTATGGGAGGCTTCAGCAGAAGACATGGCTTGCAGAGATAATGTTTATTAAAAGTAGTATCTTCCAGTGAGTAAATTTCTTTCAAAGCTGAAAAAAATGCCATCTAAACAGAATTGGTAGCGTTACTTGAGAATGTATTTTTGATGAAGAGAATTAAAAAGTATATTTGAGAGATTCTTCAATATTGCCAAGCTTCTAAAATCGATTATACCATTATTTGAGGTATAAAATATTTTAGATCATATGCAAATATTTTCTTTATTTGTAACACAGCTGGAAAATTCTAATGGAGCCATATCTGTTCAATTACTGATTGTGTATTGCTATACATTTTTGATAAACCTGTTCCAAATTTGCCTGTCCTGAAAAGAAAAGCATTAAAATCACCTACTGTTGAAGACAAAAGACCATAACTTCTTTAGGAGATATCACTAGATACATTTAGAACTAGGGAAAACATCAAAACTAGATAAAAGATCAGAAGACAACCCCACTGATAAAAATTCAGTTTTTTATCTGAATTTGTAGCTGCTGAATAGAAAATCCTTTGTAATAATGACCACTGAACAAAGAGGCTTGTAAAGTCCACCTCAACCATTTACATTGGAGAAGTGTAACTTTTTCAAGTAGGTGAGATAAACCAGCTCTCCATCTGTCAAGCGGTGATTGAATGAAGATGCTAATATTTGACCTATAAAGGAGCTATTTTCTTTATATTGCCTGACAAATCAGGTCACTACAAAATAGCTATTTATTACCTTATTTCAGTAACATGATGGTCTCAAGTATTTCATACCTTGTTCATCCCTTTTCTACATGGCTCAGAGTCAGCTTCTGCCCTCTGCTATGCCAGTGTCATTCCCACCCCAGACAGGTAAACTAAACAGCAGTACGTGAGGACTTAGGCACATGTGATGTACCTTGCTTTGGTTGAATAGACCCTTGATATACTTTTTTTTTTGAGAGACACAGAGAGAGAGAGAGAGAGCGTGCACGCGAACATGCACAAGTGGGGAGAGACAGAGAGAGAGGGAGAGAAAGAATCTTAAGCAGGCTCCATGCCCAGCCTGGAGCCCAACATGAGGCTCCATCTCACAAGTGTGTGAGATCATGACGGGAGCCAAAATCAAGAGTCAGATGCTTACCCGACTGAGCCACCCAGGTGCCCTGACCCTTGATATATTTGATTGCTTATTTACTAGGAACCTGATTATCCTTCCAGACTGCTGATGCTACCAAGTACAAGGAGAAGTAGTGATGGCTGTGAACTTTGCACAGTGCTGCACTCCAATAGCGCTATTTGGCACAGTTAAGCCTTCTTGGTTCATTTTCCATTCACAACATCAGCATTTAGGCTTTTAGTGAGCACCACTGTATACCATTCTTGGTGATACATAGCTCACATTTCTAGAAGGGCTATGAGGGTTGGTAATAATCCAATGCTGTCACCATATAATCTTTTCTGGGAAGACGCATCTACATAACCTCAGTAGCTTTTAACTTTGGGATACCAAACTCAGTTCTGTGGGTTCCTGTTTTCTTTTCTACCACCCCCACAACCTCCAAGTAAAAAAAAAATTTAAGGTGTGTATAGGACTTTCAGAGAAAGGCCTCTACTTATTCTGGTGACGAGTAGTAGATGGAATGTCATCGTGGAACATAGAAGTTGTTCCATTTGGTTCTTGAAACTTGAAAAAGTTTCACTGTTTCAGCTGAATCGAATTGTCAGTTTAGTTTTTTAAAAAAACCAATCAATTCAACAAGACCTGATTGATTGCCCAGGCAAATTGCTTCTGTGACAAATGTTTGGTATAATTATTCATGTACTATCTCTGGTATCAGTGTGTAACAGTAATCTTTACTGTCCTATTTTGTTTAATTGTCTGTGTGTATATTCTCTAGGAAGGAGATTGATTAAACTTTGAAATAGCTTATATCTATTGTATGAACCCTATTAATATGCATAATTATGCCTGGGAAGAGAACTATATGTAATTATAAAAATTATGGCTAGAACAGGTGATCTGTATATTTTCTCTTTTTAGCTTTCCTTCAGCTGTGTTTTAAGAGCTGTTGTTCTAGAGTACAAGTTTTGGTTAATAATCCATGACAGAGCTAAAGTCAGGATGGGAGGGTCCCACAGGACCCGAGCTGGATCTTTCTGGGAAAAGCTCAAGATTGGGAAATAGAACTTTGGACACACAGGTCAAAGGAGGATATAAAATATTTGCCCCACAACCCCATCCATGACTAACCTTTATTTTGGAGAGGAAAGGTTTCTCAGACTTACCGAAATAGCATTAGATTAAAGCAAATCTGACTTCAGTGGTTTATAAACTCATAAATGTAACTGAATAAAGGCTTAAGATCAGACATTGCATTCAGTCGGAGCTCTGCCGCTTAGGAACTTCGGGACTTTAGGCATGCCTCTTATTATCTGTTAACCTCAATTTCTTCAACTCTACAAAGGGTAATGATAATATCTATATTGTGGCATTGTTACCAAGAAGAAATGAGGTAATGTCTGAAAGTGTTAAACACGGTCACTGGCACATAGAAGATATTAATGAATGTTGGTTTCTTTCTTGTTCAGCAAAAGCTTAAGGAGAAAGCTGGTGGGGATGTTTATAAATTACTTCAGTAGCATTTGTCAAACATATTTACCTTATTGTTTCTAAGTAATTAAAACAGAAACATACATATCTACATATTCAGATACATACTTTGTAATTAAGGTCCCATTCAGGGGTGCCTGGGTGACTCAGTCGGTTAAGCATACGACTTCAGCTCAGGTCATGATCTCACAGTTCATGGGTTTGAGCCCCGTACCGGGCTCTGTGCTGACAGCTAGCTCAGAGTCTGGAACCTGTTTTGGATTCTGTATCTCCCTTTCTCTCTCTCTCTCTGACCCTCACGCGCTCACTCTCTCTCTCTCTCTCTCTCAGAAGTAAATAAAACATTAAAAAAAATTTTTTTTTAAAAAGGCCCCATTCATTTTTTGTAATGCATTTGGGGTCTTTGGCTCTGCACCTCTGAACATTTTACAGTTTTAAGATATGTTTGAGGGGCACCTGGGTGGCTCAGTCAGTTAAACGTCCGACTTCAGCTCAGGTCATGATCTCACAGTTTGTGGGTTCGAGCCCTGCGTCGGGCTCTGTGCTGACTGCCAGCTCAGAGCCTGGAGCCTGTTTCAGATTCTGTGTCTCCCTCTCTCTCTGACCCTCCCCTGCTCACGCTGTCTCTCTCTCTCTCAGAAATAAATAAAACATTAAAAAAATTTTTTGAGATATGTTTGATAGCCTTATCTGGGAGTCTTCTGATTGAAAAGGGGGTTCTTCACCTTCATTTATGTACTGACTTCAGAATATTCTAGAACTCCCTGAATTGTCACACAAAGCGGTTTGTATTTATGAGTATATGGATTTTCTTGGGAAAAGGGGCCATGGCTTTCATCATTTCCAGAAGAGATAGGGAACTCCAAAAGTTTAATGTTGATTCTAATGATAACCTTCTACTTGTATTTTTCAGTCCAAGAATGTAAATATTGCTATTATCTGTTGAAGACTTACTATATACTGGGCTAAGCTTGTGGAAACTGGGCCTTTATGAACCTCAAGTTCACAGAGACTCTTTAGCACACTCAGAAATGGGAAGCCCAGACACAGTTTGCCATGGCACTGTGGAAGATGCAAGCCAGGGCAGCTTGTTCTGCTGTTCACTTTACACATAATTTCTAAAATATGTGACTGCAGTGATTTAATAATAATGTTTTTTTGCCATGTATAAAAGACACTCCAGTTAAAAAATTTTTTTTTAAATATTTATTTGAGAGAGAAAGAGGCGAGAGGGAGGAGCAGAGAGAGAGGGAGACACAGTATCCAGGGCAGGCTCCAGGCTCTGAATTGTCAGCACAGAGCAGGGCTCAAACTCACAAACCGGGAGACCATGACCTGAACCAAAGTCGGCCGCTTAAACCTACTGAGCCGCCACTGAGGCACCCCACTCAAGTTTCTTTCTAAAGCATTTAAAGGATGGGATTCATTTCATGAATCATAGTGTGCGGAATATACCTTAAATCCCGAACCTCAGTTTTGGGGGTTTTATTTATTTATTTAACAGGCACGAAGACTGCCATTGCCAGAAAGATTAGCTCCATTTGTCTTTCGTCCCCTCTATGGGAACAGGGGGTTAGAAAACCCACAATCATATAGTGTCCCAGTTACATCTGGGAAAATTAGGAATAATACATAGGGCAAACTATTTGGACACTGGCCAGCTTGAGGAAATCTTTAATATAGGGATTTAGCAAATTCTTGGTTTATTGTGGAACTGATCCATCATGATACATACATAGCTTGAAATTATCAAGACTAGTGAGTCAGAGATAAGGTTGTATTTGCCTTGATTAGAATTGTCAGCCTTACTGGGCATCTCCTGAAAGAGCCCTTTTGTATCTGGGATTTGTTTATGTCTCTTGTATTTTAAACATTGTTAATAATACAGTCATAGCACCTCTGCAAAGTCAGTTTTAGTGGTGTTCGCCATCTTGGTTACTTGTGACTTTTTGTTGGGAGCACAATTCAGATGCCAGGTAGAATTCTTTTCACCTATTATACATTTCTTCTGGTTCTGTACACTTGCCCTCAAACTTCTTGCATTCACTTTATCCACTGTATAAGTATTGAACAACTATTATGTGCAAGACACTGTTCTGTATTCCAAGAATTAGTTCATTGCTTTTAAGAGTACTCATCTGGACCTTGTTTTAGAATCATTAGCTGTGTTTTGTCCAGAGGAATAGGTGAACGAGAACAAGGTAATTCAGTAATTTTGTCAGTGTCGAAGCATCGTAAAGTGACAAATATCAAATAGAAATTTCTGTTTCCTGACCACATGATCCTCTACAGTTTCACATCTAATGTGCATTATAAAGTGTTTGTCGAGAGCCATTTTAGAAGATTTCTCAAAGGATTTTGAATTTTTAGAGGATATAGAAGAATTTTGCTTCATTTTGGCTGGAACTTCAGTGTGTCTATTGAAACTTGGGAACCGAACCAGACAGCTTTAGGTTCTCATTCATCATTTAGAATGTCAAAGAATGTAATAGTGAAGAAGCCAATTTTGTCTTAATTCTGCACATTCATTATATTTTGTTTATTTTCAGTTTTTACCGAATAAGACTGACTTCACTTTCTTTCTTCACTGACTCTTTCTGAGCTGAGCCTAACGATCATATACTTTTCAACCAGGAGTGTAAACTAAATTAAGTGTCCCTGAACAAAGTCACATAAGCTTTATGGCTCTCAGTCTATTTCTTGACAGTTTTTAACGTTTAAGAGTCATTCTTTTACTTAATTTTTCTAGAAGAAAATTTCATGGTAGTAAGCTGATAACAGTATGCATTTCTTGTGTTTCTGAACTTGTCTTCCTTGTCGCATTTGGAAATTTAGCACAATTTAGTAAGTTGTGATTTGCACTGACACACACCAGAAAACCTACTAACAATTTCTGAAATGCATCTACTATTAGGATTGAATTTGAGAGGAGTGATTTAAATGCCTGGAGCACAAATGCCTTGTGTCATGGTATCTTTTGAAAAAAAACACAAAAACTCACCTCTGTTTATTATTACCAGCCTTCTCTTCCATCATCATAATCTGCATTATACATCCCAGTAAAAAGAAGAAAACAAAATCACCTAGGAGAAAAGAAAATAAAGATCACCTAGGGAAAACCATTGTTAAAATTTTGCTATCTAGAGGTTTAACCTTCCAAATATATGTGTGTATTTTTAAAATACTCCTTAAAAATGTAATACTATGCCACAAACACCTTTTCTCTCATTGTCTCTTTTCCTACAGCATTGTGTTTAACTGCTGCATTATATTTCATAATATAGATTGGCCATTATTTGTGAAATCCATGCTGTAAATTGGATATTGAGTTTGCAAATTTTTGCTATTATAATTAATGTGGCAATTAATATCAACATAGTACATTCACAGTTTTATTTATTTTTAATTTTTTAAAATATTTTATTTATTTTTGAGAAAGAGCACGAGCAGGGGAAGGGCAGAGAGAGAGGGAGGCGCAGAATCAGAAGCAGGCTCCAAGCTCTGAGCTGTCAGCACAGAACCCAGCACGGGGCTCCAACTCACAAGCATGAGATCATGACCTGAGCTGATAACTGACTGAGCCACCCAAGTGCCCCATCACAGTTTTATATTTATAGATCATTTCTATAAAAAAGCAATATTAATTTCAATTGAAGGTTTATTTTTAGAAAAAATTGAGTGATACGGAATTGGTCAGTTCATCCCTTGTATATTTTCTTATTGTTTATACACTGTAAAAATTATTTTTCAAACTACTAACCTCAATTATTTTAAAGCTATTTGAAAATATTTATTAGTTATGTAGTTATGATGTGGTGTATGACTAATACAGCTGTTAAGCTTATGGCTGTCTTATGTTTAAGGAAAATACCCATTATCTTATATTACTTTCACTAATAGAACAAAGTTATGATAGTGTCCGGCAGATAAACTAGGGCATTTTCCATCAGTAATATGGGAGCGTGTTTATGCCACTTGTCTTCCTGGTGAGAGGTGAGGAATTTCTTGGGTCTTAAGGAAGAAGAGGGACCACACAATCCACAATAATTATGTTTATATTTGTAAAATAGTCTCTCACTGCCTGTTTTCAAAACCTATGGGGCTTTAACTGTGTGTATGTATGTGTGTTTCCTTCCCATGTGCTTTTCTACCCCTCACAGAATATCTTAAATGCCATTGGAATACTTTACCCTGTCCCCTCCAATTTGTGGGTTTGTGGGCTAGTCCAGCAGCAGGCTTTGGAGAAGTTACTTGCTACCTTATTATAACATACTTAAACTCAATAGCAATTCAGGCCTTACTGGGTATTTACCTAATTTATTGTGGCAATGCGGTATTTAGACCACTGATTAAGTGAAGTCTGTCAGTATAGTTAAAAGAAATTAGAGACACTATCATTGCTAAATCACTTAACAATTCAAAGAAGAATTGTAAACATATGAATCCATTTAATTATAATAGTGCCAATTATAAGAGAAATTGTAACGCTGAGAACAGTGGCTTTTATGTAATCATAATAATGGCATGTATTTATCTTGGTTTGGCAAGTTAGGCCTTTCTTTAATACTTGGCTTTGCCTAAATAGAATGTGGTTTGCTGAAACCCACAATAACCCCCACACCCTCCAATTTGTTATTGCAGAAAATACTGAACAATAATCATGCAGTATGAATGATTAATGTATGCATGGGTTAGTAAGTATCTTTGAGGTTTAAAAAGTGTTTTTATTTACATTCTTCTGTTGGCTGAAGGTATAAAACAAATAAATACAAATCCTCATGTGTTAAGTATTCCCATCCCTTTTCACACAAGTATTTGCAGTGTGAGTACATAGATAGCTTTTTCCTTATTTTCTGTGCTTTGTTTTTATTTACCCACTGCCTATCTTTTAATTATACTGCCACTGTAGTATTTGATATGCAATCCGGTTTTAAATTCACTAAGTACTTTGAATATAGCTTCCCCAAAATATAAAAATAATGTAATAATATTTGAAGATTGGCCAATTTAATTTATAATGTTGTGTTCTAAAATAATACCCATTGGAATCACACTTATTTGAAGAGCATATATAAAAAGATTACTCGCATTCTCTGTTTAATAAGATTACAATTATTATTGAGGACAAAGTGCTATCTAGTGGTATAAACAAAATTACTCTGGAATTGGAATATTTCTGTGTTTTAATCTCGGGGCTTTTATGTCTTTCTCTTTCCTGCTTTCAGAAAGATAATTTGCTGTAGTTTCACACTGTGCCTTTCTAGAAGTTGGAAGGAAATCCTAGTTTCCAGAAGACAGCTCTGATAAAAACTTACTTTTAAAAATTCGGACAGGTCTTTGTTTTAAGAATAGCCCTTACATGGACACTTGGAATTCATTGTATAAGCTATATGTTACAGAGAACATCAAAAATCCAAAATGTTGAATTTTTTTTTTGTGAGACACAGCCGAAAAAGAGAAACATATAGTAGATTTTAAAACTTGGTGTCCAGAAAGGGTTAATATTTTTATTACTTGAAATTTGATATAAAATTGTGGGCAGCCCATGACATGGTTTGGAGTACTTGATTATTCTTTTCTCGATAAATAAGAGTGGCATACAGTTAATTTCAGCACTGTAATTGAGCAATGCATTCTGGGAAGTCGAAAAGCACTGTAAGATGAGGAAATGTTTTAGGGCCTAATCATGAGAAGAAAGGAGCCTTTCATAGCCCGTATGATGCTGTTGTCAGAGCTAAAGGCAGATAATGATTCAGTAATAATGGCACATTGTGAATATTTAAGCTGAAAAGATTTGGGCAAAATGAACAGACATTGTTGGTTTGTTAAAACTGAGCAGTTGGTCTTTGGGCTTCAAAAGCACTCTGAACTCAGTACAACATTTTTATTCAAAATTTTCCTAAAACAAGATACTTTTTTGAAAGTTATATCACACACCGTGGCCGTAAGAAGTTTTAAAATGATCTGCTTGTTTAATGTTCACTAGAAATTGGTAGCATGGGCTCTTTTTCCTTACAGAGAAGTTTAAAAGTTTCACGTTTCTTCTTGACACATCTTTCCAATGTAGTCGGCAGAAGCAACACCTTCAAAGAACACTCTCATACATAGCAGTGATGTAAAATATTAAATATAAAACCAAGAGTGTCAGATTGCAAAGAAAGTGAAGTCATTTGCACTTTGTTCCTAAGGTTTCCAACACACCCTTAAGAGTCTCGCAGCTGGGTTTCTATGTACCTTGGCTTTTCTCCTCATTAGTATATTTTCAACCTGTTTGGTTTTGTTCTGAAAGCATCCGTGAATAGCAGATTTATACAGCTCTAGTTTCCCATTTTGGGGTGAATGGTACCAGAACCCTAAGATTCGAGTCCTCGTAGCCTTCCCTTAACTTAGGAAGAAGAGAGGACTGAGCCCCTATCCAAGAGCTGTATGTTTTGAAGCTTAGTAACTTTAATGGTAGGTTTTTAGAGTCAGTAGCACATCTGGTAAAAAAGCTAGAATCCGTTTTTGCCAAAGTATAGGTAGGACAGTGTGATGTTGAAATAAAGCGTTCTGAGACTTTAAAATCTGATTCAAGTAAAAAAGAAAACTTTTAGAATAAGTTTTAGGACAGAATTTAACCTTTACATATGTGAGATATGTATATGTCTCCAGTGAGCTCTCATGTATTGTATACGTGCTACAGTCACATAAATAATTTAAAGTCTGGTATTTCTTTTATAAATACACTTCTCATGTGCAGTTTTACACAAAGACTGAAATGAAACAGATTTCTGAGGCTATACAAATGTTTTTCCTTGATTAAAAAAGATTACTTATTAAAAATGGCTTCATAATTTAAACCAAAAAAACTTTTTGGTGGGGTGGGGGGGGGAGTTCTTCTCTGGGATTTTTTTGAAGGGAAAAAAATGTTGCCGTATGTTTACACTAACATTCATTTTTACCCATATGCTTTAAATCTGTGTATTTGTTTAACCAAATATTGTTTATTTTTAGAACTGTTTGATTTTTCTTTTTAACTGGAATTTTTAACAGCAGTTCTTTTTAAATTAAGCTAAATAAAATTATAGTATTTAAAAGACATTTTCATCAGGAGTTGGAACCAAGAAATAAATCCTCTGTTACCATTAGGTGAGACTTTGGGCAGGAAATAGGCAGAGTCCAGAAGCAAAAATAAAACAGAAACAAATGTTTACCAAGAAAGTGTGATGTGATCCAGGCAGATAGCTTTACTCAAGGCACCCGCTGCAGCTATAAGTAGAGAGTCTTCCCGGTACTTCTGCAAGGAAATACAATTTAAATTTTGACCTGTATTAACTTATACTTTCTTAAGCTTTTGGGAATTGAGACTATAAAATGAGATTGTTCACTTGGAAGCTCCAAAAATTTTAGCTGATTTTTGGAACGTATGATCAGCATCTCAAATTGTATTTTTAACAAGTCTCTAAAATCACTTTTTGACTGTTTTTTTTTTTAAGATTCCACATAACTCCAGAATTGTTTGTTTTAATTTTTTGTTGTCCTGATTATGTGTCTGAGAATGTGGATTTCTTATTTGAGAGAAAGCAGTAGTTTTTTTTGAATGATGGTCATTCCCCACTCCCCCCGCCGCCTTCCTCTGTATTTCTGTATATTCAGATTTACGTTTTTTATCAGACAACTCTATAGGCAAAATGAAGGGAATCCGGGATGCTAAACTGCATCAACATTTACTCTGAGGTTTTCTGAGGCTATCAACTAAACGTTTATTAGAGGAGCCTTCCAGGAACATTAACCTTAAATTTTGTTATAAATAATTTAAAGCCCGTATTCAGAAACCAGTCTGTTTGAAAACTGGCCTTTCCACTTGCAAATTACCAGATGGTTCTTGCCTAATATGAGGAGAAAGGCTTGAGTTAGAGCTTTAGTGGGGAGGTGCAGGGATTTTTACTGCTGATAGAATGGCATTTTATTTACTGAGGTATAAAACAGTAAAATTAGTTGGATGGCGTACTTAAAACGGGAAAATTATTAAAGAATTTCAATTAGTTGTAAAAATTTTTAAATTAGTTTATTGTCTTGAATGGGGCTTTACAATTTTAAACAATTTCACTTAATAAATTTCAGTAAAATTAAGTGGATTATTGAAGTAAAATAAAATATATTCTAATTAAAACCCTCATCTTTATACCAACCAAAATCCATTTTTCAATATTTGCATCCTGTGATATACTCTATGGGAAAAAGGAGCTGTGTGTGTGTGTGTGTGTGTGTGTGTGTGTGTGAGAGAGAGAGAGAGAGAGAGAGAGAGAGAGAGAGAAATACCTGTAAAATGTAAACGCATACTGTTGTTGTCTCTCTTGAAAAGTTACAGTGCACATTAATACATTCAGTGGTCTGAGAACTTAGTTTAACCTAGCAGTTCCCAAATTTATCTGTCAGCAGAACCCTTCTTGCTTGTAACCCTTGTTAACCCCCCAAAAGACACGTTGCGAAATTATGCTTTTAACCTTTTCTCTGCATTTAAGTGAAGAAATTTAGGATTTCAGTCCCTTTTGCTGTAAAAATTATGCCTCCTGCTGACCCTGCTGCTCCACAGGAGCCCTTAAAAAAGAACACGGTCCAGTCTCCATTTGTGTACCAAGTGCCCCCTGGAGGGGGACTTTATCTCAGAAGCAAGGCTACTTGATTCAGTTGTCCCACCTCTACTACCCATCCATCCAGTCCATTGCAATTTACTTTAAGTACTTCAAACTGCGTCCTTGGAAGACAGATTTGCCTGGAGCTGTTCCAAGTTGGCAAAGGGATGCTCTAATAAAGCTCTAAGTGGTACTACTTGCTGATCAAGAGGAGGGGGTAAGGGTGGTGACAGTGCGATGCTACAAAGGTCATTTCATATGACTCCAAAGTCCATTTTTAAAGGTCTCCTTTCCTTTTACCCCATAATTTTGAGCATTGAAAAGATTTGTTAATGAAGTTCTCTTATTGTTATGCCTACCAAGAAACAGACTTTTACAAAAAGGTGAAAGATTTATACGATCTGAAGAGAAACCAGAGTATAAGAAACAGACTTTTAAAAAAATTATTTTCAAGATTCATGACCTAGGAACCCATTAAACATGTGTGCTTGAATTTGCTCCATTGCTCAAAAAATGTTTTTATCACTTCTATATTTTTTTGGAAAAAAAAGTCTATAAGAAGGAAATTGATTTGAAAATTTTAAGTGAAAACTCAGTAAATATTCAATGTAAAGCCGTTACATGAATTTTTATGTTCTTAGTATCTTTTTACACGGGAAGGAAGAGGAGCAACTGTAGCTGGGAATTGTGTTTTTTTCCCTAACACCAAAAAGTTTTCTGTCCTCATCTAGACTGTCCTCATCTTCAATATTTGCTGAATAAGCACAAATGATTTTTTTTATATTGTAATAGATATGTTTGCACCTGTCTAAAATATTTTAGATTTGTTCATGTCTGAAGCCCTCACTAGTATGCGAGAGGAGTTTATGTCAATGTTTGAGCTGTTACCAAGCTAAAAAAGTCTTACACACACACACACACACACACACACACACTATACCAACTCTATAATCTTCCCACCAAGTAGACTATAGTAATTCCAGAGGATTTAATACAGTTTATTAGATACATAACTTGTCATTTTAAGAGACCAGAAGCATACATTTTAAACTTTATACGTGAAACAGGATCTTGACAATAATTCATGTAATCTAATTAGCTAATGTATCAGTCGTTAATACTTTCAGGATATCTAGTAAACCAGAATGAAATGTTGGACACCAGCAAACATGTCTGACAGAAGGAAATCCAACCCCAGCAGGAAAATCGTATTTGTGGAATATCTAATGTGGTGCTACAGTAGTATCACAGAAGATTAGTGACCAGCTGGGGTTATTAAACCTCAAGTTTGCCTCATGCTATTGACATTAAGGCAGCCACTTGGTAAAGCCTGGAGAGCACCATGTGCCTCAACAGTTAGCGCGTGGAGACTGTTTTAACAAGTCTCCAGATATGGATTTACATGATAGACCATACTCACACCTTTTAGTGTTATCTGTCAATCAAGATTTAATAATGTTCCTTGATAAAATGTATCTGGTGTTTGCTTCCATGGAGTCACCCTCCTTACTTTTTTATTTTTATAGATCCATTAAGAATCCATGGTCACCTGACCTCTTGGCAGCCTTCTGTAAACTGTGTATTAACCCTGCTCCCCAGCGATTGCAGGGGTCGTTTTAACCCTTGTGAAATGGAACATTCCAAATAATCGAGTCCAAAGACAGTGGAGACGGGATCTGTGGAGTCTTCCCCCCAAAAAAGAAAGGCTTAATTTATGCATTTGGCAACCACTCCCCTTCCATCTTTTTATTTTTATTTTCGGGAGAAGGATTTTACATCAGACAGATATTATTAAAAGATTTTATTTAACACTCACATGCATTTTGTTCTAAAACGAATGCTTGCTCAAGAGGCTAAGAAGGCTTCATGGGAAGAGCAAAGCAATCTAAGCCATATGTATTGGGCACGTTGCCAGGTGTTTGCCAATATGCCCGAGCCACCTGGCTGTGCATTCAGCCAAGTATGCCATTCCGACCAGCCAGCTTTAACCTCCCGGCTGCTTTTCAGCGCTTAGGAAACTCCCAAGACCTGGAGCTGCACTCCATTTCTCTCATGCCAATAGTTTTCGCTCAGACACACTGCACGGCTACACTGACCAGTAACTCACAAACGCCCACTTTGAATGAGCTCTCCTTTTGTTTAAAGCACCATTCACTGGGGTTGAACCAGTGCCATAAGATGAGTCTGGAGATAGCAGACTGAAACCTTTACCCATATGCCATAGACAGACACTTTGACTGACAAGCAGTATTTATTCCCAAGCCTGCAGTGCCAGGGTTTTGTGATTCTGGTTTGCGGGGATACAGGTTGACTTTATTTGCCGCTGGTTTCAATTTTTATTTGGGGCGCCTCTAACTTTTACATGTTTGGAAACAAATTTTTCATTTGGTTTTGCCTTTCTGTTTCGTTTAGAAATTGGTTGTACTCTTTCATAATTTATTTATCAAGTCTGATTTCATAATCTTTGGCAATCTAGGTCAGGAATTGTGCGGAACAGGCAGCCTTAAAATCATCGATGGAATCTCGAAGACTGATCTGTTCTTTTCAAAAGTCATAGTGGAGAAAGTTTTATTCCTAAAAGGTGGTATTCTTTCTTCTAGTCGATCATAGGAAGGATATAAATATGTTGTCGCTTTTTGCCTTGGCTTGCAAGAAACTTAGAAATAGATTTGATTCTTAACCTCAGTAAATAGATCAGCCTAGACTTTTGCCTTCATGCTTTCTCTCCTTTAACCCCTGTTGTTTTCGTTCAGATTTTTTTCTTTTCCGGCCTTAAATCTGCCTGTGTTTCTATATGTATGTGTGCCTTTAGTATATGTTGGTGAAGCATCTCAAATAGTTTCTGGAAGGTAGGTGTGATAACTGAGAAGTAAGTATAAATTCAGCTTGGAAACTTAAGTCTATTCCTAATTAAAAATCTTTAAATGGACTCTCCTGGTGTAATAAGCAGCTGCCTCAGATTAATTATCACATGACTTAAATAAAGGAGGTTGGGATGATTTCGGCCTAGAACCTTCATTATTATAAATTTCCGTGCTAGCCTTTGGACTGGCCAATTTATTATTTCCCAACAGTATTGTGGTCTGTACATTCTCAGTTGATGCCATTTTCCTCTTCCTGGCTCAATGACCACTATCTCTCAGATCTTGAAGATCTGTTTTGGCTTGGCTCCAATTTAATCAGTCTGAATGGATCCTATTGAGTAACTTGACTCATTCACCCTGCTGAAGAGAGTCTGAATACACTATTTCTGAGGGTTTAAAAAAAAAACTATTATAATGTTCTTTTTGATTAGAATTATCCCTCATTTCAGGAGAAACATGCGATCTGTGTGTGTGTGTGTGTGTGTGTGTGTGTGTGTACGCGTGTATGTGTGTATTTTGGGAGCCCATTTTTCATTCCATTAATAAGACCCTTTCGGATGGTTACATTTTGGCCAAAGTCCTGTGACACACTCAACAAAGCCCTGAGCAAGGTGGAGTTACACCAGCTCACAAGATGGATAGATGGAGCTGGGGGAAGTGTCCCAGCGGGTTTTTGCAGTCTGTGAGAGGAACTGCAGCTGTAACCACCCATCTGTGCATCCTTGGCTTAGTCTGGGCTTCAGTATTGAACACTTACCCTGTAGAAAGATGCTCAAAACGAATGGGTGATACGGTTCAGATAATAATGACCAAAATGTGATGGGGGTAATGTTTAAAGAGGAGAGCAATTATATTACACAAACTGAGATCTGGCTCTTTGGCATTTCTAAAATTCTAAGATTTCTGCAGTATTCATTCTGTTCCTTATTTTTCTAGATCCTACTAAAAAGAAATACTGGGCTTTCAGTTTATTTTTTCACATGTACATGAAGATTTTCAGCATAATGTTAAATCCAAAAGAATCCCAATGACCATATTCGTAGTGTCTTCCCTGATTCATGTTTTTAGCTTATGAGTTAAGCTTTCTATATTAGATAGTCATCTTACTTACATATCTCTGCTCCTGAGCATTTATTACCTCCTCACTCACTTTGAAACACCAGTTTTTGAGAGCATTTGTGTACGACACAATGAACCCAATGATTCTGGACAAAGAAAAAGCCTTTGATTATTTGTATTTTTTAAGGTCTTTACAAAAACTTTAAAAGAACCTTATGGAAACCCATTAGTAACCAAGAATGCAAATATTCCCCGCAAATAATATAAAATTTCTCTCCCTCTTTTTGATATAGGCAAATGATACATAATATTTATGCTGTGTTTATGTCTGTGTTTAATGTGGTCAAATGAATAGGTTTCATCTGAATTGTCTAAAATAAGTCATTATTGAGGTCAGAGTAAAATAAAAGGCAGACCTGGCAAGATTCATTCCCTTATTGGGTAAAAAATTTCATAATTCCTCTATACAAATCAGACTGAATTAAAGAGCCTATCACTTAACAGATATTCTTGGAAAAACAAATTACAGTTGATCCTTGAACAGCACAGATGTGAATTGTGCATGACCACTCACATGTGGATTTTTTTTTTCCTGATAAGTAAAGTACTGTAAATGTATTTTTCTTTTTCTTATGATTTTCCTAATAATACTTTCTTTCTTGTACCTTTTTTATAGGAATACAGTATATAAAGCATATAACATACAAAATGTGTGTTAATCAACTCTGTTATCAGTAGGGCTTCCCAACAGGAGACTATTAGGAGCTAAGTTTTGAGAGAGTCAAAGGTTTTACATGGAGTTTTGACTGTGTTAGGGGTCAGCACCTCTAACTCTGATGCTGTTCAAGGGTCAACTGTACTGTGCTGTTTCCCCAGTATAACTTCCCAAGCCAGTTGCTCAACCGTATATTCTTAAGGAAGAGAAATATCTTTTGTATTTATGCCTAAAAATTTGTTACGTATTTATAGTGCAGTGAGATGTATATCCCATTTCTTGAATATTTTCCCACACTCAGAGACCCCCAACACATCATTGTCCTAGGCAAGATCCATGGGCAGTGTTTTTTTTTTTTTAATCCCTTTATTTGATTTCACTAAAGTAGATGAGCTTATCCAGCAAACATGTTATGTTAAGCCAGACCTCATTTCAGTGAGAAAACATTTATAGATTTATTTTTTGAGTGCCTGCTATGCTAGGTGTGATGAACCCCATCTCTCTCCTATGGAAGATGAGTGTATGATTGAGTCAGGAGCCTTGTGTCCTCCCTTCCTCTCCAACATTCATTTATTAGCCTTCTATCTCACTACCTTGAAAAGTTCTTAAATGTTGAATTTTCTACTAAGATCTAGGATACAGATGCAAAAGCTTTATTAAAAATCATTTGGACAAAAAGGACTTGATAAAATTCAACACTGATTCCAAGACTTTCAAAACTCTCTGTCAGTCAGTAACAAAGAACAGTATCCTTAACATGACAAAATTATGTCATATCGACAGAAGGACTCACACTGAATTACGAAACATTCAAGTCATCCTCACTAAAATCAGGAACAAAACAAAGATGACCATTACCAAGATTATTTTTTAATGTTCTCCTAGAAGTTTTGGCAAATATAATAATATGTGAATCAGAAATAAGAACTAGGGCTGTTGAGAAGACAAAATTATCATCATTTGCAAATGATAGAATTATCTACTTAGACAAAGGGTTGAACCAAAAACATGTGGAATCAATCAGAAAATTTAATAGAATATCTAGTGAAAACATAAATACCCCAAAGCAATATATTTTCCTCATTCAGCCATCTCCATTTAAGAAGCTATGGTGGCAAAAAAGATCTTTTTCAGGAATAAAGGAATAAAAAGTACAAAATACCTAGGAATAATCTTAAAATAATTAGGCAGTGATTTGATGAAAAAGCCTGCATTGAATTAGTGTTTTCGATTATAAAGATTATAGGATTGGGAGGGAATGGCATCTGATGGGATTACCCCTTACCCATTTCTCCCATATTGCAAGCTGAAGTTACTTCTTACTCTTCTTTCTTCATGCCTCATGTCTGTTCAACCACCGAGTTCTGCCAACTTGGCCTTCTTATTAGCATGCAAATCAATTCCCGTCTTGCCCTATGGTTCCTTTAGTTTAGTCTACCCCACACACTCTGCAGCCTCCTGTCTTCTCTCCGATTTTTTCTCTATTATCCAGCCCTTCCACTCATTCATTACGCTACTACCAGAGTGATCTTGCCAAAATGAGAATGATCACTCCTTTACTGACAAACCCTCCAGTGGCCCCCATCACCTGCCATATAAATTTCATGTTCCTCTGCATTCCATACAAGATTCTCTATGGCCTGGCCCCACTTCCCCTCTTTGGTGTCATTACTGCCACCCCACCTTTCACATTTGGGTACACTATTCTCCAGCTCTCTCTGATCCACCTCTGCTGAAATGCCTATGGTTTACCAAGGCTCTGTGCTTTTCGGTGCCTCAGTGCTGCGTATCAGTGTCGTGCCATTGCATATTCTAGTTCCTCTGCTGTGACTACTCTCCATCCAGATGGCCCCACAGCCTGTGAAACTCCAGGTCCTCTTGCTGCACTCAGTGTAAGCAACTGTATCTTTTGGGAAACCATTGGAGACACCTTCTTGCAAAGTTAGAGACTACTTTCTCTGTTCCCTGAGTATCTTGGTATACTTTTGTCATTGCAGTCACCACACTGTACAGTAGCCATAACCCATCAGAGCATGAAGCTCGTTGCATCTCTGACATGTAGCACAGTGGCTAGAACATAACCAGACACTCTGTATTATTTACTAAAACGAATATTTTAAAAAATCCCTTAACTTGAAATTCACTAAGTTCTCTGTTTCTTTTTTAAAAATTTTTTAAATGTTTTATTTCTTTCTGAGAGAGAGAGAGAGAGAGAGAGCGTGAGCAGGGGAGGGTCAGAGAGAGAAGGAGACACAGAATCTGAAACAGGCTCCAGGCTCTGAGCTGGCTGTCAGCACTGAGCCCGACGTGGGGCTCGAACCCATGAACTGCGAGATCATGACCTGAGCCAAACTCGGACACTTAACCGACTGTGCCACCCAGGCGCCCCTAAATTCTCTGTTTCTGAGATAATTTTGTAGCTATATAATTGTTTTCTGGGACAACTGCTTTCAAATCTCTCAGCTTTTTAACATCTTGGAACTAAACAATGACTGGACATAAAATATAAGTACACACATATTTTATGTGTCACAGCTAATGTATGACATGTTTAATGTTTTTTCGGGAATAAATAATAAAGTTTTATGAATTAGGCTATAATTTGTGTTTATATTGTCAGTGCTAATCATTTCTTTACTAGATGCCTAGGTTAAGGTCATTAGCTTATTTGCTGACATTTCCAATCATCTAACAATGTTTTATTTAAAGTAATACATGACACAAAATCATAGATATGTAAGTTTTGTATCCATTTAAAATATTTTTTTTTTAAATTTTTTTTTTAATGTTTTTATTTATTTCTAGGAGAGAGAGAGAGAGACAGCGTGAGCAGGGGAGGGTCAGAGAGAGAGGGAGTCATAGACTGAAACAGGCTCCAGGCTCTGAGCTGGCAGTCAGCACAGAGCCCGACGCGGGGCTCGAACCCACGAACCGCGAGATCATGACCTAAGCGAAAGTCGGACGCTTAACCGACTAAGCCACCCAGGCGCCCCTCCATTTAAAATATTTATTCAGATTCTTTTCTATGCTTAGGAAGGAATTTGGTGCTGTTGCATTTCAGAAAGGCATAAAACAGCCCCATCTTTAAGAAGGTGAAGACATGCTTATATAACAGACAATCCAAGACAAACACAAAAGGAGGGGTTGCATCCTGAGAAACCAAGTATCATCATTCCCATTTTATAGATAAGGAAACTGAGTTTCAAAGAAGTTTGGTGACTTTAGTAGCATTACAACCAGCTGTTAATGATGGGTTTGAGGCCGGGACCTAGGTTTTCAGTATCCTGAAGAAGGGCTCAAAAGAGAGTTTAATATGCTAAAAATTAACTTAACAGATTGGAAAAATGTAGGACAAGTCCACGAAGATCAAGAAACAGAATAGTGATTTGTGATTTTTCTAATTGTTTTCCCCTATTTTACTTAAGCATTTATAGAAGTAAATATTGAGTAGTTTATATCTGAATAATACAGGATGGCTTCTTGGTGTCTCTGGTATTTGGTAGGCATTCCAGAAAAACTAATTAATCTATCTTCACAGATATTCCTCTGAATGATTGGGCTAGCCCCATTCTAACTAAACGGGGAATTAAGCCATATATATTATATATGTACATATTTATGTAAAGCATAGTAGAGCAATATTACATCAACATTTTATTGCCGGGAGTTGGATGGCATGCTGTAAGTGGTAATGCCACGAGTGAGTTATGCAGGTCATCTCAACTAAATGCCAATAAAATGTTTTTACTGTACCACATCATCCAGGATTCTGCCTATGCTACAAATTTAAAGGGAACCAATTTTAGAAATTTCCAGAGTTGTAAAAGTTTTTATTGGCTCTATATTTCAAACTTGCTGGTGTGTAAATATTAGTTCCATTAATTGTGGCAAAAATTAACGCACAGATTTAGGGGAAAAAACCACTCATGATAGGGATTTTTCTTTTAAATGCATTTCTTTCAGTTTCAGTCCAGTTTTACTGATTTAAGTATAAATGCTTTCTTCTCTCTTCCCTTTTTATGTAAATCCTTTTCTCTTTTCAGAAAGCGCCGGAAGCCCCATCTCCAAAGAGCTGTCCGTAGCTAATGTCACCCCTGAGTTTGATCTCATTTTTCTGAATGCTTCCTTTCACTTACTGCTCATAAATTCATTTGGCAAAATTTTTTATTGCTTTTTAACCACTATTAGTTGTAGTTTATTGTTAAATTATTAATTTACAATTTATCATTATTATACTGTTGAATGGACTCTGTCTTGTCAAAGAAATTCCAAGAGAGTGTATTCAATGGTCTTATGTTGTCCCCGGGCTCTACGGCAGTGTTTTGTTTGTTTTTACTGTCCTTTTTCATTCCCTCCCTTCCTTCCACAGGCATCACTTGAGTGCCTGCCATTTTCATGTCTAAGCTATATATTGGCTACTGGAAATGGAAGGTTGCCTAGTAAAGAGCATATAGAAATGATCCTCAAACTTTTGTGTGCATAACCATCCCTTGGAAGGAATTGCTAAGCAGTTATATTCCCAAGCCTTACACCCAGAGGTTTTGGCCAGGGAAACAAAGATCAATACTTTTAAACAATAGGTAATTCAGAAATAGACTTGGAGAAACCCCAGTTTATAGGTGAGGGAAGAAAGTTCCATAAACTGATTGATTGTTCTATACTATTTAAAAAGCCCTAGGATAGCAACATGTTCCAGGTGTTTAAGGAGTCCAGGGGAAGGGAATCTACTGCAACTGTAGACGTCAGAGGAGTAATGGCATAGTCGGTTCTTAATTAAGCTTGCTCTATGAATAAATGAATGCGCATTTGAATTTAGAGTTAGACTGATGTGGTTGAAATCTTGGGAGTTGACTTTTCTCAGCCTGAGTAGGGTGACCAGAGGTTGGTGCACCCCCAACGCTATTTCCATTAAATAGGTTTCAATAGTTGTTTGGCATAATTTATTCATTTCAATCTGAGAACCTATAGGTGGATGCACAGAGAGCTGTGAAGCAATCTTTGGACTCTTCACTTTTTCTCAATTTAAACAGTGTGGACAGAAGGTGAGGAAGAGTCTGCCATTGGTCCTGGTGCTTTGAAGGGCCTGGTTCACAGGGACCTAACATAAAGAGTGGATCCTCAGATTCTGACCCTAGCAGTGCAGTTTGGAGTGCTTGATGCTGGTCTTTCCTTGCGTTATGTGGGTGCCTGTGGGCCGCATCTCTTCTCTTCTTTTGTCTCTACACACCAGTCATGCTACCTGGCCCTTAGAAATCCCTTCAAAATACTGGCATAGAAGCAAAACGCATCCCTCAGAGAGGCCCCTGGCGAGCTAGCTGCAGCCCCAGCCACAGAGGCAGTAGCTAAACGCCTTAGGTGAAAAAAAAAAAAAGGTAAAAACTTTGTGCTTTCCCTCTTACCATAGAACTGTCACTATTTCTGCCTCTTTAGCTGTACTCCTCTAATAGTTAAAGATCTGATGACTTACACGTTATTCAAGAAGACCGAATATGTATTTTGACTGCCAGTACTTCCAGAATGAGATTTTTATTAAAAGACAAGAAGAAACACATTTGTGTTACAATGTTTTTACTTTTTTTTTTTGTCTTCAAAGATGACCACAACTGGGTTATTTCCTGGAAATAGAGCCGTAATAGTGACAGCCATACGAGGCGTGTGGAGACTGTGACATCTGTCTTTGGTTTCCCTTGCTTCATGTTTTAGTCCCTCCCTCTCCCTGGTGGGTTCTCTCTCAAACAGAGTCAAGCCTTTATACCCCTCATAAGACTCTGCTCCCAAGGAACCGGCTGTTCCCACTAACGGAAGTTACAACCTATGGGAAGGTTATGGTAGTCATGAGGACCAGTGTCTGTTGAGTGAATAAGGGAATAGACCAACTCCATCACAAGCACATGTAAAAGGGTGGGGAAAAAAAGTAGATTTATCAGCTTGTAATTTCATTTTTTTTAATGTTTGTCTGTTTTTAGAGAGAGACAGAGATAGTGTGCGAGCAGGGGGAGGGGCAGGCATTGAGGGAGACACAGAATCTGAAGCAGGCTCCAGGCTCTGAGCTGACAGCAGAGCCCAATGTGGTGCTCACAAATCGCGAGATCATGACCTGAGCCCAAGTCCAACGCTTAACTGACTGAGCCACTCAGGGGCCCCTTGTAATTTCATTTGTAAAACTGGAAGGAGACTGGATGGGTTCCCCCACTCAGCTGAAGATGCTTCGCTGTTGGTAGACTCATTGTTTTTTTAGAGTTAGTATCTGCCGGTATAGGTTATAGATCAGTGGGGAAGGTCTTTCTCTTATATGGTTTTCTCAACTTCCCGTTTCCTCTCTGTAGCCCCTGCCTCGTGATGGAACATGGGTGTTGCTCTTATGTTCTAATGCTGATTGGGAACACATTAAAAGCATCCTGAAATGGCCAGATCATTGTGTGTCCAATGCAAAGTCTACCTATCATTTCAGAAAAGATCCATTTTTACGAGGAAAGTGGGCAAAGGGAGAAGAGAGAAGTAATTTTTTCTAGATCACTGTCAACGTAGGAATGGCTGACAAGCACAATTGTCATGTGAGAGAGTTCTTCAGTTAAACAGGTGTGAAGTCGAAGATGTATCTTAAGTGTGCTGCTAGGTAGGGTCCTCAAACATGTAGCACAAGCTATCCTGGAATAAAATGACAGTGTGTGCTGGCTGCTTTTGTGGCAGGTGTTGTATATATTATTTATATCTTTTCTTTGATACGAATTGTCATGAGGTACTTTCCCCAAACCATAAGTCATGATCCTCACCTACAAAAATGTTAGATAGATAAAGAAATAGGGAAGCCGCAGTTGGAGGGCTAACAGACACCTTTACTCCATATGGTTGGCTTACTACTATAACTTGGATACCTTTTAACTGTTACTCAAGAGTTTTCCTAGAAATGACCTATTTCTGGTTTCTCATCATTCAGTTTCTTTATTTTCGTGATTCCTTTCTTTTCCCTGTTGTTGATTACTTTACAATGACTCTGGATTCATTTGCTCTATTAATGTGTGAAGGGTACATCTCAGGACTGTGTGTTTTCTAGTCTATAGTCAGAAATATCTACTGTCCACTTCTCTAATTATGTCAGCTCAGTGAGCTATGTCAATGGCTCTTCTTTTTCTTGCTTTTCATCAGTGAGAAAACCTTAGAAAATTAACGCTTAGAAAAATAAAACAGAAGAAACAACATTTTAAAGTTCTTGCTAATAACTTTTTCATGTATTTATCCCAGTGCCCAAGATGTTTACTGATTATTGCATGGATGAATTAATACGTATCTAGAATCTTTGTGGGTTTTTAAAAAATGTTTTTTTTTTTTTATTTTTGAGAGAGACAATGTGAGGAGGGGAGGGGCAAGGGAGGGAGAGAGAGAATCCTAAGCAGGCTCCTTGCTACCAGTGCAGAGCAGAATGCATGGCTCGAACTCAACAAGACCACAAGATCATGACCTGAGTCAGAATCCACCCAAGCGCCCCTAGAATCTTTGTTTTGAACTTCAGTGTCATGTAAGGTTGTGGAGGACAAGGAGTTTTGTCTCTGGTTCACCACTGTTTTCATAACACCTAGAATACTGCACGGTACATGGTGTGGTAGATGTGCTGCACCTCTCCTCACTGCCCCCGATGTTGAATGAACGAATGAATGAGTTCAAAGCATTCCTTAACCCTCAAAATATTCAATGATGTGGTCATTCCTAATTCATATTATCAAGACCCTCAGACTCACATAGCCTTGTTTCAAGTAAAAGCCTTTACCTAATTCTACGAAATATATATACATATTTTTATAATTTCTAAGTCATTTTATTAAACCAAAGATAATAAGAGGACCTTATCTTTGTTGGGTTATATTAGTGATAGTATTAATTACTTTAACAATCAACTAATAAATAAAATCTTACGTCTCTATAGTGGGCAAAATATTGCGCTTAAGTATATTAGAAATGGAATTTGGAAAAACACACTATTTTTAGGGGCCAACTAGATAAAACCAAACAAATAAACATGACCCATTGTTTGATTTTTTTTTAAGCAACAAAATCAACAGGAGGTAAGCCAGATTGCTTTTTCATTAGTCGTACAAGTTGTTTTATTTTTCCTATCACTGTCTTCAAATATAAATTTGAAAGGTGGAATATTCTGTAAGTTTCCCACGTTCTTATTTTCATTTTTGCGTATGCCCTGGGATCTTGGTTTACCATTATCACTCTGCTGTGCATCAGCTTTCCCAGGTGTAAAACTGGCCTAACAATGCTCATCTGCTAACAAGGGGGGGATGAGACTTAATTAGCAAACAGCTGGAAAACCCCTCGAGAGCTCTGTGAGTCAGAATGGAAGTGCATTTTTATTAATCATTATTATTATTGTTATTATTTTTAAATGGCTCAGAGCCATCTCTGAATTTAATAGTAAAATGAATGCTCCTAATAATTCTTTCCATGTCCATGATCTGTGGTCATGCATTTCACAAATTAAATGGCAGAATACTTGTAGGATATGATTATAATGATCCAAGTAAATGATCCTCAACCAATTCAAAATTATGTGATTAAGACCCCAAGGAGCTAAAGCAAGCACTTTGCTTTGTTACCTTTCAGCTTCTCGAATAACCCATTTGTGTTAATTTATGTGAAGGGACAAAGTTAGCTTTTTAAAATTATTAACTTGGACTTTTCTGGGTAATTAGTTGGGAATTTGAGAGTCGATGGCTCAGTTAAGTCTGTCACACCTTGTCTGTAATACATGGATAAGTTGTTTAACATATGATTGGCTTAGCTTCCTATCATTGAGTCAGGTTTAATTTGTGAACTTTTGAAGTCAGATATCTTCAAATGCCAATAATCATGTGTCTAATTTCTCTGGTTGTTCTGTCTCCTCCTGTACTCTTCTGTCAAGAAATGGTTCTGAGTCTTAGGTTCTATTGCAAGTCAATGAAGAATCAGCTTCTACTGCAGATCTTACATCTTTAGCTTGAATTATCTCAGGCAGACATCCTGGCTAGCTGCAATGCAAAACTCAGAGGGCTCAGGCCTGGGAAGACCTAAGGTTGGCAGCCCACTAAGTTGGAGAGGAGAGAAGAAAAGGGAAATTCTATCTTTTCTGGTGCTTTTCCCCTCCTGGTTTCCCCACTAAAAATCAATAGCGTGGTCGATAGTTGGTTTTGAGTTGTTCGCTACATGATGGAGTTTTTCTGATGTAAACCTTTGGTGTCTGGGCTTCAGACATTATAATGTATCAGGGAAGGTTTGCTAGCTGCCACGGCCCTCCTGGGTTACATTTTATTCCCTGTGACAGCTTTTGTAATGTGAAAGGGGAAGTGCAGATCAATTTTTACACCATTTAGTTGTTGGGGGGAATTTTTTTCCACGAATTGATTGTTCTTTTACAAATTCACCATGTTTATGTATTTTTCTTGTAAACAGTAGAAGCTACTAAAATGAGGCTTTTTCAATAAAAATAATTCAAGCCTTTCAGAATTTGTAGCCTGTTCAGAATTTCTCAAAGTCTCTTTGGGTGACTTGGAATGACACTTTTAATTTTAGATGTATCCTTTTGGGAAAACCTGGTGTCCTTTCTTAGAAATACTCTGGAACGGTGATATCAGAAAGAAAAGGCACAGTGTCAACTATAACGCTTATGGGGTTTTAATGCAGATTTTGGGTTCTTTGAAACACTATCGTAGCTTTTACAGATGTTGAATAATTATAGATGACAAATATTCATTGTAAATCATGTCTACTATAAAGTTTTCATTTTCATTTGAGTCCGTTTTGTTAAATCTCTTGCTGTCTGGATTAGCAAATCAACAGATTTTCTCTTCTAAAAATATTTTCAGTTGCTCACCTATTTTCTCCTTCACTCTAATATTTATTCTTATTCAACATAGTAACTCTTATCAAAATTATTCTTGAAAAGCTTTAAGGTAACCTCAAGCATATTCAGTGAGTACAAGATAATAAAGTTGTTTTTGTAAGATGTCTTCAAGTTTTGAGAGATCAGTTTCTAAATGGAATGAAAATGTTTCTGTAAAATTGTGTGGGAGCCGCATTATACAAGTGCAAATGCTAGGTTTTTAAAATGCTAAATTCATTTATTTAAAATAATTGTCAAATATTTGGACAATAATATTTAAGGAAGGGCACTAGCATCAGGCCTCTTATTCTCAGACAGTGTGAGATATCCATCATGCTGTATTAATTAAAAGGATTTGGTATAATCTCATAAAGAAACAGGCAAACTCTGGGCTTTCCTCTCTAGTAAAAATATATCATTCATGTCTTCCATTACTGTGCTATAATTATGGTAAGTGAAGCAGAACGGAATCAATAGAGCAATTTATCAATGCATTCTAAAGTATGCTAGCACCATTTACGTCATCTGCTGCAGATACTGTCATTCAATAAAGAGACATCTAATAGTATCAAGACTTAAGGCTGATCCGCTTCAGCATAATGTTTTCCCATGTAATGTTCCAGTTTTGATCACGGATTAATGAATTATTTCACTTGTATGATATTATGTGAGATAAAGTATTTCCTGCTTTAATTTCAGTAGAAATTTAAAAATTCAGCCTTCAGGTCCAAAAAGCACTGCAACGTTATAAATATTGGGAATAGTGCATGGATTTAGCCTTTTTAGGTGATATTATGAATGATATCATAGTTAGATTACAAGCCGGGTATCCCTCTTGCCCCAAGATGCATTAAAATTTAAATGGCAAATATTTGGCTAGGGATATTATTTAATGGCTTCAAATTTTTGTCTTTTATCATCACAGGATTCAAAATTATTTAGGCTTTATCTTCATATTTATGATTTAACTATAAACTATTTAACTATAAATTCATAGAAAGATTAGTTCATTTAGGCTTTTTTTCATAAAACTATAAACAATATGGTCTTTTTACCATAAACACACCCCATACTAATATGATATTAAGTATTCATGACATCTAAGGGAAGATACTAAATTCTTTATTACGATGCTATTTATTTGGAATAAATGGAAAAGATATTTCAGATTATCAGACTGTTCTTTTCCTTTTCCATATGGTGGCAAAATTATCATCTGATATTATTTCAGTTAATTTGACCTCCTACAAAACTGCATAAATCTGGTGATGATGCCAAAGTTACACCAATGCAAAGTTATCATTTGTGTTTCAGATTTGTAGCCATAAAAAAATGTTTTCAGGTATAGAACTGATTTTTCATCAAGTTATAACCACTGAAACTGAGGCGAGGTTAAATATAACAGTATATCAGAAAACATTTATAACTTTTGGTTTTGGAAAAATGTCATTATCTACAAGTTTTTCCTTTTTGTTTTCTTTTACACAAGTTCTTAAGATTACTTTTTTTTTTAAAAGGTAATTTCCTCACGAAAGGAAGAGTTCTGTACTACATGGCTCTCTAAGATAGTTCTGTGAACTCATAAAGCATTAAGTAGGACATAGTCTGAAGTTGTGAGATCATTTTCTAGAATTATACCCCATGGAGTAAGATGACAGCACTTCTCCCTTCTATTTTATATCTTAAAGTTGAATGGATTTTGAATGTTTTGATGTAAATTGTGACCATGTTTTCGCCCATCCCTTTCATTCTTTTTACTTTACACTTTCCTACTTACTGGTGCCCCTCCTATATTGGTTTTTAAGAACTTGTCTGCTAAAGGGTTAAAGAGTCAGCTTTTAAACTGCTTTAGCGTAAGTAGTTAAGAAAATTTGGATGTCATGTACCTCAGTGAAGATGTTATAAATTGTTTTGTTGGCAAGATTTATTGAGGGTTATTCTACCTGATATCACATTGTATTGCTTAACGTGGACTATTTTTAACTAGCATTCTATTTAGACAGTGTCAGCGAATTCTGAGAGCTTGCCAAGCAAATTCTCAAAATGGTTGCCAAGCTGTAAGATGGCTGCCAAGGTCTGAGTACACTGAACAGGTTCAAAATGGTGACCAACTTCTTAGGGTTTGTTGGTCACATTCCCCCAATGCCACCCTTTCCCCCACACAAATACCACCCAAAAAGGAAGGGGGGGGAGAAACCCCCGAAGATGCAAGACTTGGCACCAACTCCTTGGCACGAGTGGTTATAGTGTCATCCAGAGATTCAAGTAGTCACCGTGTACTACTTGTCTCACATGCTTGGCAGAAGACTATTTAGGGGAATACGTGAAGTGAAAACACCACCTTCAAATAATGTAGCCATTTTCTCTACCTGATCTCATGGGCACCAAATACTTATTTAGAAAGGGATCTGGGGGAAGACTAGGAAAGGCAATACTTTCAAAGAGCTTTCTAAATGAAATCGAAGAGCGTTCACCAAGACTTCAGGCTGTGCCTTTTTGTACTGCTTGCCTAAAGTGGCACAAACTTTATATACAACAGGTTTAAGATTTATTTTAGTTTTGCATTTGTTTACTTAAGTTTATAGCAATTGCTTTCTGGCAGTTGTGCTACTTAGCAGATTGAAATAAAATCATAAGGGTGAATTAAAACATACTGCTGTTAGTGCTGATTAGAATTTTAGCTTAGTGTAAATACCGGATGCAGGGTCCAACTTTTCAGACACTTGGCATGAGCTCAATAGGGATCTCCAGGCTACACAGGAGACAGTGTGTGTGTACTTGGATGCTTTTAAAATTCTTGGATAGGTGGAGCATACTACTTCTGCTGGCATGTTAGTTCATTGTGCTGGCTGCATAATGTGCTCGAGTTCCAAGGTAGATAGAGATGCTGGGGAAATGATAATAAGGGAAAATAGTTTGAACTTAAAAAACAAAGCCTGGAGAAAAGGATTTTAATTAAACCCCATGCAATTTTTACTGTGTGTTTTGGTTAGTAGGTGTAAATAACTGATACCAAACTCGGTTGAAGAACTGTAGAGCTTGTGGTATTTTGTAGAAGCATCTAATAGTGAATATATTTCTACAACTTATTAAAATTTTTCTCCATGTGACACTTTAAAAACTATTAACTTCTCCAGGCAGGCAGTTTAGTTGGTGAATTCCTGAAGTAGGTCTTCTGTTTCATATCAGCTATGGACTAGGTCTTTTATTCTGATCAAAACTTGAATTTCTAAAGGTATTTTTTTAATCGATAGAGTATTTTATTTAATTCTTCAGTAGCCATTCAGGAACGCTGGTTGTCATGAATGTGGTGGTTTTATGTCCATAAGTAGTGGAATCAGCCACTTCTACTATTTTTTTTTTAATGTTTTTTTATTTATTTCTAGGAGAGAGACAGTGTGAGCAGGGGAGGGTCAGAGAGAGAGGGAGTCACAGACTGAAACAGGCTCCAGGCTCTGAGCTGGCAGTCAGCACAGAGCCCGACGCGGGGCCCGAACCCACGAACCGCGAGATCATGACCTAAGCGAAAGTCGGACGCTTAACCGACTAAGCCACCCAGGCGCCCCAGCCACTTCTACTATTATAGTAAATAGTATATATAGTTTGAGCTTTTGGAAACCTACAGTTTAGGAGGCATTCACCAATGGAGCCCTCAGGTGATGAGATGGATACTCAGTATACACTCTATTGTAAGAGGTAGCCTAGAAATGTCATTTTTCAGTCTTTTTTTTTTTTTTTTTTACTGATTTTATCTTGCTGTTTAGTCAACAGTGTTTGTAGCTAAGACTCTTGTAAGTTCATTTCTAGTCCTTTCTCTTGTGGTAGACAGTTACCAACCAAGATCCGATCATTCAATAGGTAAAAACAACTGTTATTGACAGTGCTGAAATCAGAACTCCACATCCTTCAATGTAAAAGATCAATGCCATGAAGATGTGTTAGCTCTGGAAATTTCAACATCGAGCTACATAGACATTGAGAGGTTAGCTGGGCAAAATATGTGACATGAAAGTTGCATGGCAGATCCTTCAATACATATTAACAGATTATGTTTGTAATGTATGATATTACAAATGTAAGGTAGTTTAATTAAGAGTTTTTCTTGCCAAGTCTTATATATCTTGCTGTGAATTGGTGACAAGGAACTTGAATAAATCCTTTCTTTTTAAATTAAAAATCAGGAGACTATGCCTTTTTATAGTAACTCAAAGTACATTTTTCATCTTCAAGTTAGGAACATATAAGTAGTACTGATTATTACCTGTCATTTTTTTCTGTTTTTTTTTTCTAAAAATGCCATGTTATTCATTGGCAATTTATTTAGGTGAATCGTATTATTGTAGCAAAGGTAAAAATTAAGTCATTAAAAATTTTTACCTCATTCATAATGGATTATATCTATGAATATGTAAGCAGGTAGACATGTTTCAAATTACCTGAGACATGAGATAATTCTAAATTTTATCGTACAAAATGCCAGTCAGGCAATGTCTAGGGAAATGGAATAAGGGATATTTTTGGAAATTCTCAAAGAATTCATCAGCATTTTTGCTTACATAAAAAGCACCATACTTTTTCACTATTTTAAGAAAAATTGTATTTATTTTGCCATTGTTAGGCATAGTCCATATTTTAAATTGGTAACTTAGAAAACCTTTTTTTTAAGGAAATTTTACTATCAGTCCTTCCAAAGTGAGTATTTTAATTCAAAAAGAGCTGTTTGCGTCTTAAATTTATGTCTTGGTGTGTTTGGCATTTTACCCTTTTGTATGTAGTATATGTGTATAATTAGTACATGGGGTGCATGTGTGTGCTTGTGTCTACCCGAGTATGTATAGAGATATAAATTTTACTTTCTATATAGTAGCTTTCTGCATAGGGCAACCCAAACAGCTGTTACTCCTTTTTATAGCTTCTTTAATCTATGTGCCAACAAGTCAGTTTACAAAATCTGTTTTGTTGATGACTGCTGTGATAATAATTGTGGTGTTTTGTGGCTTGGCAAAAGGCTGGGGTCTCCTCTGAGGACTCTTGCCAAAGGCTTTGAAGGGGTTGAGGTGGATTCACTGCCAAAATGAGTCACCACTCTCTATTTTATTTAGTGTCCTTCTGCCAAGGCCTTAGACACTTTCTGTTTTCATTCTTTTGTAGGCTTTCCTCCCCACATTGTGGTTTTCTTCACAGCCAGAGGCCTGGGTCTGCCAGGGTAGGTGAGAGGAACTGGCTGCCCTTCACTAAATGCCAGTATGCAGTGAGACTAAAGGGCAAGGGGGGTAGCTGGGGTGCACCTTGAATCGATGTGAGTGTAATTATGCAGTCACGAATCATATGTAAAATGATGGACTTGGATAAAATGCTGAATCTAGTATACCATAGTCACCTGGGTTTGGATCAGAAATTCTCAGAAGGGCAGTTATGACTTACTTTTAAGTAGCATTCAGATAATGTGACAGTGTTCTAGTGTTTTTCATAATTGATTGTTTAAAAAACGTAGATTATTCATGAGTTCTGGCTGTAGGCCTAAATCTTGCATTTTTCCTCAAACAAAAGAGTACCAGTGCTCTCCCTTCAAATGCCATAATATTTTGCCTCACATAAACTGTTTTCTACGTATACCTAATGGTTTTCAAGGAACTGTCCTAAAAGGTTTTAGTTTTGCCTGTCTACGTTTAAATTGTCACTGGTCAGTGGATTCAGAGATATGAACTGCTAGCCTATTATTTAAGATACATTAGAAGTTTGAATACTTTTTGGTCGTGAAGTGCTTTGAATAGATTGAAATAAGGTGGATAAAATGTCCTCTTTCCAGGTTCTCCCAACTCAAATATATATTATGGATAAAGAAAAGTGCTTGTGATCAGTTTGAATCTCCAAAATGTAAGCAAAAATGGCATTTCGGATGTTGAAACGTGAGTCCTCTTCACAGGACCTTCGATGGTTTCAGCTTCATAAATTCAGATGGCTTTTTCTTGTCTAGAGTAAGGACACCCTGCTAAAATCTAATAAACTCTGTGTGCAGAATTAAATTGAGAGGTGGGGCCTTTGTTTCCTTAAGTGCCCATTCATTGTGTTGGATCCGTAAATGTGGTAGACACACAACTTCATTATAACATCCCCTCAAAACATTTCCGTAAATATAAATTATACTTTTCAAGTTCAAAGTCCTCACTGTGGGGTACCAAAATATTTTCCATATATTATGGTCCAAGCTTTTGCTCCTCAGGAAAAAAAAATGCTATAAACTGACTTTATTTAACACTTTGTTTACAAAATAAATCCTATTAATAATTGATTATTATTCCTTATAAATATTTCAGTTAGAGAATGTATAATTACATAGGTGAAGAGTCTGAGATAATATTAGGATGAAACTGACTAATCATCCTACAAAGGTCAGTGGGTAGCATTCAGACAAGTTAATACATGTGAAAGCCCTTTGTAAACTGTAAAATAATGTCTAAATATTAAGACATTACATTCTTAAAATTTCTTTTTTGTTTTCTGAAACGTCAAATATTCAGACTCTTTTCTCCATGTATCTACCTTATAGTTTTCATTTTAAAAGAGCAAAAATAAGAAAACAGAAATAGATACTAAAAACATGCAGTCACTTTCTGATGTAAACTCATTTGGAATTTAAATACTTAGAGTTCACAGCAAGACTCCAAGATAGAAATTCTTTTGGATGATCTATAAACCACTCAATCCCTGGTTAATGCTCAAACCATGTGAAAAGTTCCAGGCGAAGTTCACTTTGAGCCTTGTCTGAACCCTATAAATGGAATGAAATCCTGTAAATGCTGTGTGAACCCCAGAGAATGAAAATCACTAACCCTGGTGCATCTAGTTAAAATGCACTGTTTTCTAGTTGCTGCTCTGTGTGTCTGAAATTTGAGGACAAAATTTAAATTTGGAAGTGAGCTATTTTACGTGTATTAATACTTCCAGGATCTCTTACAAAGTCAGCAAGACATAAATATTGTAGTAGTAATGGTTGTTTTCGTAATAGTATCAATAGTAAGATCTTCGTCAACAGTATTTTGAAAGAGTAACGTGATTTTGAATTCACACTGAGCCTTTGTGCCAGATACTTCAAATAAGACCCTTGATAAGATCCCTGGTTGGAAAAGTGTGAGTTGATAGGTGTAGGTAATATTGGTTCCTTTATGCAAAAAGAGAAACAGAATCACTGATCTGTTGTGTGACTTGGCTTCCTCCTCATTGCATGACTTGAGATACAGGTATATAAATTTGGCTTCCTCTTCTGAAAATGAGATGGAACTAAAATGACTTCTTAGATTCCTTTCAACTCATTAAAAAAAAGATCTGGAAGTACCATCGCTGTTGGTTACAAAGGCCTATCCCCAGAAGCAACCATCGTTGTATTGTTGTTCATTAGATCCCTTTTGAAGAGGAGGTGACTGACCCGCGGAGGACACCTTATAAATCACTAGCCTCACTTCACTTATTAATCACCATAATCATAAGTATAGTTATAGTTATCACATACTGAGTGATTACTCTGTCTTAGACATTGTGTCCTGGGCTCTTTTCATGAACTTGCTCACTGGTCCTTCTGTAGTTATTCATTAGTAGACTTAGTATCTTGGTATAGCAATGATTTTACTGAGTTGACTAGGCATTTTGTATGACTGTTTTTATAGTCCAGTGTCTTCATGTGTTGAAGAATCGTAAAATCATTCCTTTCTATAAGTATTGATAATTAACCAAAGTAAGGACCGTCTTTCAATCTCATAACCGATTCTGCTTTTTTGACTGTTTTGTCTCCTGATAAGTTTTGTTAAGGATTAAGTAATTTTCATATATTCATCTGCCCATCCATACACTTGAATACATACGGCCTAAATGAGAGAGAAATTCTGTCTACTTTAAGGGCTTCAAACTCCCAATGTTACAGTTTACAGGGGTCACACCTTAAGTTCATCACTTAAGTGCATAAATTCATCACTTAAATGACACGGATAAATATTTTCAGAGGAGCACGATGTTGAAACTAATGCTGAGTGAAGGATGCGCTTCGCAGATTTTCATAGTTCATGTCCAGAGAAGAGATGGCACTGTGAAGACCTGTATGTATTTAGCCCAGTACTAGGTGCTATAGACAGTCAGTAGTTGCTGAAATAGTCCTCTGTCAAGCAGAGAACAATATATTTGAAACAGTCGCTCCATCCACCATACCACACCAGGCTCTCTCTGTTGTAGGGCAGCTCATTAAAGCTACTTTCTGGGTCTTTGTTAATGTCATGCAGACCTTGTGACAGGTGTTAGAGCTGCCAGCCGGGCACAGCCCATTGGGGGTAAGCTGTAATTGCTCTTGATGCCACCCTTAATGGGTGGGGGAAGAAGGCAGCATCCTGGGGGAGGGGAGGTGAAAGGATGCCCTCAGGCCATAACTGACATCTGGTCAGCACTGCTGTTTCACTGCTGTGTCTGTTTGGTGCCTACAAATATTGGACCTCTGGGTTGAGTTTGCTGCCACCATTGGATTGCTGGCAGCCATCGTGATTTCACAGCTGGGCAATGACTCTAGCTTGGAAAAGGGGTGTTTCTCTTAGGGCCAGGAACAATCTACTGCCAACATGACCCTGAGAACTTTTTTATGTTTATTAACTAAGAGAATCCGTATCCTTGGGACCTCCTTTAGTGTTTCCTGGTTTTGAACTTTTGGGTTTTTGGTGAGATTGTTATCTTTCGTTGTGATTTCTGAACCGATAAAGGGCAAGATTTCCTTTTCAAAAGTTCCCAATATGTCTTGCATGTATGGAGGGTGACGAGCAAACACTGATCTGAGGAAGTTCTGAAAACTCTTCTTCAGCCTGTGCTTAGTAAGCCCTTATGTATCAGCCACTGAACTGGGTGCAGAAAAAGTAAAGGCCTTACCTCAACCAACTCTCTCTCACCCCTTCTGGAGAGACAGTCCCCTGCATGATATACTGTAACATGAAGCCGACTGTGATTCCATGAAAAATGAAATAGAAAGTGTAACAGTGTGAGCACATTTATGATCTGTGTGCACAACAGCGCAAGATAGTGCTTCTCACTAAAAGTTTGGGTGAGACAGATTTTCGAAAACTTCATGCAAACTTCTCAATGCGCAAATGAGACCGCTCCCTGATATTAAAACACTCTTGAGAGGAAAGGTTTCAGGCTGTGGGAATCCCCAAACTTGAGTTGGCCCACAGAACTAAATTAAAAGTGAGTTCTTTCCCTTGTGATCTTCTGTTTCTCCACAAGTGCCATCTTCTTCGAGCTCCATGTCCTTTTGGTCAGAGCAGAACTGTAGCCTGTTGTTACATTGCATTGGAAAGCTCTTGAGACCATTAACGAAGAGGATTTGCATGTTTATTTAAAATCAGTCACCAAGTTCTTCCTTGGCAGAAGATGCCCGTACTGCTGTCCTAGCTTAAATACCAACTTAGTCAAGAAACTCGACTTTGGGTGTGCCCAATAAATATTCAATGACCATTTCTGGGGTATTAGATGACACTTGTAAAACATTTAATTATAAAGATATTAGTAACTAAAAATTGCCAATTAAAACCCCCTCCCCCCATTTTCATGTTTCTCTGTGATTACCCACTCTAAATGCTCATGGAGAAAGAACATTAAGGCTCTAATCTAACCATAGTGATTTTACAAATGTAAAGGTAGCATTTCATAGTCCCTGAAGTGATATATTATTGGAAGAACATTCATACAATTTTGTTTTAATTGATTCTAACTCTTAAGTATGCAACCAATCTGTGTATATCTCCTTTTAATTATTTATCTGAGCTGTGAGAGAGAAGTAGGTAATCATTTGGTGATCCACTCAAATATCTTGAAAGGAAGGCATCCATCTTTTGTATGACAGACATACTGGAAGATAGAAAACACATTTTTATTTAATAATTTCATTAATATTGTTTATAGTGCAACCAATTTAAAACCACAGCTTATATAAGATGCTCAATAACCATCTTTGATTGAAAAAAATGGCCAAAAGAATTAAATTTATGAAATTGAGGAAAAAAAGAACATAAGAACATGATAAATAAATGAATGATTTCTTTTCAGAAGGAAACAGAATGTTTTACAGTTAGGATGAACAACAAAATAACCCCCCTGTAAGAAAATGAATTGAATCAACACATTTATTAAGTGTCTTCTGTATGCTTAATAAGGGAAGTATGACTGGAGGATGTGGAGGAAGTGTATCAAAACTGAAAAATATTCATTACCATGTTCCTGTCGGCAGGTTTGAATACACAAGATGTGCTAGTGAAAGAGTAAATTCAAGGAAGCAAGCGTAATGTAGGTTGGAATCATCATGGATGGATACTTGCTAGAAGAGGCAGAAAAAAGCCCATATGATTCCTCTTCTAGGAAAATATTTGTAAATTATGCTTGATTCATACAAGCACACAGAAAACATATGCAAGTTTCAGTCTCTTTTCCATAGCGTTTTGTAAGATGCTGGGTGTAGTGTATGGGTCCTTGTCCTAGCCCTTTATGCTGGAAATGAGCATTTTAATTGGATTGCTTCTTTGGAAACAAGACAAAGAGTACATTGCTAAAAGCTTCTGGAGGCCATTTTCAATATTTGCAATAATATAAGTGCTAGAAATGTGCTTCCATTTATACATAAAGGCAATAGAACCTTTCGTAAGCACAGAGTCTCTATAAGACTTTTATAATATTGTTTATTTAAATGCAAGCAGACAAAAATTATTTTCAACTTTAGAGGACTAAGCTCATCTTTCTCTTTTGCAACTATTTTTTGCCACTCTTTTAATTTCTGCTCCTAAGAGCAATTTAAAAGTCACTTTTTATTTTCCCTAAATGGGAATGGTTGTTTCTACAAGTACCTTGTCAGTTTCATATGCTCTGGGAGGTGTGTGTCATAAGTATAGCTTCTGTATGATTGGCCAAATTTTTCACCTTTATATTAAGGTGCCTGCTGTAGCCTAATACTTGGAAATATTTGCATTAGGGAATAACTTAGAATTTATTACCTTACTTTTAAGAATACCTCTGATAATGTAGGTTTAACAGTTCAGTTATAAAGTTCTATCATCTATATATAGGCATATACATGAAACAGGTTTAGAAATTAAACAGCCTATACCACATGATGTATTTTTAAAAAATTTTTAATGTTTATTTTTGAGAGAGAGACAGAGAGACAGGGACAGAGCATGAGCAAGGGAGGGGCCGAGAGAGGGAGGGAGACACAGAATCCAAAGCAGGCTCCAGGCTCAGCAGTCAGCACAGAGCCCGAGGCAGGGCTTGAACTCACGAACCACAAGATCATAACCTGAGCTGAAGTCAGAAGCTTTACTAACTGAGCCATGTAGGCACCCCACCATATATTTCTTTTTCAAGATTTGAACTTAAACTTTTATGATGTTATATACACATACCAGACAAAATTTGAAATTTTAAGAAAACAATCCAATGTACTATTGAAATGTGCATTGGGATATTGAAATGTAGAACATTATGAGTGTAAAGTGAAAAGGCTCTCTCTCTCTTTTCTGAAGCCAACTCAGAAATTTTGCTTTCATAACTTACCACTGAAAAAGATACTATAAAAATATTTTCTAAAATCTTACCTTGAAATTTTTTCCTACAAGTAAGGAATTATGTTTAAAATTATGGATTTTACTGGAGGATAATGTCATTATGTTTAACCTCAAAAAAATCAGTGAAAATGTGTTAATTTGGTTCATCTGAATTATAAGTTGGTTAAACTTATTTTACTTTTGGATATTCCACAAATTCCAGGTGTCTTTTCCTGTCTTTTCCATGGATGAGAAATCCATACGCAACAGAAAAAAGACGGAAAAGATGGAGAGCTTTCATTTCCCTTATTTTCACTTTTGTTCCATCCCTCTGTGCTTGTTCTTTGTTTAAATAAACTTTTGTGGTATGTCTTTCACACATCATCGCTCCTTGCTTCAAAGGCTTCTTTTAATAACTTAGCTCTGGCTCACTTTTCTTTTGCATATGAAATTAATTTACTAAAGTGTGTGTGTGTGTGCGCGCGCGTGCGCAAGTGCGTGTGTGTGTGTACATGCCATAATGCACACACACATCTATGCAAATAAAAATTTCACTGGAAAGGAAAGTCTGTGATCTCTGGGTTACTTTAAACACACACACATACACACACCTCATTGAAGTGAAAAGCCCAAGCTTGGAGTCGATCTATTTTTGAGATCCCTGTTTTCCTCTTCACGTAGCCTCAGTTTCCTCAACCTGAAATATGACAAATAATATTTACTTGCAAAGTTGCTGGGAAAGTTACATGTATGTCAAACACATAGCTTACAGTGCTGGTCATTTTTATTATTTTTAAGCAGTTAGTATATGCTTGTTGTTAACTATCATCATCATCATAGATAGACACAAGTAACACATTTATTTTAAAACTGATAATAATAAGCTAACTAATAATAAGCAGAAAGTTGAGATTAAGCTTTTTGTTCCAAAAAAATTGATCTAAAGTATATTCACATGAAAAGTGATAGTTACATTAACTTAAAAATAATAAAATATTTAAAAAATTATGACAATATTATCTTTATGATTGTTTTCAGGTGTCAAACCAACTGGTGTTAAAATGGGAAATAACGTTTTCTATTATCACAGTGAGTTTTAAAAATGTTTCACCAATCACAATTTTAAATCAAAACAGCAGTAATGATTTTCTGGCAGTTGTACAAAACGACAAAAATATAAATACAGTTTATAATTTGAAAATGCTGTTTTAGGAGCTGAGCTGTCCCATTAAGTTTGTTGTTGTCTTTTTAAATACATTCAAATCAATTTAAATATCGTCTTCTGTAACGAGTGGATAGAAATATCAATTCAGTTACCATTCTAATTACAGTAACTTTGAGGCGGTTTTCTGGTTATTTCTTACATTATTAGAAATTAGGGCTATATGAGAATGCAGGGAAAAATGTCTTTTTCAATATTGTGTCCCACCGTCAAGCATCATGCCTGTAGTAGCATCAGTGCCTGCTCATAATATCCACTCAATGACTATTTGAATTTTATTTTCTTTAGGTGGACCCTCTCAGTAGAAGCTGTATATAAATCGATTCACTAAGTCTTTATATTTTCTTTATAACCTACTGATACCTGTAGCATGTTGATTGCTCAGGGCCAATAGTTACCTGCTAGCACATCCGAAAACTTCTGTTTTTATATTGATCCCATAACCCTGGGATCATGAATTGAGCTGAAACCAAGAGGCAGATGCTCAAGCGACTGAGCCACCCAAGCGCCCCTTTATCCAGTTTTTTTTTTTTTTTAAATAACCAATCAGCTACTAGTCCCAACAGTACTGGATAAGAGTGCTTCTACTTTTCTGTTTGTATTCTTTTCAAAGTCTTAGAGATGTTCTGTTTCCTTCATCCCAAGGAAAAGTAGAGGGAATTGACAGAGTTTGTACCTTGGGATATTAGTCTCATAAAGGGCCAAGACTTGAAATTATTATGTGGGAGCTGATATTCTAAAGTTGGTCTAGTTTTGGGCTTCCGTAAAAAGACTTCAGCTCAGCCTAAGGAGATCCCAGATGGTCTGATAACAGAAATCGACTGGTAGCTTAGTGGAACAGTGGACAACATGGAGGTCCAACTGCCAGAAAGTGAGGATCCTAGAAGTTGGGTAGATCCAAGAAATAGGATCCAAGAAATAGGATGCTAATCCAGGCAGATAGTTAGCATTAGACAAGTCTGTCAGCTGTTAATGGGGGTCCAGGTGCCAACCTCGGTTTTAGTGTCAGAAGCTTGTTCTTGAGAAGGAGGGATGAAAACCAAATCAGTGTCTCCAGTTCCAGAAGAGTTTGGTACTTGACCAAGCACAGGGTTTGCACTTAAAATGGAGCCAACTGGTTGGAGAACGTGGCACAAATTACTGGTACCAGAATTGGAGCCTGAGGTCAGAGGCTAGGGGTGGCTTCATGCTGGTGAAATTAAGTTTCTCCCAGCCCCTCTTATCTCCTGAGGATGGAGATGTTTACAGACTGGGACAATTAATGCCACTGGATGTCCAGTGGTTTAACTGGGGAGAGCCAAGTGACGACTAGAAGTGTTCCAATATGGAAGAAAATAGAATCGTCTTCATGAAAACAAAACCCAACAGCCAAAAGCTGAAAGCTTTCTCAAAGAAACTACTATTTTTGAAAGGACAGTAGAAGATACATCTGTACCCTGTGTTAGAATAACCATATCTAAATAGGATAAACTCTTTGTCTTTTATTTGTTGCTGTTGTTGATTTTTGTCTTGGCATCTACTGTTGCCTGGCACCAAAAAAAAAAAAAAAAAGCAACGAGTAATTATTGGCTAATTTGACCTTTCTTGATGGCATTTGTAATTCAGATATAATCCTTCCTTAAAACAAGGATAGGCATTATTTTTTTTTAATGTGTACTATTTTTGTAAATTTGCGTTTCTATTTTCTTTGACTATTTTGTTGTTGCTGCTGCCGCTGGTGTTTTACACGGGGACATACCTACAGCTTAACTAAGGTGTCTGAGTCAGACCTATAAACATAAATGAACCTTGCCTGGGTTTATTTCATGTCTTTCATTTTACATCATTTGTGGCCCTGAAAGTGAGACTGTAATTCCCAGAGGGTTGGGACAGTTCATACAAAGGCTAGCCCACCTATGTTTATAGTAGTTCTCTATAATATAATTGTAACTAATTTCCACTGTTGTTTTTGGAGAAAACACTAGACTATAATTACGTGCTAGCACTTTTTAAACAGCTCCCTGCATTGTCATATTATTTTAAACGGGCTCTGTTTTAAAATAACGTTTCATGTTTTGATTGCAAGAGTATAGCTTACCCAGGTCTGTAGTTAACAAAATACAAGGATCTAGTAAATGATAGAGCGTCAACACAACTCTAAAAGCGTTTGTTGAACATCTCTAGCACTGCTCTAGGTTTAGAGGGGGAAAATAGAAATTCCTTGTTCTTTAATGGTTGATCAGTCCTATTCGGTAAGCTATTAAATAGAGTAGCTAAGCCCGTACATGCTAGTTATACAAATGTCAGAATGCTACATATGAAGCATATTGTATTTCATTTTTGTGGTTCACTCATAGGAAGTCTCGGAGCAGAGTTAGGGTAAAGTCCCATCTTCCAGGATTAAGAGCAGCAACAGCATCTTATCTTTTGGCAAATGTTGCCCCGTATCTTCTTCAAATGGCAGATATCTGCATTTGGTTAGTCATCTGGACACACCCTTCCCCTGCTACATTTCATTGCCATATTAGTAATAGAATTTTAGTGTTGATTTAAAAGACAGTCTGCCTTAAAGCAGATTGCATAGTTTACACACTGTGAATTGTAATTAAAGTGTAAGGGGTTCTTATTATGTCAACAACTGGCATGAGAACTCCCAAGCAGCAGGTGACCCCGAGCATGTGACGTTTGTGACAGCTAGGATCCCCTTTTCACTGGCTTAGCAATCTGAAAGTCCAAATTGAAAGAAGCCCAGAGGCTGTATATTTCATTAGATCCCAGGGGAAGTACAGGATACAGCTTCCTTCTGTTTTCCTGGGAGGTCGCCAGAAAGTTTGTAGAGCTCTGTTTCTGTCAGAGGCTCAAAAGAGAAAAGAAAAAGCACACACAAAACAAAACAAAACACCATACACACCACAAAACCATCCACCAATCACCCCTAGGACCATAAATTTGACATTTCCCACAGTCTCTCCGAGACCACAGTGTTGCTGCGTCAGCAACATGCCCATTCCTTTGAATTGTATGAAAGGAAGGCTCAGTGTTCTAGCATTTAAAAAATGTCTAGTCCTCCATAGGCAGTAATTCTTTTGGTATCAAACCATGAAAAATTATCAAGTACAAATAGCCTATGATTTGCTTTAAATACTTTTGTATTATGCATTCTGTTCTCCTCCCCTTCTAGAATGGGGTAGAGGTCCACGTTTAGAAAGATGGAACCACATGAATAATGAAAGAAATGGACCAAGGAGACATGCCATATTTATTTCAGTTCTTATTATGAGGGGTAAACTGTTTGAAATGTGGTCACATTAAAAGTATGTTACTTTAGGAGCGTCAGAACCTTTTTAGACTAGTGTTTTGTTGTATTCCACGGTGAGGACAGACCTCCCCTCCCCCGAGGTTGTAGTTTTGGTGGAAGGTTCTGGTCCTTAGTCAACTTGGTACCTGATTGGCAGTTGCTGGAGGGAGTAGAAAGGTGCATCTTTTTTCGTGTTCCTCTCGTGTTGGATCATAAGCTTCTTACTGCCACAGAGTTTTCATATCACAGGCGTGGAAACCATGGTACTTTGTTGCTTTACTTTGGTGACACAGATCCTTCAGTAGTTGATGTTGAATTTGAGACTGAAGCTTCGCACATGAACTTGATGTGGCTACTGCTAGTCTGCCCTCAGGAAGACCCAGCTTGAAGCCCCTTAGGAAGTATTCCCAGCCCTACGTATATGTAGCATACCTTTTAGTCCCTATGTGTTGTTAAATTTAAATCAGAAAAATAAGAATTCTCTGAACACAGGCTCCCGTTTTCTGGGTGCTTTATTTTTTTGGTCAAGAAAAGAGCGTTGACGGGTCGCCATTTGTGTGCTTGTGTGTGACTGTGTGTTTTGCTCATGCTGGCCTGAGAAGAGAATTTGTAAGGCTTGAGCGCGAAAGATCCACCATTTTTATAAAGTGGGTAAATAAATGAAAACTTTCCAACTTTAGAGCTGCATTCAAGGGTTGTTATTAAGGGACGACCAGTTGTTGTTTTTATAGTCCACCCATTTTAGCAAATTTGCTAATAATTACCTTCTTTTATTTGTATTTTGTATTTGTATTCTTTTATTTGTATTTTATTTGTATTTTTATGCAGCCAGAGGGAAACCTAATATCCCTAGCAGAATTTTACTTCTGTTACCCAGAGAGATAAGAGGAGAATAGGTCTGGGGCGAGGGGTGTGTGACAGAAATGTGTCTGTCTGTGGTGCCTAAGGCTAGATAACTAATCATCAATCTGTAGCAATATACATGTACAGAGCTAGGAAACTGTCCTAGGTCACAAGTTTTCTATGTTTAATTTAGCTTTTTATGTGACGTTTTCTTTCCCTCCCCTTGTGTTATCTAAATACTTAATCTTTACTCTTCATACAGCACCCTTTATCATCTGTCCTTACCTGCCTTGAAAGTGTGCAATAATACTGTTTTATCATCTGTACAAAATCACATCACTTCATGGCTATTCTCAATGTAGTCTGTTAGTAAATAGCACCTAATAAAAGAAGAATATCTATTTTTAAAAATAGGCCTTTTTCAGAACTTCTGGCTAATTTTAGAAATCGCATTGTCAACCTTAGTCCAGGTTTTTGAGAAAAGAATAAGAGTATCTGAGATTGAGCCTACATCAAGCCAAAGGTAAAAGCAATTCTGTTGAGTGAAATAGGGTGTGGCAAACAGGCTGCATATCGGAATTGGTCTCAGACCTAACAACTTTTTCAACACAGTTTCAATATAGCTGTCTCCTGAAACTCATGCCACAGTGAAGACCATGTCTTATTTTTAATGATCTAAATGTAACCTCTGATGTCCGTTTGATGTCGTTATCCTCACGGCCAGCAGCTTTACTAATACACTAGTCCAAACACGGCTATGTCACTCCTTCATGTACTTAGTAAAGTGTTCATGCTTTCGCATATACATCAAGGAGGCTTTAGTAATTATAAACCAGAGATGAAGAAGCCCATCATCACATCCAAAAAAAAATTGTCTATACTAGTGAAATAAAAGGATTTACATTAAATAAAATTTTAAGCTTAACTTTATTCCTTCTGCTACAGATAACAGGAAATGTTTTTAAAGACTGGTCCCAAAATATTTACCCAAGAATTGTCAGATTTGTCTCATGATTTCAGTAATCTGTTTCCTTTTAGAGTCTTATTTTTGTTGGCTTATGTTTCAGATATTACATTAATAAGATTATCATGAGCACGAGGTGAGACATTTGCCCATTGCTGATAAAGAGAGGGAAACTGCTCTCTCATATGTAGACATTTCATGAATTGTAGCCTTAATTGAAAAAAAAATCCAGCGTGTTTTCTTTTTTTTTTTAATTTTTTTTTAACGTTTATTTATTTTTGAGAGAGACAGAGAACCAGTGGGTTAGGGGCAGAGGGAGAGGGAGACACAGAATCCGAAGCGGGCTCTGGGCTCTGAGCTGTCAGCACAGAGCCTGACGCGGGGCTCAAACTCATGAACTGTGAGAGCATGCCCTGAGCTGAGATCGGACACTTAACTGACTGAGCCACCCAGGCGCCCCTCCAGCATGTTATCTAACTGGATTTTGTTTCTGTTAGGAAATAGAAAAGTCTGTAAACCATTTTTGGGATAGCCCTTGTTTAAAAGCCTTACCCAGCCTGGCTCCTCCCCTCTATCCCTCCATTCAAGGTCACTTACTGAGCATTTATTATGTGCAAATTTTCTTTAGGCAAGTAGGAGCCTTATGCCCTCAGGGGTTTACAGCTTGTTGGGAAGGCAGATGGGGATTATACACACAGAGAAATGATCTAGGAGCTGAGTCCCCTGTTCTTAGTAACCGGGCTGTAGGGAGCCAGAGGAAGGAGTGATTAATTCTGTCAAGAAGAAGGGAGAGGATTCTGTCTTCATCCTCTTCTATACTGAATTACCTTCTAAATTCAGGACAGGGATCTATCTGTACTGTATAAATGACTAACAGGGATCACGGAAGGATGCAGTTTTCTGTGCCTGAAGAGGGTGTTGGTGAAAACAAGTGAAAAAAAGCAAAGTCAGAATGGTACAAAACTGAAATCTTTTACAATATTTGATAGAAGGCCTTGGGTTAAGTGTTACAGTTTTAATTAATATCTTTTAATGGCAACTGAGAGTTAATAAACCCAATGGGCATTGTCCTAGTTGTCAACATGTTGCGGCCGGATAGTTGGGAGTAGCAGTGAGGGCTTGTTTGTATAATACCAGTGGGTTAAGTAAACTTTGCAGTAGTTCTGTCACTCATTCCTCAGGCAGAAGGACCTCTGACTTTGCAATAGATCATCCTGTGTTGCAGTTTTGTTTTTAAATTCAGCTAAATTTGAGCCTACTGAAAAAAACTTTTTTTAAATGGAAAAAGTTGAGTTTTTGAATCAATGAATTTGTCCAATCAGGGCAGAGGTCCGTTCCGAGCTTTTTAAACCATAGATACCTTTCACATGAAGGCTGTGTCTACGCTTTCATGGTCATGGCCCCACTGTTCTTCTTTGCATTGCTAGTTTGAAGGGCATGATGCTTGTTCTCCATATATTTTTTCAGCAAATACTTGTACCCACTTATTTTATTTTCTCAAGGAACTTTTGAGCAGATCTTTCAGTGCAATGAGCACCAGGGACTGAGTTTCTCTCTGCATTGGCACTATCCTATTCTGAGCAGCGTGGTGATTTGCTGTTGAATTCTTCAGAGGACGAATGTCCTAACTCCCTAGATCGTAGGGTTGGTGTAACATAGATGTGATGACTACAGAGCTTTGTGAGACTTTAATTCACCGCTCTGTCTCCAGTGTTCCCAAGAAGTGTTTGTTTGGCACAAAGCAGGTACTCAACACATACTTGGTTTTACTTATAGAATGATACGCTGACTGCATGATTAGAGTATATTATTAAGGAATTTTAGTTGAGCTTGCGTTTTGTTGGTTGCTAGATATGTAGTATTTTAATCAGTATAGGACAGAGTTTCATAAATTATTTCAGATTTATCAGTGACATCCGAAACCCCATTTACTCTTTTGCAATCAGTAGTTTCTTGGGACATACAGTTCTTGGAAAAACATGATTTAGACTTAAAGAATTTAGAAATTTTAGGAAAAAACTAGGTCTTCTTTACTATAATAGCCTTAAAGATGAGGAAAAGGGAGCCCAGATTTACCAACAGTTGATTCTGGATCCCAGATTTCCTAATTCTGAGCCTGGTGGGGTTTTGGGGGGTTTTTTTGGTTTTTGGTTTTTGGTTTTGGTTTTTGTTTTCTTTTTATTTTGGCTTTTTTGGATACTAAGCCAAATACCTTAAAGCTTTTCCTCTCTGTTGCTCTCACCTTTGATCTCTCATTTGTGAATACTTTCCTTAGACCAACCAGGGAATAATAAAGTACTCCAGTACAAGAGAGCTCAGAGGTGAACTTCACATGGAAATGATACAGCCCAAGCCAACAACAACAACAACAAAATAACCAAAAAAACCACCGAAAAAACCCAACCCACCCAAAAAACAAAACAAAACAAAAAAAAAACCCAAGCTGGCGATCCGCCTTCCATGCAAAGGTTATTTTTCTTATTACAACAAAACTAATTAGTGGATTTTCTAATGTAAGAAAATGTTGCTGTTAGGAAAAGTTCCTTCAGTGTGCCAGAAAGCAGATGGCGGCAGTGCACGCCGTTTCCTTTTGCCAGGTTTTGTGTGTGCTTTCTAAACCTGCAAGAGATTTTGCTTTTCCAGATTCAGACTTCTGATCTTTTTTATTTTTAAACAGAAATAGAAACTTATATTTAAATGTACTTGCATCATGTGGCCTGGTTGACATATCATGGTTGCTTGAAAATATTGAGTAACATTTGATGTTCCGCATGAGTTTCTTTCTCTAGGAGTCTCGTCGTTCCATACTTTCTCTCCTTATGGAAATCGAGTTTGTGCCTTGAGAGTGCCACAAAATGAGTTTTGGTGGGGCCCTGAAAAGCAGCGTATAAGATTTTCTTTATGGGGAAATCTTTTTTATTTTGTTTTGTTTTGCTCCCAATTACTGGGTAAATAGCAGCTTTTCTCACTAAGGTTCCTGAGAGTCTGCCTCTATTCATTATGACATCAGTGTTTGTATCGTTTTGAATAATTCATTTCCCTATCTACTACTGGTGAGATGTAACTCGCTGTTAATTTAGGATTTTCTTTTTGTCTGTTTTTTTAAAATGAAATTCCTTCCAGATATGTTTGTTTAAAGTCGTCCCTGGTGACGTCTACGCATGGCTGTACAGTACCACAATGGCAGTATTAAAACAAAGTGCTCTCTGATTTTAAGACCAGTTGGCAGAATATGTGACTGCAGTGGTGTGGATGCGAAGCTGTTTTGTATGGTAAAGACATGTACGGCTTTGGTGACTGAGACTCCAGACGTTTTCCCCTTTCTACAGGATTTCCGCTTAGAGGGAAGAAGGAAATCATGAAATCTTTAGGTTAGTTGTTAAAGTAGAAACTAAAAGTGGGAAATGTAACCGGCTCGGTGATATTTTTGAAATCATTTTGGGCGAAACGTTAACAAGAGAGAATTGTCTTCAGGGTCCCAAATGGAAAAGCCTTCCGTGCTGTTTTTGGATGGCCAGAATCAAAGGAAAGCAAAGAAGGGGTTCATTCTTCTCTTCTATCCTTCCCATGTTCAGGGGCTGCCAATACTATTGCATCCATTCCCCAGTGCTAACCTGGCAGGTCAGAGACCCTGTGTGGGGTGTTAGCCCTCTGTCACTGAATAAACTGATTTTTGCCAATAACTTTTCCCACCTCCATCACAAATAAAATTTCCTATCCCATTTGAGGAATTGCTATTTCCGACCCCTGTTCAAACGATACCACTCCTTTTGTTACTGCTGCTTTTTTCCCCCTTTTTTCCTTTTACTCTTTCTTCTTCTTTGTTTTTCCCACTTAGTATTTGTTTTTATCTTCTCTTGTAGTCACCCCCCCCCAAAAAAAAAGACAGAGTTTAGAAAGGACATTCATAGATTCCAACCAAAAATGATCTAGCCACTCTTTATTCTTTGCAGTCTTTAATCTTGACAATTGTAAATCTGAAAAGAGGGAGGTGATACTGAAGTCATAGGGAACCACAGGTCAGGGCCTTGGCTGCAGGAATGCTGTAGTGGCTTAAATGTTGCCCTATGAAGCCCAGTAGGACTAGGGCCTAGAGGTGTGGATGTGTGCACATGGAGGCATGATTGGCAGGTAGCTAGCTTTTGTTATATACGCTAGTCCCCGCGCTTCCCTATAAGTTTCTGCTTATACACAGGTTTTCATCATGCCTTAAAAAAAATAGGAAAAACCATACATCGCAGAGATTTGTCATTTTTATTGACTATAAAACAAACAGATAAGCCATTTCTTATATATAGAAATATTTACCTCCCCCATTTTCCCCTGATAGACTTTGGAAAAGGTTCTAACTTGGAAAAACTCTGTTACTATCACCAGTAGAGATGGAGGAAGTAGTTACTTTTAAGAAACAAGTAGTTTACACTTTTCTTTTTTTCTTTTAATGTTTATTTATTTTTGAGACAGGGGCAGAGCATGTGCAAGGGAGGGGTAGACGAGGAGGGAGACACAGAATCTGAAGCAGGCTCCAGGCTCTCAGCTGTCAGCACAGAGTCTGACACAGGGCTCAAACCAATAAACTGTGAGATCATGACCTGAGCCATAGTCAAACGCTTAACCGACTGAGCCACCCAGATGCCCCTTAACACTTTTCTAAATGGTATAGGGTTGAATGAGTGGAATTCTTAGTCAACATTATGAGCTACTTTGGGACTGAATAAAAGCTGAGTGCTTTTGCACACAGTAGGTGATCAGTAAATGTTTGGTGGACTGAAATAAGCAAGCATCTTCCCTCTAAAAATGATTATTAGCCATTGCTTAGAGTGGTGATGATATTTCAACAAGAAATCAGAGTCACGTTCCAATCACCAATGTAGAATTTTTGAGGAGGAGCAGCTCTTGAGATAGCACCTATATGAGACTTCCCAGACCACAGGATTTTTTAAAATAAAAATAAATCCAGGTGACAAGAAACTCTTATTTTAAAAGCACATCCTAAAGAGAGTTCATTTGGCTAATCTGACCCAAACTATTAGTAGGCATTGTATAGAAGACAATTGAAATTTAGGATTATTACTAAGCAAATTATCTTCCCTACTGAGTTATTAAAATGGATAGTTCTTATCCCTACCCTCAGTATCACCACAGAAAAGAATGTAGATTGTGTCCTAAAATGAAAACAAAACTGCAGATAAATGAACTTTACATGAAAGTGAGAGCTTTACATGAGCTCAGCTGGTACCTAACTTTGTTTAAGTAGGTAGAAACCCACAATCAATGGTGGGTTTCTGGAAGCTTTTCCAGATTTCAGAGCTACACGGGTGGATTTGTGTGATTTAATTATCTAGGGTTTTTTTTTTTTTCTTGTTACGTAGACTATTTGCAGTTTCTCATTTGTATCAAGTCACACATTTTTGAAATTTTATAATTCAGTATAGTTTTGGTTATAAAGTTCACTGACTAATCTTTTTAGCATGTTCAACTGCTCCCTGAAAGATACACAGAACTTGATGGCTTCCAAGTGTGGTTCAAACATCCAAAGCACTTGAGATTAGCACCATGTGAAGAAATTTTAAAATATTGTACTGCAATTAATTTTAAATAACTTAGCACTGCATATGTCAAAGAGAAAGCCATGATAGGATCCAAATGGAAACTCCTGAAAGTGAAATGATTCAGTACTAATTTAAATCACTTTATCTATCATAAAGACATAGAAAACATATATGATTATTTCTACTTGCAAAAGACTTGGGTGAATTTGTAGAGCATCAGATATCACTTGAGCTTTATTATGATACTGTGGGAGGTTGGAGAACCATTTTTTGGTTGGAAAAATGATAACTCTCTATACTCATGCATGTTTGTTATAGGTTCGGAAACCAAGTTATTAGGGAAAAGTTATTATCAATGTGAATTGAAACCACAACATTTTATTTTATTTATTTATTTATTTTAATGTTTTATTTATTTCTAGGAGAGAGAGAGACAGCGTGAGCAGGGGAGGGTCCGAGAGAGAGGGAGTCACAGACTGAAACAGGCTCCAGGCTCTGAGCTGGCAGTCAGCACAGAGCCCGACGCGGGGCCCGAACCCACGAACCGCGAGATCATGACCTAAGCGAAAGTCGGACGCTTAACCGACTAAGCCACCCAGGCGCCCCNAAACAGGCTCCAGGCTCTGAGCTGGCAGTCAGCACAGAGCCCGACGCGGGGCCCGAGCCCACAAACCGCGAGATCATGACCTAAGCGAAAGTCGGACGCTTAACCGACTAAGCCACCCAGGCGCCCCAAAACCACATCATTTTAAAGATTACCATGTATATTGTATTTTATATATATATATGGAAGTATATACCTTTAAACAGGTATGGTTTTTAAATCCTAGGACCTGGGACCTAGACTAAATGCTTTAAGAATACCTTATTTAGTAGCTTCTAACACACATTTTCAGGTGGTCTGGATGACATGGTGGATTAAGTTATAAAGAGAAACCATTGCTTATTCTGTGGTCAGAGTTGGCCAAGTCATTGAAGATAAACATTTGTGACTCTTAGTGGGCTATTTGTGGTCATTTATAAAATAGAGACAGTCTTTGACTTAAAATGATTAGTGCACTCATGTTATTTCTAATTGCACTTAATATGATCAGCAGTAAATAAAAAAATGTTACCCAGTCCCTTTTGATAAAATAGGGGTCCCAGGCTTGTATGCAGCCAAAGACCAGTAACTGAAGTGCTTATGATCTATTTCAAATTAGAGTTCTAGGGCTGCAAGGAATCTTTACAGGATACCTCACACCCCCTCATTCTGGTCTAGAAAGCCCCCAAATCTGACTCCTGTAGGGTCCCCAAAGCCCAAAAATCCATCTAAAAGTATCTTTTGACATCTCCAAAGACAAGCCCTGTTTTATTTCATGGCCCTAAAAGAGCTATTTTTTCACCTTCTGATTTCAGTTCCATTTCAATAAACATCTATTAGTACCTGTATGTTCTAGATACTGTGCTATCTGGCAATAAAATAATGAGGCAGGAAATAAAAGTGGGTAGTCAGTGTGATTCTTTCACCAGTTTGTATACTTTAGAAAACCTGCTTCTGTTCAGTGCGCAGAGAACTATCGCTCTGACAATTCACAAGCCATTTAAAATAATGCCATTCAGTTCTCCTCATTCCTGAAACTCAGGCGCTCAGAAGATGCAGAGAAGCAACCAGACTTGCCTGATGGTCGAGAAAGGACTCAGACCCAGGCTTGCTAAAACTTTTCCCTCTTTCACGTGTACCACAGCTGCCTCTGTTAGAGCTGTTGTTTGTATTAAAAGGAAGGACACCAGGCCTGATTAGGAGTAGCATTCGGTACTACCTATGAAATTGCTTCTACGGGGAGAATCTTACTTTAAAACACTATTTTGGTATTTTACACCATAGTTGGCAATGATAATTATACAAGCATAGCTCCCTATTTCTCTTAAAAGGACTCTGCCTAAACTTCCTATATCTCACTAGAAAAGCAAATCTCAACCATTACCCCCAACAGTTAGTATCCAGGGTACTATAAATTTTGTTACAAGGCTACCTTCAGTGGTACTCATTCCTGCAAACAGAAAGAGAATAAAAGCAGTTACAAATGTGTACAGTAGCATGTTGCTGTACGTTGATTTCACCAGGAGACAGGACTTAATCAAGAGGAGATGCCAGAGAATCTTGATTGTATTATTATTATCCAGATAGACTGAGTGCCCCTTCTAAAATTTTGTGTCTCTTGGGGCGCCTGAGTGGCTCAGTTGGTTAAACATCAGACATCAGCTCAGATTATGATCTCACCATTTGTGAGTTTGAGCTCCACATCGGACTCTGTGCAGACAGCTCAGAGCCTGGAGCCTGCTTCGGATTCTGTGTCTCCCTCTCTCTCTGCTCCTTGTCTACCCGTGCTCTCTCTCTCTCTCTCTCTCAATCTTTCTCTTATCTCAAAATTAACATTAAACTTTTAAAAAAAATTTGTGTCTCTTGGTAGACAAGGTGAAAGGCACACAGTAGATGCATTAATGAATGCAGTGAATTAATGAATGGAATAGGAGGCCCAATGACGAGGAACTAAAAGGAAGCAGTACTCCTCAGGAGAATGTTCCAGGGTCATTTTTCCCTTTGATTGATTAAGGGTAGTGGTGTGAACATTACTAACACTGCAGAATCACAGACTTGTCCAAAATCTCTAGTTCTATCTATCTCTCCACAGAGGTGGAACTCAGCATGCACTGACAGACAGGCCTGTTTGCTCAAATGTTTCAGGGAAAATACCAAAAAGAAACAAAAGTCCTGCCCCCCAAACTTCCCTTATTTACCCAACCACAGAATCGTTAACCTTCTCACAAAGGCATCTGCATTTTTTTCTAGGCAAATTGTTACAATGTCATTCTCACTCCCATTCATTCGTAGAATTACTTTCTGGTACGAATGTGACAGGGGCCAGTCATTTGAGAGTTCGCTTGTACAGTCAGTGGATCTAAATCTCTTCCCCTTGAGTGTTTCTACATGCATCTCATCCCTCACCTCTTCCCTACCACCCATTCTTAATCCCCTTTCCTCCGTTTTGCCTTTCCAAGCAGGAAAATGTCACAACACACCCCACCACCTTGTCATCCCAAATTCCATGGGAGCCTGAGCTTTGGGGGTCTTCTTCATGAGGCTTTAACCTGACTTTTAGACAGTAGTCATTATCTTTGTCTAAAGGTCATAGCTAAATTGAATAAAAGGAAAGCTGTGTTTTCCTGTCGATGCACAAAGGCAGTATTGACTTCCCTAATCCAGTTTGCTGAGGGGTGAAAGAATTAAATTAGATATCTAAGCACAGAAATTGAGAGCCTTTGAAAACAAAGATAAGGAGACAAGACTGTATTTTCCCTTTTCCTGGGAGCTCTGGACTCAAGATTTTGCAGGTGTGTCACCTGATCGCGGCTTGCGTCGATCAAAACTCTGCCAATGCATATTTAATTAGCAAGAGGACCCTGGATGCATTATAGCCACCATCCCAATATTGAATGGACTGTCGGACTTTCTGCACACTTCACCCCCACCCTCCCCTCCAGCCATGCGCCCTCCCTTGCCTCCTTGTTTGGGAAGCTTCTGCATTTTGTCTGAGCAGCTAAAAAGTTTCTTTGTTTTTAGCTGCTGATGCATACAGCATCACTGAGGAGAATACAAACAAGTCCAGTCCTAAAGTGTTTATTTTGTCTAGGAAGACAAGCTAGACCAATTCGATTCCTTTGGTAAGATATTCAAACCCTGTAGAAAACCAACAAGAAAAACGAAGAGAAAAGAAGTACACTGTTCAATACTCCATGTATAGATTTTTTTAAGTTGGCTTTATTACCATAAAAAAAAAGAGGATCCCAGGATAAATAATAATAGTATTAAAGAATAAATTCATTTTTCTTATGATAGAAAAGAATTTTCTTTTCAAAAAATCCGTTTGTTTTTTTTTATCACTAGGTAGGGCATATTAGCAGTTTTTTTTATTTATCAGTCCAAGCTGCATGATAAAAATGACCATTCTGTCCTGAGTCTATCATGCCCTCAGGAGATCGAATGAATGTTGAAAAGCTATTTAAGGTAGAAGCTGGATGAAAAGTTGGAGTTGGTGGAATCTTTTTAAAGTTTCAAAGGTCTCATGGGAGCTTCTGTTGGTGGGGATTCTTAAAGTGACGGGAGGTTTGGAGTTTTGCCTCAGACAGGTTATTTCATGGGATTATGGTCACCGTTCATTTTCACTCAGGTTACAAAGCCCGAATACCCAGACAAGAGTGTTGTCTGATAAACAGATGTAATGCACCAAGTCTGCTTAGAATAAAGAGCAACAGACTGTGAGCACATGTTTAGGACTCATTTAAACTAATCAGCATAGTCTAGCTCATAGTTCTGTCTCTAGTCTACTTTTGAGGTAGCTTCTTGCTGGTAAAGTAACAAGGAATTTTTTTTTCTTGCTACAGTTTGCTGCAGAGACTTATGGGAAATTCATTTGCATACATCTTGTTACAAAGACTGACTACTTCCTGGCTTAGACAAAGTGTTGCCTGATAAACAGACTTAACACACAAATGTCTGTCTGGAATAAACAACGGCAAGCTGAGATTTACATTTCCATTATCAGAGATAATCTCTTTCCCAGTATATGGGAATTAAGAACCTTTTCTTTAAAACCAGGTCTGTGATGCTGATGTTTTATACCAGAATCACATCATGCGTGGGTTGGGACTGATTTTTAAAAAGAAACAAAAACTCATTTGGAAGGGAAGATTTATATTGTAGTGGTAAATGTACATTTGGGGGAGAAGAGGACCTAATAGTTTTAAAACCAGGCTTTCCTGTATTACTTTATTTGTTCTCTCTAACAATCCTGTTAAGTTCAGCACAGTGGTAGTTAGTGTCCCCATTTCGCAGATGAAGAAACTGAGATCCAGAGCAGTTAAATTATATAGCTGCGACTTTTTAAGGCACCGTTTTTTTAATCATTCCGTACTCCTTTTGGTAGTGAATTATGAATGCAAGAAAAGCTAATATTTAGTGTATATCCTAAACTTAAATAGCCTGGTTCTCCTTAACAGAGGGCATTTTGTTATTGTAATGAATTTCTTTATAGATATTCAGATACAGGAGAATAATGCATATGGACTACCTCACTTTCATTTGACATGTTTGTTTTTATAACATGAAAATACACATGACATTTTCTGTTTTAAGTTGTGTAGATAACTACGGGAGTAATCTTCAAGTATATATTCTTCTGTTTAAGAACGCCAACTGCTTATTGTTATAATGAATTTTGTTTGTGAAAAAAGTGACTAAAAAGGGATGTGAGGGCTTTTTGAGCGGGTCTTTGTTTACACGAGTGGGTAGGTGAGCAGGTTGACACGGTAACCTTGGAGTTCCGAATCGATCAACAGGTTACCATCATATTTCCTGTTGTGGGAAAAACAAAACTCAAAATGATTATCTAAATACTATAGCTTATTTTAGTCACGGACCCTTGTCGAAGAAAATGTAAGAAATCACAAATTTAGCATCATGCTTGCATATCTTTTAGACTCCTATTCTTGCCATCGACTTCATTTATAAGTTCATTGAAAAAGCTGATCATTACTTGAAATCAGCCTCATGCAAAGATTGAAGGTTTAGGATTGAGTCATTTTGTCGTTACTTTCAGAGTGACTGAATTTGTAATTTTTAAAGCTTAGAAATGATTCCCCCTCGCTGTCATAACACAATAGTTACGCCATTTTATTTTTTTCTCAACGTGTTAAAACTGTATCATTCCGCAACCTCCTTGTGCACATAGAAAAATAACACATTTATGAGTAGGTGATAAGACAGTTGACTCACCCTTCATCCTAACGGCCTCATCATCATACACAGTCCCGACTAAACAGATGGGCTCTGAATACCAGTACTAATGCCAAAAACTCTAATTCCTGCAAACTTAATATTTCACAAATTTGCCTTCAGAAAGGCATTAAAAAAAGTTTCAAGGGACAAAATGATAGTAACCTAGATTATATAACACTCTTAAGTATGCCCTAAAACTGCTGTCCAGGGGAGTGGCGAAGAGGTGGAGCTCCCAGGGTGGCTGGGGGAGCACTTCCAAGTCACCGCCGCATGAACACAGCATTCCCCTCCCACCCTCGTCCTGGGTCTGGATTAGAGGAGGAAAAGACCCACTTGTGCACCCTAGCCTAGTTCTTTTGGAACGAGTTGTTTTTCCTCTGCTACGTCTCGCCATCTCCCTTCTGGTGAGGAACTTTCTCTGCCGCAGTTCAATTACTGTGGTTATCAGGCACACATATCCATGCGAACACGCCATTTCAGCTGACTGGGAAAGTTATGGAGATCAAAGTTTGTATTTTAAAGACAATAAAGATAAGACTTCCCATTTAAAGGACTGTGGGATGTTTCCATTTTTAAAGCTAAGAAAACCTTTATGGTGTGGCTCACTTTTATGATTTATCTGTGTTAAAAACTAGGTTGTTGTATGTTAATTTTTCATTAAGTGAGTCACAATTGGGTACATCAATTGACATTCAATTTTGGTTTGGTTATTCAGTGAGCTTAGAGGATCTGGAAAGCTAATAATAATTGAGGCCCCAGATTGAATGATGGTATTATAAATTTCTGTTTGTTCTTCTCCAGACCATGATGGATAATGTTAGATTTAGCCGATGGTATTGTATCCATCAGCGTTCACATGTAAGCTACAAATTGTATCTTCATATGTGCACCTATACACTGACATTCTACATTCTCAAATAAAGGTTTTTCAAACATTTTCTTACACTTTAAAGTCATGGTGATACTCGGAAAAAAGTAGTCTTAAATATTATAAAGTCTTATTTCTTTTATCACTGTAGCCAAAATATGACTAATAAACAAATGGGACTATCTTAGCCATTTGACTTTCCGGATTTCTTTACTATCATAATGTGCTATGATACTGGATGGTCACAGTAGAGTGATTCTAAACCTTGAAGTAGGGGTGCCCGGGTGGCTCAGTTGGTTAAACCACATCTGATGTCAGCTCAGGTCATGATCCTGTAGTTTGTGGGTTGGGCCACCGCATTGGGCTCTGTGCTGACAGCTCAGAGCCCGGAGCCTGCTTCAGATTATGTGTGTGTCTCTCTCTCTGCTCCTCCCCAGCTCATGCTCTGTCTCTCTATCTCTTTCTCTCTCAAAAATAAATAAATCCTAAAAAAATAAATAAATAAACCTTAAAGTAGCAATTAGAAGAATTCTTTTTCTATTATAACATCATTGATGTAGACAAATGAATCTTGGTGTTCTTTGGCCCGACTCTTTGTAAAGAACTCTGGCTTCCTAAACCATAAGAAACAAAACTTAACCCAAATTTTGACTGTCTTTAAGGGCTACAGTTGTGGATTGTAACAGTTATATTTAGAGTATAATCACCCCCATTCCTTATTTTCTTTTCTTCCAGAAATGCTCCTAACTCTTCATTTATTTGCAGCAAAGTACACATTCCTGTCTTCGCCTTTTCTTTACACATCACAACTCCAAACTCTGTTAAGGTGGAATTTTCACTTTCTTTCTTTCATTTGACTAACTTATTTATATTCCTTGATTCCTTCTGGCTTCTTCGTATCACCTTTACATTAGGAGATTTAGAACTGGGCACAGAAGCTTAACAAAGGCTTTTCAAACTTCATTTGTAGCCAAATCATTATGCAGGTCAGGAGGTTGAAACTTAGGCTAAATTATTTTTCTAGTGGAACCAGAATTTGTACTTTTATGGTCCATCGACTTCTGTTGCTATCATGTTAACTGAATAGGAATCACACTGGTCTGTTTCAGGGTGGAAAGGGCTCCTCACCACTGCACGGCTGTTCTTCTTTATCAGCTGTTTGCAGCAGCTAGGATGCTGATACACTCTTCAGGTGTTAGAAAATGGCAGATTCCTCATGGCCCTATATTCTTTGCATGTGTGAAAAGGTCCTCTGCCGTCCATCGTTTCAGACTGCACACATTTCTGGGAGGCACCTGTGTGTCAGACACTGTCCTCCGCTCTTGTTATTCCGAGGAACCTCTCGTGGTGTGTCGGCCAGGGGATTATAGGAAGTGATTGTCTGCAACTTCTAAACACGGGGCAAGATTTCTCACCCAAGAACCAGAGGGGAGTGTCTGTCTCTCTCTTACGAGGTCCCACGAAGAAAAGTAAAGTCCTTTTCTGCCCTCCTTCCTCATTTTATGAGTCCCAGTCTCCTTTTAGGTGTGAATTTCGTATGTTTTCCAGTTGCTGGCAGTGGCCCAGTGTTAGAAAGCTGAACGACAGGTTTATCTTACTGAAAATTCATCTCTTTATTTCAGCAGTTAGTGAATCATTGGGCAGGCCAGGCACTCTTGGAAGGTACTGGGGATAAGACAAGAATAAGACAGAAACTCTTTTTTTTTTTTTTTTTTAATATTTATTTATTTTGGGGAGAGCGCAAGCAGGGGAGGGACAGAGAGAGGGAGACAGAGGATCCCAAGCAGGCTCTGCACTGACAGGCTGACAGCAGTGAGCCCAATTTGGGGCTTGAACTCACCAACCACAAGATCGTGACCTGAGCTGAAGTCAGACACTCAACTGACTGAGCCACCTAGGTGCCCCAGAAAGGAACTTTTTTCTTCTGGAACCCAGATTCTCATAGGAGATCATTTAAGTTCACCTTAGTATAACATAGCATAAATCACACCATAAGAGACATATGAACTGTTGAAATGAAAAGTTGAACGTTAAGTCGAGCACAGGGAAGATATAGCCATCATTCCACCTTTGCTTCATGCCTAAAGAACATAAACTACATGGAAGTGATATCTGTATTTTTTTTCCCTGCCCAGTTTTAGCATATTGACATGTTTCTGTCATTCTTCCCCTTTTCCAAAAGGAATGTTCTCTGGAAGTCCACGCTGAGGGGGAGCAGAACTGAGGTTGGGGCAACTGAATAAGTGGATAAGTAGCAAGTCCAGTACCCGGCTTCTGTTCTTGCATTGCACAAGCTTATGGAAGCAGAGACTAATACGTAGGCATTAGGATTTATTTTATTCCTTTCCCCAGTGATTATATTGATAGTGAAATATCTTTGTCTGAGTACGCCCGCAATATAGCTGTAGGCGCCATAAAAATGCACAGATAGATGGCTACCAGTTCAATTAAGAGATCTCAACCCAGCCTCCTATATGCAAACCCTGTATATTTTAGGTTTAAATTTCTGCTCATAAATTTTTTAAAAACCCAAAGAAACATTGCTTTTCAAGGTTAGGATGAAGTCTCAGATTCCTTAAACAAAAAGCAAGTCTCTAGATGGGGAAAAAAAATTGATGACCCTAATGTACTTCCTTACAATAGCATTTCCAACTCCATCATTTAAACATACTTTAAATAATATTCTCTTCATTGTAATATACAGATCTTCTGGCTTCCAACCAGGGAACCAGAGGAAGTCACTGCCAGATATGAGATAGAAGCTATGAGATATGGCATCCAATTCCATGCTGCTGTATCTGTTTTCTGGGGCCTCCAATTATTTCCGGAGGTGGGAATCAACCGATTATGTGATAACTGTCCAAAGAAAGTAAACCACGAAGCTAACCTAGGCTTCTGACAGGTCCCTACCAAGTATAAAAGAGAAATTAATTGTTAACCTTCATGATAGCATTTTAATGTAAATGCTTATGAAAGAAATCGTTCCATTTATATCAGTTGCATAGAGGTAGACATTAACTTGTAATTTTGGTCGTCAGGTTGGCTCCATACTTAACAGCATCCGTGACCTTTTGCAATACCCGGGAAGGTGGCCGTGCATCCTCAGCTTAGAACAGCCCCGGGACTGGCTAGTCTTGTTCCTTGTTGGTTCGAAAAAGAAACGGCATGAAACAGCCTGTGGTAGGAAATAATGACAGAAAATTTTCGATTATTTACATTTTCTTGTAGACCTTTGGCTCTGCCTGTCCCTTACCAGGATGGTGTGCTTTAGTGTGCTGTCCTCAGTGGATAGCAGTGTCTCCAGCTTCTGAATAAAGCTGGAGACATTAAATTCCATTTTCAATTTGGCTAGATGCCCCCTCAGTGTATGTATCTGAGCTTTCACAAAAGCGCTTCGGCCCCTTTCTGACCAACTCTCAGTCTTTTCTTGCCTCTCAGTCATTTGCTGTTTACTTGCTTCTTTTTCTGAGGCCTGGAATTTTCAACTTTCTTTGAACATACACACAGCCATCTTCTGTTGCCGTCCATGTTTTCTCTGATCAGATTCTGTTTTTATAAAGATTGGTCAACCAAATGTCAAAGAAAAGAGAACAAAGAAGTCCACTTCTCTATTATTAAAATACATTTTTTGATTTCTTTATCCTCCTTGCCTTAATATTAGTGGATAAGTTTCAGAAAAGTAATTGACTCTCGCATATTTAAATTAATTGAGATAAAAAATGTTTTCCATTTTGTTCATGAAGAAGTGATTGATTGTAAAGATACACCTCAGAGAAGAATGTCGTTGGGCTGAGCTCTCATATTTGGAAAGTTAGGTTTGCTAGTATTACTGTAACATTAATGTGCGGTTTGGCAGAATTTTGTGTATCCTTTCTGGGATCTGATCAGGAAGCATTTCAACTTTCCTTAAAACAAAATTTAAGTTTTCTTTTAATTTTAATTATGGATATTAATGGTTTAAAATATTCTAGGACAAAAATAATAAAAGTACGCCTGTCTCCTAAAACATGTTGAAATACTTCTTAGAATATTTAATTTGTAATTTTTAATGGCAAAACGGCAGGATCTTTCTTTAGAAAAAGAGAAGATAGTCATGCCATATTTTTTAATTGCTTGCTATAAAAGTAATAGTGATTTATGGAGTTAAAATTTCAAATATGGTCCAATATAAATTTGCATTTCCAATTTTCAGTGCAGGCTCCATACTTAACTTGGGGGATCATTCTGAGGGGTTTCTCTGAAGCTCTTTTGACCTGTCCTGCTTTTGTGTGTGTGTCTTCACTCTGACAATTGTTACAAATGATAAAAGCTATCATCACTTTGCCGGACTTAAATAAAAACTCCCATCTTCACATCTTTTTTTATTTGCACCTCTGGAACAACATAAAATGTTTGCTATAGTCACCAGGTTAATTAAGATCATTTGGAAACTTAAAGGTAGACATTTTCCTCATCGCTATCATTAAAATCCTCATTTGCTTAAAAGCAGAGAGCCTTTCTAATGTAATAAATTAGCATTTCTCAACCTAGGATCACTAGGAGCACTACTTCCTTTTTGCAATATCTCCAAGAAAGAGAATAGTAATGCTTATAACTCTGTTGAAACAGAAGTAATATTTTCAGTTTAATCACAGTTAAGCGTCATGAACTTTGTGATCTTGCATTGAACTTCTTGCTGAAATGTGGTCAAACTTTAGACAGACAATTCTAACCCTGTGAAGCCCAGGTAAAGCTAATAGCCAGACTTTCCATAGATAGAGAGGTTTATCTTTTTTAAAAAAAAAAGTGGTTTTTTTGTTTGTTTTTACATCATGTTATATACCATTTCAAGTCTCAGAATGTTTCACATTACAAAAGTTTACCCTGGAAATATTTTGCCTGATTTTTGTCTCCTCTCTTCAAAAAGTGTCTACGTATGTTTACTTCTGATTCTGTGAAATTCCTTTGCTCTAACTAAATTTTATCTCATTTTAAAATTAAATGTTATTTTTTCAAAAATTATCCCATTTAGAAATAAATTGAATTAATCTTTTTAGTTTGGAAAATAATTATATTTTTTTAAATAAAAAATAAATGGAATTCAGAGAAGGTGTGCAAGAACCTGTTTTTGCTAATAAGCCCTCTTAGGAGGTCCCAAAGGCATCGGTACGAGAGGAAAAGGATACTTACAAAGTGAGGAAACATGTATTTTTCAGGAAAGATGCCTTTGACTGATTTCAAGTAAATGCGCTAGAATATTAGGACTCTCGTATTTAATGGTGTTAGTCTGCATAGTCTGTTGCTAGAATACAGAGCTAAATATCAACAGAACTTGTTACTGTTGTTTGGGTTGCTTTTATATACCAGCTTCAAAATATGTTTTGACACTTTATTATGTTCTGAATCAAGCTTCAGATGTGTGTAATGAAGGATGAAGTCTTTATCAGACTCTAGTGTATAAATAATGGAGAAGAGCAGTTTGGAAATGGGTTCTCTGTAAGAGGATGGTTTCTGAGGAGTTTCAAGTTAGGATCTGGCACAAGCCAAACGCCACTGGAGGCGTACCCAGAATGGAGCGTCCTCTCTAAAGGCAGGGCTGCCGCCGCCACTGCTTTCCTCTCCTTTTTATCCCTGCCCCGTACCTTATGTTTTCCTTCATCTTATCATTTCTATAACCTTCTAACCTATCATTTCTAACCTTCTCATTCCTACTTTACATGCTGGACCTTTTGAGAAAGTCTGGCACCTCTGCTCCACTTTTCCCTCACAGTCCCTGTAATTGTTGGCTGTATTTTTTATGTTTTTCAGACTCCAGTCAATCTGAAAGTCCCAGCCAGCCAAGTGACGCTGACATTAAGGACCAGCCAGAAAATGGTAAGTGTAGTTGGGGACTCTAGCGGCAACTGCTTTCAGAGTCCCACGGTAGCCAGGAGCCAGCCGATTACAGGGATTCCGGGTCTGCTCGATGGACAGCTCACAGGAGGAAGGAACAACTCTGAGGACTCAGGGAGTTCTCTGGATCGTTCTAGCAGCCCCAAACCTTCCTCCACCCCGCTCTCCGACACCATCAGAGTTCTTGTGAGAACCGGACCATGAGAGGTGGGGTTGCTTTACCAAGTCAGAATCTTCTACGGCCCAAGGGAGGAGCCACAGCCCGTTGGTTTCGTTTTAGTTCCTTCTAAGGTGGCAGATGCCCTGCGATCTTCTTCCCTGGTGATTTAAGGTCATTGACTGACAAATACTTCTGTGCTTTTCGGAGCTCAGCCCTTTCCTAATTGCTTTCAGAAAACGGTCTCTGCCTTTGAAGGATTTTCCACTCTGAATGGTCTGAAATAAAGCAGTACATGGTGGCGGCATTAAACTCCTAAATTGCAGAATTACATAAATTTTCTGTGGCAGAAACTTGATTAACATAGAATGCACACACTTTCTATACAAATATGATCGTACCCGGTAAAATACTAAATTTGTGGTATGTGCTCCGAGTACAAAACAGATGGCCATAGGCTGGAATTTAAGATGGAGTAAAACCATCGGCTTCACTAAAAACTGAGAAGTGAACCGGCAGTGCCTCTCACATACGAAACACTGTACTGTGTACTTTTATAGATACATCTCCTGTGATTCCAAAGTACTCCTCCTCAGTGATAGCACTGAAAGCCCTACTGGTGAGGCTTGACCTTGACCTTGAGTGGCCTGTGAAGGGCATATGGCATTGCGGTTAAAAGCTCAGCCTGTGGCATCAGACCTGCATTCAAATTCTGCCTCTTCTGTTTCTTACCTGCGTAATATTGAACAGGTTATTTAACCTCTCAGGGCATATATTTATTCCTCATTTTTAAAATAGATATATAATAGCCTACCTGTTGAAGAACTAAATAAGACAATAGATCATTGATAGTAGGTAATAATAGCCTACCTGTTGCAGAACTAAATAAGACCTACATATTCCTATCGTTTACTAAAACTTGTTGGCTCTTCAATATTACTCATTATTTTTCTTGTCGTTACCATCCTTACCATACTTGTTTTTCATCTACTTAGAACAACCTCATTCCTGTAGTCCCACTTGTCCTATACATTTTTCCATGTTGATCTCCATCTGATCTTTTGGAATAGACAGGTAGACTGAAATCTGTCAGTATTGTGGGGTGGAGGATTTTTACCACGTTAGATATCCTCTAACTAATTTTATAGGATTTGTTTCATTTCACAAGCCTGGCAAATTCCTCATATCATTGCTAGATTCTTGCATTAAATATGGACTCTATTTTCCCTTCTCATTCTGGTGTTTTAGTGGTATTTTCCTGATCAAAGTTGTCTTTTCAAAGTTGTCTTTTCATAGCAAGCATAAAAAAAGAGGGACCCCTGAAGTCTTGTTTTTAGTATCATAAATAGCTCTATCTTATTTTCTGTTGACATTTTAAGGTGACATTAGCTTCATCATTTATTTCCCCTTGACTTCTAGGGGATACCTTGAATGTTTCATTTTTCATAGATTATATTTCTATATAATCTGCCTGGAGTTGTGTCCAGAGATACTCATTTTATTCTCATTTCATTTTTTAAGAATTTGTGGGTTGTATGGGTCTGTGGTTTGCGTATGTAGGTCTGGCCGCCCCTCTAGCAGGCCTGCGATTCATCTGTCTTCATAAAATGGCCGACAAGCTGTTCACATGCAAATATAAATTGAGAGCACGAGAGGCTGGCAGTGCCTTTCTGGAGCTGCCTGCAATGCCGATACTGTGCGCTTCCCATTCCAAAAAGCAGCCAGGATTGAGCCTGGATTTTTCGGCCAAAGGCACAGAGCTATTAGCCAAGTTCACTTTTAACCCCAAATTGCTCGATGCTACTTCAAGGATCCACGATACTAGTTTTGGCGGAACGTATGTGAGTTCAAAACAGCATTAAGATCTAGAGGAGAAAAGTCGTAAGTTCCTATGTTTCAACTGCCTGTTTATGGCAAAGAAAAAAAGAAGTCAAAGCTGCTTTGTCTCAGAGTAACTCCACCTGAAACAGCCTAGAGGAATATCCGACTCCTCAGTTTCCTCTACCTGCTGTTTGTCCATCTCAGATGAAGTTATTGGAGGAAATGGGATTTTCTTTCTTTTCTAAAGATACACAATCCCTAGAGGAAAATAAATGAAGAGCTCAGGACCAGGTATTTACATGCATTAGTGAACTTTGCAGTGTTGCTTTGACCAAGAGCGATTTTCCTTTTTCATTACCCAGGTTATGGCTGACAAGTTCCTGAAAGGTTTTCATTTGTTTGTTTCATTTTTGTTTTGAAAAAGGCAGCTCTCATCAGTGTATCAACCAGCCTCTAAGAACTTTGAGAGTCTTGGTGGGTGAAGAAGGGACAGACTCTGGTCTTCAAATAAAGCGGGAATGCATTACTCCTTTATGGATGTATGCGAGGGGAAATCATATTCTTTTCATCCTAGCTCTTGAGGAGAAAGGTAATGGGAAACGAATGGTATTTTCCTAGTAAACCATGGAGAATGAATAGACAAATGGTAACATGCCGTTTCATCCAAAACCATAAACTAGGCCATGTAACTTTACCTAAAGTGGATGCAGCTGTTTCTTCCCTGTCCAACTAGTCTGGTTTTTCCTGTGGAATTTTTGCTTTCTTTTCTTGTACTCCCTTAAGACTCAACTGTAAAAGAAAACAAATCTTTGTCCAATTAGAGTATTAGATGGGAATTTTGAAGGAATTATTTGAAGCCCAGAGATAAAATAACAGAATCTCAGAAACTCAAAATTGGTATAATATATAATGATTAAAAACTCTCCCTCCAGAGGCAGACACACCCGGATTCAGATGAAATCATGGCTGGGTGACTTGAGTAAACTATTGCCCCAGTATCAGTTTTCTTATCAGTAAACTAGGAATACTAAAAGAACATAGTTTGTATTAAAATAAGAATATGTACATGAAACAGCATCATGCCGGGTTCACAGTAAAGACTCAAAGAAAGATAGCTATTACTACTCTTAGTTAAAGCTCATATCTGTTTAGAGCATACATATCGGAGAGGCCAGAATCTCGAAGATTTGGACTGGAAGAGGGATAGTGTCAGAAATAAACCAAGACTTTCAGAGACATCCTTTGTAGGTGCCTACTCTGTTCTGAAATGACAGACACACATCTCCTTAAATCTGTCTGTCATCCCCAGAGTGCCGCATCTGTTTTATTATGTGGACAGTTCCTCACATTTTCTTCACCTCCTAGGAGCTGACTACCACAGAAGTGATTCAGGGGTGCTAGACCGTTCTGAATGAGCACTCCAAGAGAAGGTGATTCTGGAAAGAAGGGATCCCACCTACATGGCTTTAATTTTAGCTGAGTTTTTTCCTTGGCACAGACCAAATAGACTCTGGCTTAATAAAAACTCTAAGCTGATTAAGGGTCGGGTTAACGTAAATTCCTTTTAAAACAATCTTGCACAGCATTGAACTTAGCAGGTACCTGATATTTATTTGCTTCATAAGAAGAATTAATAAGGAGGTGAGTAGGTTCTCATTATCCCCAAATATTTTGTGAGTGTCTGCTCACTGTTGATTTACCCAGAAATTTTCAAGAAAACAAATATCAAAAACAAACAAACAAAAAACCCAACAACTGTGGAGATGCCAAAAATCTAATTTGGGAGTGGGGGAAAGTTGTGCCCAGACACCTGAACATACAGGCACAGACATGGCTGATAGCACTAGAAAGGCCAAAGCCAGAAGCTATACTGCTGTCCATAGTAGATCAAGTGGTACCTCTGCCCCACCCACATGAACAGGTGTGAGCAAGGATATGAAATACCATCATGTTAATTTATGCTTGCTTACCATGGGGAAAGAAATTCTGACAGAGTTCTCAGCTCAGACTGGAATTACACATTTAATTCTTTCACATAATCACTGAAACCCCCTTTCTGGCTTTTCAAGAGGCCCCAAAGTTCTTAGGCCTTATTGGTTGGACTTTTACTTAGAGCATCTACTCAAACCACTTTTGTGAATTCCCATGAGGTACTTTGGCTATTGTTTAAAATATTTATGGGACAGAATATTTAAAGTGACTGCTTGATGTTCACAGGACCTGTGAACAGTCCTCTAAAGCTTACATTCTGTGGTGCATCAGGTCAGTCGTTAATGAGGAAAAAGCTCACGTAATAACCCTCCTACTTAATTCAAGTCACACTTCAGCAGGGCCACACCGAGTCCATGTCTGAGGGAATAGCATGGTCCAGCTCTGGCACTCTGGGAGCACCCTCCCTGCTGGGACTTTCTGTGAAAACACCCTTAACTAAAAAAAGAAAATATGGGGTTCCCTTGCCAGAAAGAGAAAAGCTGTATTCTCATGTTTTTTCCCCTCTTCACTGTCTCTCATCACCTGCACAGACTGCTATTAATAACCTCATCTCAGTGGTTTTTAAAATGTGATATTTATAACAGGAAAGTGGAGTTGGTATTTGGATTATTTCCTTTCGGCTTAACCATGTTTGTTCTTCCTCATTTATCTGGTAGTTGCACATATGTTGGTGGCGTAAACCCTCAGATGGGCCTTTGCAATCAGTGGAAAGCCATTAATCATGATGCTTGCCCCAGGTTTTGAAAATTTCCAACTCTACCTGCCAATGTGCAAATCACCCGGGAGAATTGGTCGAGTGTGGTGTTCATGGCCACCGCCTTCATTTGTGTTATTTCTGCCTTGTATTGCCAACTAGATATTGTTGCTCGATGAACACGGAATGTCCCCCAGCCGCAGTCGTATCTCACTAGTTATCAATTAACTCATTTCTGTGAGAAGTTTGAAGATTTTGACAGTTAGGAAAGAGCTTCCAGAGCTACCGATTCCCTGACTGAAGATATATGTGTAGGATCCACTTTGTAATTTTGGGGGTGAGATAAGAGAACTGTGAATTTCTGTTTCTCTTATGGACAAACGTCCTTTATGTGATGGCATTTTCTTAAGAAATTGTAGGCCCAATACTTTTTTTTTCCACTACCTCTTCAAATACATATAGTAGACATATTGCAATGTTATATTACAATATTAATGCGTAGTGGAAAGGCACAATAAAATTCACAATTCCAAACTCTAAGAATTGCCTCTCACTTACTGCTGGGTGGACTCCTCGTGTTAGGAACTGTTTTGATTAATGTGTCATTTCAGTTGGGTCATTTTAGGAATTTTGGAGGCCATGCAGCCTTGTAATTTGCACTTTCCTGGGAAAGCAGGAGCATTCTAGCACCATTGACTTGTAAATACAATTTATCAATATTTCATAATTTGCATGAGTTTCCTTTACAGTGACCTGGCAACAGTTCTTCTTTGCAGTGTTTTTTCAAAAAAAAAAAAAAAGCAACAGGGACAGACAGAGTAGAGTGACTACCAGAATGGCAGCAATAACGGTAATGATCAATATTCTAAAATATGTAAGGGTCCCTACTTAGGGAGACAGTAAAACCTAAATGCCTTCTGGTTTCCAGATCTGTATAATTAAATTCTGACGGATGAGCTTTGAGCAAGGCGCTGGAGCTGGTTTCTCTTCTTCAAGAGCCCAGAGAACCAGAACTTGGTTTGATCTGAAATGTCAGTCTGAGACCAGGTGAATTGTGCTCTCTTAAATATTGTTAGCAGATGTGACCCATCACTGTGCGCAGAGGCTCTTTAGAAAGGCCTCCAGACAAAGGAAATTCTTGGATCTTGCCTCTTGAAAGATGAGGCACCAGGTGAGGCCGCGGGGCGCAGGCGTCCTGCAGTGTAGAGAGAACGCTGGGTTTACCGCAGAACCCAGTGCAGTAAAGGAGATTTTTCAGCTGAAAAACAGAGGAGATTTGTAGTCCTTCTAGAGAAGTAGTTTTACCTCACACATTATGGGCATTTTATTGTCTACATACAGAGGATAGCTAGCTGAATAGACCTTAAGTGGTTGGCCAGGAGCCAAAATAGGGAGTGTTTTAGAGCCACGTTCCCTGACGTCTAAATTCTAAAACGACCTGGATGGGTGGTCTAGTTCTGACATCTTCCCTCCTCCACGCACGCCCCCCCTCCACATCCCTCACACACAAATAGGTAACAGAGGAAAGAAGTAAAGGGGTTTCTTTCTGGGCCTCAAATTTATTTGTGCCTGTAACTCTTGTCCCCGGGGGGAGATGGCCATTTGAGTGCCTAGTGGATGCAACATTCTAAGTAGAAAAGTGTTTTCAAGTATTGATTTATAATTTTTATGGGATGGGGTCCATTTATATGGGATAGCATCATAGATCTTGACTCCAAAAATATGAAGCAATCCAATTCATGTAGTAGTTGAATTGGGCTCAGAGAAGAAACCAAATGAGGAGCCGTCATCAAATCACAGTGTGGTAGAAGGCACACCTGGCATGTGTCTGCAGCTCCATCTGCTATTGTTCTGCTTTCCCTGTAATCTAAGCCTGAACACCTCTGGCAGGACCCTTTGACAGAAAAGGACCTTGAAGGACCTCCAGTGTACTTTTAATGGTCACTTTTGCATACCTCCCCGTCAGTTAAAAATCAGCACGGGGAAATAGCAGTGAGGCTGGTTTGGGTAAGGAATAGTGTATGAGCTTTTCCTTGCCACAAATAATAGGGTCTGATTTGACACTTGAGTGTGAATTTGTTGATTTGAAGCCTGTATATTATTTTTTGGAAGGAATTATCCATTTGTGGATAATATTAGAAAACTGAATGTAATATAAATAATTTATTTGGGGATTTGGAGTCACTAATCCAGATTGATTAGTTGTCTGCTACAAAAATTCATGTGGCCACAAGGATTTTTGGCACCTTTTCTCCCTACAGCTTCCTCGTTCTTTTTCTCTTCTTCAGGATTTACTCAGCTCCAGGCAACTCTGTTCCCTTGGCATTAGCTTGTCGTTAAGGAAATCTACTGGGATATCACAAATAGAGGTGGGGGGAGGGGTAATATTTACTGCAGACTAATCTGCCCTATCTCAGTTGTTAACTTCTGTACTTGGTTGATTTGAACCTAAAGGGAACAAGGGAATCTCATATGCCTTATCCACAGGCATCCTATGGTGACTATCCAAAGAGAGAAGTGGAAAGGATGTTGTGGCAAAGTAGGAATAGGTGTCCAACAGTCTCTCCATGAAGGAAAGTCAGTGTTTTCTTAGATCTCTGTAGGTATTTTACAACCAGAGAGCTTCTCAGCAAGCAGCATTTGTAAACTCAAGAGATGAGCAAGGAGAAGGCAAATCACAGCTTCTGAGTAGGTCAAATTAGCAAAAGAGAGTTGCCATTACAAGTCTGACACTGAGCATCTACTAAGGGAAAATCAGTTGTCCGAGTCACTTAAAGACTTTGCACCTCAATCTTCTCATAAGTAATTCAAGACTCTGCTGGGTACGTTTGGACTATGGACTGGGTGTACTGAGGGAATACAGCAGTGGAGCAGACATCCTGTTCTTGAGGACTTGATAGTCTAGTAAGGGGAGAAAGACTTGATTCATCCATGCATTCAACAAATGTTTATCTGGGGCATCTGAAGAACCAGACAGTGCCCTGAGCAAAACAGACAAAGCTTTACCTTTTGGTGGGAGGAGACAGACGATAAACTAGTATATATGTAAAGTGCTCAGTGGTATTAAATATTAGGAAGGGCAATAAGGCCAAATAAGGGGATACGCAGTGGAGGATATGGGTGCTATTTTACATAATGTGGTCAGGGAAGGCTTTTCTGATCTGTTGACATTTGAGCTCAGACCCAAAGAAGGTGAAGAAGAGAGCTATGCAGACATTAGGCACTTTGATTCTAGGAAGAGAAAACAGTAAATGTGAAGGCTTTGAGGGATGCTGGGGGAACAATAAGGAGGTCAGTGTGGCTTGAGGGACATGAATGAAGGAGAGAACATTTGGAGGTGGGGTTAGCAGGAAACCAAATTGTATTGGACCTTCTAGGCAAAGGAAAGGACTTGGCAAATCCTCAAAAACTATGATGTGCCCTACAGAGGAACGCACGTACCAAATCCATTTATTTCTTGATATAGGAAATATATCTTGAGTCCCTACGATAGGTTAGGTACTTAATGTTTAGTGGTGAGCAAAGCAAGCATAGAGTCTAGTGTAGAGCTGTAGACAAAGGCCTGATTTGTAACATTGCCAAAGAGAGACACTCTCTCATCTACCATGGCAACATCCTTTAGTATCCCCAAAGGTTTTTCTTTATGCATGTTAATACTAAAAGCTGAGTTACTTACATGGGATACTTGACTTCACATACCCAATCGTGCAAACGATTCCTTTTTCATTTAATGGAAATCTAAATCTGTGGGCTTCCAGCTTATCCCTTATCTCATGACACCATTTAGATCATAAGCCCCCAGGTCTCAAGTACATTTACCCTGAAGCTTCATTTTTCTCCCTAATAGTTACCAGATTTAGCAATAAAAATAGAAGACACCAAGTTAAATTTGAATTTCATATAAACAGTGAATAATTTTTAGTAGCGTTACATGGGATATACTTATACAAAAAAAATCTTTTGTTTATCTAAATTAACTCCTATATTTTATCTGACAGCCAGTCCTAATTCTTCACACAGTCCCATGGGCAATAGTAGCAGCAGCGTATGAAAAGGTTTGATTAGTCTGTGATGACTTCACTGATCACAGAGGGTCAAACCACTGGAATTTAACCCACTGAAAAATGAACCCTGGGAAGAGTACCACAAAGTTCTAATGAGTTGACTGCTTAAATTCCATTCCTCCTGCATCTGCTGGTACCTAGTCAAGTGGTCATCTTGGAACAATAAGCCTTTTGTAAGGCACAATCAATAGGTACAGTATAGGAGTTGAGAGCAATTGAATCTATGCGAGTAAATTTGTAAGTTTAATTAGTGGGGTATCAATTGAGTAAGCCATTGGACAGTATGTGAGTCACTTCTTCAGAGCAAATGCGGAGGAAGTATGCTCTCTTACAAGATTTAGTTACGAGCAGATGATTTGCTTCCTGAAAGATGATGAACGTAGAAAATCAGTCAAATAATAAAGTCCTGGGAAATTCCACATTCAAAGGTGAAGTCGAGAAGAGGCATTTCAGATAGACTTGAAAATAGAAGGTGCCATATTTTTTTGTGTGTGCTGTGTGGGAAACAAAATATATGTTTTCGTTTATAATTGAGGACTATTTTACTAGGTGTGACAAAACTTACCAGCACATATTACCAAAACGCTGTGTGATCTTTGAACCCTCCCATTTAAAAAAGAGAATAATGCTCACAGATTCAGGGAAAGCAGTTTGGAAAGTTATGTTTAAACTCTGCTGGGCATTAGAGCCAGAAAAGGATAAAAAGAATTATTTTAGTGATAATAATCATGATAATAGCTTGCATTCATTGTGGACTTTCTGTGTGGTGGTTTGTTACTTTGGGTCTTCCAAGAAGACTGTGCCCTGATGGAATTATATGTGCAGGGATTTATTGGGGGTGGAGCCTATGAAATCTAAAGAGAGGGAGCAGAAGTCAGCTGGGAGAGCTTTTAGACCACTCGGCTGACCTGATAACTGTGGAAGGAGATGGAGAAGGAAGCAGGATTGGATGGGAAGAATCTCACATAACAGTAAGCTTCTAAGAACATTTTAAATAGACCAGTGGAGAGTCTTTCAACCAGAGTTACTTGTTAAAAGAGTTCTGTGTCCCTTAGGAATGGGTCTACCTTAGTATTCTCCCCCTTAGTCATTGACTAGGAGCCTGGAGGAAGGATGACTTTTGACCCGAGGGAGCTGGGGTTATCAGGCCATTAGGCTCCTTGCAGCAAGTGATCTGATGGCTCATTTTTATGGCCACCACAGCAAAGTGTTATGCTAGGAGTTCTGTTATTTGTATTTAATCCTAATTAAACCACCCTACAGAAAGAGGTACTACTGGTGTGCCCATTTTGCATGTGAGGAAACTGAGACACAAAGAATTTAAATAGTTTGCCCACAGTCAAGAAGGTGGAAAATGTATTCAGTCTTCTTCTAACTCCAGAGTCTACTTGCACATCTCGTACAGTGTATTATAGAAAGAATGGTATTCAGCCCCCGGTTCCATAACTTATGGATTATGTAAATTTGGGCAAGCAATTTGAACTCTTGGACTTGTGTTTCCTCATTTATAAGGTGGGATGTCATCACCTTCCCAGGAAATGTGTTTTTGTCGCTGTTTTGTTTTGAGCTTAAACAATGTTAGTTCCTTTTCCTTCCTCATGTTTTTCTCTCATCTGGGATTGTCATCTCTTCCTTTATTCCTTATCTCATCCTCCCAGGTATCGGCCTCAGCCTTGCTCAGGCTCCCGCAAGGTTTAATTATGTCCTCAGAACGAACGGGACTGTTTCTGCGCGATTATACGTATGAATGTATGTATGCACGTGTAAAGTGTCCAGAACTTGTAACGGTCCATAGTAGATACTCAATAAAGTGTAGCCCACCTTCTCTTTCACCCACCTCATTGCCTCACGAACATGAGCTAAGTGCCAGGGGGCAGTCCAGAACACATTTTCCCCCCTTGCTTTAGATATATGGAGAGCAAAATTACATTCTTATTTTTCTTATGAACATTCTTTTTTCGCCTACAATCTCAACTATTATGAGTATTTGATTCTTTAATAGATGGTCTTAATTTTTTAATGTTTATTTTTTTGAGAGAGGCAGAGACAGAGCATGAGTTGGGGAGGGGCAGAGAGAGAGGGAGACACAGAATCTGAAGCAGACTCCAGGCTCTGAGCTGTCAGCACAGAGCCCGACACGGGGCTGAAACTCCTGAGCCGCGAGATCATGAACCTGAGCTGAAGTCGGACCTTAACTGACTGAGCCACCCAGGCACCCCTTTAATGGATGGTTTTAAACAATGGACTAAATTTTCACTTGATTTTTCTGCTGGAAATGGAAAGTATAGAATGGGATGAGTTGTAAGGTATTTACACCAGATGCCATTATGTTTGTCGAATGGCGTAAAACAATTATAATTGCCAATAAATTTGAAAGTATTTCAATGGTAAAAGGTGTAGGAATGTATTTATTGAAAACATAAAATGTTTATTGCCATTCCCCATTTTTTGTGCAGTACAGTCGAAACTTGCACCTCATCCCTTTGATTTTAGATTTCTGAATTATTTAAAAGAATCGGTTAATTCTCCATTTCAAGTGAGTTAAGACCAAGTTCATTAGGATATCTGATTCCTAGCATGTCTCCCATTCACAGATCATGTTAACTCCATAGAGAGGTTTATCTTCTTTTAAAATTGCAAATGCTGCCCAAACTGAAAGCTTTTCCATTAAATGCATTCTTGCAGCTTTGGACCATAAGTAAGATCCTTAACGACAGAGCGGGAGACAATGAGGTACCTTGTTGTCAGAGCACCAGCCAGTTCTAAAACAGGCAGGGTTCAGAACGTGCATGTCCTTTGAGTTCTAGTGGATTTGCAAATTGATGTCATGAAATACATATAAACAAAACTCAACACACACTCTTTTGACCAGTGGTTGCCAATTGGTCGCTGAAGAGGGCCAAAAGAAATTATGCATCCCCCCCACCCTGAAAAAGCTACATGGGCTAAAGATTTTTGCTTTTGACTTTGTGAAAAAGTCACTGGTTATCTTACACTTACAGAGATTTATAGTTTGGATTCACTTGATAAAAGGTGGGGGCGGGCAGATGAATTACCCATTATTTAATAAAGATGGCAAATTAAACACTTTGAGAAAAGTAGGCTCCATGATAGGAAAATATTACCAGATGTCCTCAGTGGAGAAAGGATACAGAAGCCTCAGTTATAGACCAGTGGTTGAAAAATAGCCTTTAAGTCTCTCTTACAGAAGGAGAGGGAAGAAGAGAAAAGCAAATGCCAGTAAGAGTCAGTAAACACTAGTTGTGCCCACAGGCTGCCTATTGTTTCTGTAATGTATTCCTCCATTCATTTTTACAATAGATATTGTCACATTCAGTTCAACCTGAGCAGAATGGATAGTGAGGGTCAGTGGTAAAGGAGGCTCAATGTAGGAGCCTGAAACAGCACTTTTCTACCTACATTGATCAGGAAAACATTCTTTTGGACTACGAGATCCAAACAAGTTTGGGTAGCCTAATCATACATGGCTGTGTAGAATATTTGCATTTGCATGCTGGGCTTAGATCTCTCTCCGTATAGATTCTTTCTGTGCCTCGATAGGAGAGGCAAGAAAATCAACTGTGGTTGAATAAATGTACTAGAAACTTTAGATCATTTGAGTATGTTATTTTATCTTGGCATAATAATTCTGAGAGAGGACAAGGAAAATAAGGTTCAGAAGTGTTGAGGCACAAGTGCATGGTCAACAGCAAGTGAGTGTCAGAGGAAGAGATAATGGACAGTGAGGTGCTCTGAAATGTTTTGGAACGCTTTACACCCAGCAACTATAATGATCTCAAAAAATATGTATTATAAGGTTTTTGATGCCTTTTCTATATGTCCCGTCCCCTCTGTCCTGGGGAAACTACAAACCTGAGGTTAGGTAACGACAACAGTGATGCCACACTTATGATGGTGGTAGCGATGGTGGTTAACAATTAAAACTTGACAGTTCTTTTGACTGAATCTGTCAGTTCTTTTGACTGAATACTGGCACCTGGAAACAGGACTATGTCACAGTGTGTGTGCTGCAAGTGCAAACGTTAAGAGCGGGGGTGCAGAATTATTCTGCAGTTCGCCAGGGATACCTTGTGTATTACCGGCAACACCCGACCATCTGACCTAGGTACCAAGTGAGGGAGATGGCATCACTAGTAACTAATAATTACCTTTTAGAAGATGCAAAATAAATATTAATAGAAGCCCCATTGTTTTCTTTGGTCGTCCTAACAGGTGTTTTGAGGAAACCACTGCTTTAACTGTGTCCTCCTTGAGGGCAGAACCTAATGTTTGTGTTGTATTCTAAGCACAGCGTCTGGCAGTCAACAAATATATTTGGAGTGAATGAATAGATCTTGCCCTCAGGAGTTTAAAGTCTTTTTTTAAAACATTGGGGTATGTTTGACATATAACATTGTATAAGTTTAATTGTATACATTAAACATACTGATTTGATACATTTACATTGCAGGATGCTTGCCTTAGTACCATTAGCTAACACATCTATCTCATTACATAATTACCATTCCTTCCAGGGTTGGGAGTGATTAAAGTCTAGTGTCTAATAATGTTTATAACACAGTTGTTTTCTAAAATAACTGTACTGTGTACTAGGTCTCCAGGACTTATTTATCTGCTAATTGCAAGTGTGCACCCTGAAACTGCATCTCTTCTGTTTCCCCACCCCGGCAACCACCAATTTAGGATTTTAAAGTCTTTTAAGGGAAAAATAATACATAATTATAGGTAATTCCTCCCCCTTTCAATTCATCCTTGCCTTATCATACATGCATTTATTAATATATGTGCTAATCCTTGTGTTAGGCAATGGGAATATAAAGATAAATGACATGAGGAGGTGGTTCTCATTGGGTACATATTCTAGCAAGGAAAGCAGATATTTAAACATATATTTGCCATAAAACGTGACTGTGTTTCCCTGAAGGTATTTGGATAGTTTTGGGGCAGGTGATGAAGGTACAAGTGATAAAATCTGTGCAAGAGGCAGCAAGAGTTAGGTTTTAGGTTTTCATAGAAGAGGCTTATTATATATTTAATCTAAATATTGAAATGTATATAGGGGCATCAGGGTGGCTCAGTCAGTTAAGCGTCCGACGTCGGCTCAGGTCATGATCTCACAGTCTGAGTTCCAGCCCCACAGCGAGCTCTGGGCTGATGGCTCAGAGCCTGGAGCCTACTTCGAATCCTGTGTCTCCCTCTCTCTCTGCCCCTTCTCCACTTGCACTCACTCACGCAATCTCTCTCTCTCTCTCTCTCTCTCTCTCTTTCTCCCTCCCTCCCTCTCTCTCTCAAAAATAAATAAACTTTAAAAAATTAAAAAGAAAATAAATGTATGTATATTCCCAGATGTTGTCTAGGGCCCCCTTGCCCCTTTGAAATAAGCTGAAAAGCCCCATTCTATACTCTAAAGAAATAAATCTAAAGCCTACCGCAGGATTTTGGCATATTTCTAAGAGGGCTTTCAGGCTAAAGTTCCCTTCCAGCTCTAGGTTCCTGCATTTGGTGGGTTAGTTTAAGTGATGGCTCTTCTCCAGAGCCATACACTGCTTTCTCCCATGTCCTGCACCCCAGGTGTTGAGTCCCTCATACTTACTTCTGTGCTATGTACACATACACATTATGTAGATAGCTGACGTTGGTGAAGTTGTAGGGGAGCAGGGTTGGGAGAAAGCACTCGGGTCATGCCTTAGAACACACAAACCACTTGACATTGATTTTAAACAGTTTCGTTCTTAAAACCCACTTAGGCCACTGTGTCGTGTTACCAATGCCATCTCCTCTCTCTCTTACCCTCTCCTGTCTGAGCCTCTTCTTGCTCTTGCTAGGTTCTAAATGCAAAGGAGTTGTACTATCTCTTATTTCCTTGAATTTTGCAAACATATGTTCTTGGGAGTCTGCTTTATCCATAAAAAAAAGTACCATCACTATATTTTCCTACTCAATGGCTTCTAGTCCTCTTGATTAATAAATGGGATTCAGTTTCTGCTTGTGTGAGAAGGAAAATACAAGGTCCTTGTCAAGCAAAAAGAACGTTCAGCTCACCATGTAAAGCTAAGCCATAGCGTTTGTGAACAGTGTCTAATACATCAGTTGTACCCTGCTTAATTCTTGAATGGCCAGTCATTCAGCATGTCCTCCTTGGAGCGAAGCTTGCTGACTGACTGGCAGAGAGAAGGCATCCGCAAAGGAGAGATGGAGATGAAATTAAAATGTGACTTCTTTGGCATCCACCTTTCGAACCCAGGCTTTCCCCCACTTTACTCTAATTCAATTTAGTAGATGTTGGATGGAAACTAATACAGTTAAAAAGAACTTCATGTAATCTCACTAACATTCTTAGAACATGATGCTCAAGGTTTTCTGGTCAAGGATATTTGCATTTGCATTTAGAGAATAGTTAGAGCCAGAATCCTGTGAATGTGAAAAGTCCTTGCTCTAAGGATGACATTTCCAAGCTGTCAAAATCTGATGTGCTCAAGGCTAAAACCGAAATTGCCTTTTATTCTGTAAATATTGAAAAGAAGGCTCAGCGTGGCACCGGTGAATTTGCTAGCCAAGGTACTAGCCTACTGGTACCTAAATCAGAAAAAAATCTATTTGTTGAGTTTAAGTTGTTATAAAATTCAAGCCTGAGGGGTGCAGTGCAAAGGTATAATGGGCAGACACAGTCCCACATTTTCCCGTTGGCCCTCAGCCGCTCTGACACTACTTACTAGTGCAGTCTCATTTGGGGCATAAGCATATTACGTGAATTTCTGTTACTTGACTTCTTATCTCTAATTTCTTCGTGTTTACTGTAAACTGCAGAAATAGTCACACTAGATCTTCACGTGTTATATTCACTCACTCAGCCAGCATTTATTTAGTAAATATCTGCTATATGCCAGACACCGTTCCAGGCATCAGTTACAGGACTCCTCAGGGTAAAGCCCAGAGAATAACGGGATGTGCCTGGAATAACACATGGGTTTGTGGGAGAACGGAGATGCTTGGTGTCCAGCCTCTTGTCCTGTATTCTTTCTACTCTACTTACCTTACTCTGCTTTTCTTCGTCTTCCTGTCTCTCCCCCTGCAAAATAAACCAAAACTGGAAAGTTATTTGAAAGGCTATTGAAATCATTCCCTTAATTTGCCAATGAGTTGCAAAGGTCTCTTGAAAGTCACTTATTTAGAATTTTGAACTGAATTATTGCGGTTTTCATATCACAATTTTTTTTTCTTTGAGAGAGAGCGGGCACAAGTGAGCAGGGGCCAGAGAAAGAGAGAGAGAGAGACATGGAGAGAGAGAGAGAAGTAGAACTCACCTGAAACAGGGCTCGAGCTCACCTGAAGCAGGGTTCGAGCTCACTCAAAGCGGGACTCGAACTCACGAACCATGAGATCATGACCGAAGTCAAATGCTTAACCGACAGAGACACCCAGGGGTCCCTTTGATATCACAATTTTTGTGATTCTCCAAGTACTGTCTGCAAAGGCCAATATTATTATAAAGTGGATTATAATCTCCATGAAGGGAAGGGCTGTTTATCCTTTTTTACTTACTGGTTTTTTCCTTAGCACCATGCCTACCCTGTAGCATGTGTTGACAGTTATCTGTTAAGTGCAGAATGAGGTGAATCTCTCATGCCTTACGATGTCTCGGGTGCCTGGTGTAGTGTGTATGCACTATGAACTCTCCAGAAAAGCCTGCTGCAGGTAAGATCAAAATTGATGTCCATATTCAGTGGGCCTCTGCTTAGATAGTGAATTTCCAGCCCATCTTTGCCTACGGTCAGTGCTCAGATAGGCAGTCAGGCAACTTGCAGTTTTGCTTGCTGGGCGGTGATGGGTGCCCGTGATACTGTCTGGAGCAGCAGGGTGGTTTTTGTGGCAAGGCATGAAAAGTTTGCCGCCAGTCAGAAAGGAAAGGTTTTCCCTGGGTCTTGGCTGCAACTGGCAGAAATCCAGGCTTTATGTTTAATAGTCTTCCATTTTCGCCACCACCGCTGCCTTCATCTACCTATGGCTGTCGGCTTCCCTAAGCACAGCACTCTGACAGAAAGGTATGTGAGGCAAAACTGGGTGTAAATGGTCAACGTGTGAGATAAATCCATGTTATATGGCAAAGCTGACTTTGACATGAAGAGAACATCACACTGTAAGAGGTTGAGCAGAAGGAAGGGATGCAAGAATAAACAGAAGTGGGCTCTGTGTTAGTGTTGCAGCAAGTATGCATGTGAACAGCAAGGCCAACTCGAAGTATTTTATCAGGTAACGTAGCCCATACCTTATGGAAAAGCATAAATGCAAGACATGGTGTCTGTCTTGCACATTCTACCTTTTTATGATCTTGCAGGGTCTAGAAAGTAGGTAAAATTTGAGGAAGTGATGAGTTTGATAACACTTCTTACTGGAGGAACTGGTTTTTTTGAAAGAAAGAATATGGTCCTCTAATTTGAATGTTGACAGGTGCATGGGTAGAAGAGGGATGAGAAACCTAGGCCAGAGCCTTGACTTTGTCACTTGCTTGGCAGTGAAATGCTTTTAAAGCATTCAGCCTCAAACTTCCCCACTCAATATACCTGACCTTGGGAAAGGTACTTAACTGCTCTGTGCCTTAACTTCTTCATCTATGAAATGGAACTACTGATTCTTTGCCTTCTTGCTCCCAAGCATTTTAGTAAGGATATAACGAGATATTTGAAAGGACTTTTTAAGAAATGAAGCCATCTATAGAATGCGCTGTTGCAAATCATATCAGATCATCAGGAATTCCTTCATTTTCAGCCCTGATCTCCTGACAGATGCTAGGAGACAAAACAAATATATTCCACACCTTTTTCTTGCACAACCTAACATGACCCATTTTCAAGTGAATATGGTGACAAAGGTGTTGTATAGGAAATAGATGCTCCTCTGGGCAGCATTTTACCATTTGGCCCACAATTCCACCCCTGTGCCCACAGAGTTCTAAGGATACCGAAAGGTATTCTTTCCATGTTTCTGCCTTTACCCTTATTCTGAACTAACCTGGAATTCTAAAATTTTCAAAGATAATTTTTAAAAATGTTAGCACCCAGAATTACCTCAATTAGCCCAAACAAATAAATGAAACAAACTCACAGTTTCAACTAATGATTTTTCCGTTGATCCAGAATACATTAAAGCAATCATTAGACTACATTAGTATATTAGTGTTTGACTTTCTTCTTAAACGCCTTTGAATGCCCAACCTTCTTCCTCATTTGCAGCAAGTGTATTCTCTCCTGTGACATTTAGATCCACTTTTAGTTGACTTTTACTTAAGCTTTTCTTTTTCTGGGACAGTCACCTCAGAGACAAAATAGGCTTGAACCCAGCATGTTCTTTGTTTTGGCGAACAGATACGTCTCACCCCAGATGGTGAGGGCAAGAGGAATACAGTGGTTTCCAGTAATTCTTAGGTCTGTTTAGCCATCTTAAAAGGAAATATTAGTGTCTTCTTTCTTAAGCCACTGGTCTGAAAGATCTGTCAAGCACAGAGTTTAAGTCTTTGGCACATTATGTCTAAGGTTTTAGAAAGAAGTTTTGAGTACCTTTTGATTCCAACTCTCATCTCTGCCCTTGAGCCTCCATTCCTGCCCACCAAACCCTTGGGTTTTCAGCACATCAAAGCTCATTTTAAAAACGAATAAGATAGTAAGTTTCGTTGAAAATGTCCAATATATATTGTGAGGGCTCTGGTACCTTTGCCTTTTCATGCATTTTTCTGGTTGAAACAAATTCTTTCACCTCCCCTTCTCAGAAAAGTCTTCTCAGAAAGGTGCAGCAGGACAAGCAAGAGTCAGGCATTGCCAAGACCTTGTTTGTGCTCGTGGTACCTACCGAATAGGGTATTTATGGTCTGACATACATGACATAAATTGGTGGAGAAGAGCCTTCTTCGTTAAATGGTTCATTCATTTCACTGGCCTGATGAAAGTTACATGAACCACAATGAATCACAACAATTACCAGTTTAATTCATTTTTTACCCTGTATTCATTTAAAAGGTTTGCTCTATAAATATAAGACCTGTAGATAAAAGGTTTCTCTAAAAATCACTCTCTTTTCAAGATGTTTTCATTAGTTGGGATTCATTTAAGTGGGTTCTACGCTGCATACCATTAAAGGTGTGTGTAAATGTTTTTATTGGTTTCTTCCCTATCTTCCACTTTTATATTTCCCCTATCAGAGGCAATGCCATTAACCTTAGCAATGCTGAGTGTGATTGTCTTTCGATCAGCCCCATCATTGCAAACCACTGATCCATAGCTTACATTACTTAAACCACTGGTTCCTAAACAGAAAAATAGCCCCATTACCTTCCTTGGAATGGTGATAGCCTGTCTGAAAAATCCTTTCAAAAAGAAGAGTGAGCAAAAATACTTCCTCCCTCCTTTGGGAATAGCCCTTTCTTTGATATAAATGTTGCAGTAGTAGGCCCTGAGTTTCCTATTTTAACTACACATGAAACATTTATTGAGTGCCTGCTGTGTTCAGGGTGCTGTTTAAGGTGCACGGATGCTACAAAGATGGCGTTGGTTGCAGTCCTTTAAGAAATATACTCTTTTCTGTGGGTGATAGGCATATATGCTCCTAATGATAGCATAGGGTAAAGATGCTAAGTGCTCCAAGAATGATACAGACGAGGGGTGCCTGGGTGGCTTAGTCGGTTAAGCGTCTGACTTTCGCTTAGGTCATGATCTCGCGGTTCGTGGGTTCGAGCCCCGCGTCGGGCTCTGTGCTGACTGCCAGCTCAGAGCCTGGAGCCTGTTTCAGTCTGTGACTCCCTCTCTCTCTGACCCTCCCCTGCTCACGCTGTCTCTCTCTCTCTCTCTCCTAGAAATAAATAAAAACATTAAAAAAAAAAAAAGAGAATGATACAGGTGAAGTTCTCTGAGAAGGTAGAAAACAGAAAGCTTGAATTTTAACTTCGGGGACAGAGAATGGGGTTAGTTAGATTTCACCCCAGCAGAGAAGAGTGAGGAAGGTAGAGGAGGAAGCACATTCCAAATCAGTGCAAATAGCCCCCAGTGGCTCTGAGTGGCCCGAAGGTTTATGGTGAGATGGAAAATAGCCAACTAGTTGGGTATGACTCATGCAAGGTGAAAATGAGGGATGATGAGAAGGCATGGTGTCCACAAGTATGGCCTTCAATTTCAGCCTTCCCTTTTGGGTTCTCCTTGCAGCATAGATCGAAGATGCTATCAGTACACACATGTTGGTGGACTTACTGTCATTAGAATTTAAGTCTTAATCTTACCCCGTCATTCAACCAGAGTGTTGGAAATGGCCTTGGCTTAGGAACCCAGAAAACCGGGTTTCATTGCTGGCTCAGCTCTTAAGTAGCTGTGATCCCGGATGTGTAACTGTTCTTCTCTGAGCCTTGATTTTCTTTTCTGTAAATCAGAGTCATGATAGTGCCCACCTCATGGTTGTTCAGAGCTTAAATGAGACAGTGCACAAAAGGCATTTTGCATAGTGCTCTCAGCATATAGCTAGTGCTCAAAAAAATGAAAACTACTAATTTTAAATAGCATTTCAATAATATTAAAGAATTTCAATAAAATTAAATAATTTGATTATATTTAAATAAGCATCTCCCATCTTAAATGTAACTGGACTTTATTTTAGTTATTGATAACTTACACCACTTACACAACAGGGGGAAAAGTCCCTCTGTTCAGAGTGGCTGCATTAATTTAGAAATAAGATCCTATTTCTTTCCTTACCTTTAGAAAGCACCCTAGGAGTAGGCTCCCTTGTATTTGTGGAACAGGCATTTTGCAGATTTTGATATCTGAACTTAGGAAATTGGGCTTTCGTGCATAGCTAAGATAATTGTATAATAGAGCTCTTTTTCATTGCCTGACGCTTATTCCTGAGTGTTCCAGTGAATTTACAGAAGCTGGAGAAGAAGCTTCTCTAGTTACGTACTAAGTGCTGAAGTTTTCCTTCTCGCATGTTCCCATCTTGTATCAAGAGGTTCTAAAGATCCCTCATGTCACTGCTAGCATTTACAGGCGCTGTGCTGCAATTTTGCACCCTGATCTTTTCATTGATTCGTGTTTTACCTTTCTTTTCGATCTTTTGAATTCTTTTCTGAACTTTGAAAAGACATGAGAGCATGAAAGTTTGGCCTGGATCTGTCTGAGGCTACGGGGAAGAGTATTAATGCATGTTCCAAAACTGGGACACTACCTCTTTTACTTTTAAATTTAATCTCTCTGTCTGTTGAATTAAAGTCTTTCTTTTTTTCTTCTTTCACTTCAAGCACAACCTTTAAGAAAAGCATTTTTGTTAAAGGGAAATCTTAATGGGGAGAAGGAGAGATAACAAATTTGAGGAGAATGTCTGGCAGCACAGACTTCTGCAAGTTTGAAGCTCTTGGTGAAATTTCAAACAGTCCAAATGGAAAATTACCCAGTCTGTTTCCTCAAGATAGACTTGTTTGTACAGCTACTCAAAGTTTAAATGGCAGAACAGTAGGTACACACGCTGTACTTATAAGCTGTGTTTGTATTACAATGCTGTGTTTTTAACCTCCTTTTAGTTTGGAACACAAGCTGGCTAATGTCTTAGTTCTGTGCTTCCTGGATTATTAGGGAATAGCTCAATTGTATTTAATAACCAGAAAGAAAGGAACAAACAGGCAAATAACTCCCCTAAAAATATCTCTGTTTTTACTTCTGTCTTATAGGGAAAATATTTTAAAATTAGACATTGAGTCTCACTCCCAGGAGACCAAAGAGTGTTCAAATATCTGAGGGTTCTTGAATATATCCTTATTTTTTAGAGAGCTAATAAAGGAACTTACAGGCAAACTTGTATCCATGAGCAGACCCAGTGTGTCTCTGGTAATCATGTTTTACATGATTATGGGCAGTACAAATAGCTAGCATTTGTATTATACCTTGGAGTTTTACAACACACCTTCCTATCCATTATCTTCTTGCCTGTCTTGCGTGTCTTCTTCTAAGTATAAGTACATGGGATTCAAACAGATCTCTACCCACTTCACTGCAGTATGAATAAACAATAGAGTGAATTTTTAAAAATCGACAACTCTCTGAAATTTTTGAGAACAAGACCACTATAAATTAGATTCCACGGGTGCCTGGGTGGGGGGCTCAGTTAGTTGAACATCCAACTTCAGCTTGGGTCATGATCCCACGGTCTGTGGGTTCAAGCCCCACATTGGGCTTTGCACTAACAGCGTGGAGTCTGCTTCAGATCCTCTGCCTTCCTCTCTTTCTGCCCCTCTCTCAAAAATAAATAAACATTAAAAAAAAAAGTTGAGGAGCGCCTGAGTGACTCAGTGGGTTAAGCAACCGACTTCAGGTCATAATCTCATGGTTTGTGAGTTTAAGCCTTGCATCAGGCAGGCTCTGTGCTGACAGTTCAGGGCCTGGAGCCTGCTTCAGTTTCTGTGTCTTCCCCTCTCTCTGCCCCTCCCTGCTCGTGCTCTGTTTCTCTCTCTCAAAAGCAAATAAACATTAAGCAAAATTTTTTTAATAAAAAAGAAATTAGATTCCATGAAGTCTAAATCTCATTTGTATTAGGTAAAATAATATTACAGAAAATGCTGTTTAAGTGTGACACAGCTGTTTCTGTACATTGGTAGGTAGCCCACAGATTTATTGAACTTGTTAAAATAATTCTCTACAATGAATAATCCAGTACAACCAATTTTATTTCTATTTCATGTAGCAGTTCTTTCCCATGAAAATAAATATATTATTAAATTGTAATCTTTCTAATTACCGAACTTACACAAAAATGGAGCATGTGTGTATGTGTATAGTTTGTATGTATATAATCTGTTTGGCATATATAATAAAATATATATACATAAAGCTCCATTTTGTAAAGATCAGATTCAGATGGTTTACAAAGAATAAGTTTATAGTAAAATGGAAAACATGAATAAGTTTTGAAAAGGAGGGATGGGAAAGCTATACATTAAAATAGAAAGGTAAAATCAAAGAAGAAACTGAACAAAGATTCTACCATATGGATCTACACAGTCAATAACATTGAGTTATGTTTAGTTCTGAATTTCCTGGCAGCCAAAGGCAGAAGAGAAGTCTACATAATTAATTATGTGATTCTTATTACTCATAAGGTAGTACATAGCAGTTCCTCAAGGCAAGAGTTTTCTGGCACATAGGTCTGCTATTTTCATATAGAACTTCAACAGGAGGACTCTGAGGGATTTAGCGGCATTCAAAGCTATTGAAGTTGTTCAACAGAGGATTTGGTAAGATAGCTTCTTTTAGGGCCACTAGCTAGAAGCTGAGACCCTAATGCAAATGTATAGCTCAATGAAAATAATTTTGAGTGATCCATGAAGGTAACGTACTCCTAATCCATCAAGAAATATATATGCTGGAAGAATTTACATCATGATCTTTATACTGTAGGTAGACCTCGTAGGCTTCAAGTGATTTTAAATATTTCTCACAGCTAGACTTTCAATTAAAGCTAAGCCGTAAACAATTCCCATTGATTTTTTAAAAAATAACTGATACTTGCTTATAGACTGGATCCATATACTTTACAGAGTAGATAAGCAGAGTTGGCTTCACCAGGTAGAAACCGTGGCTTTTTAGGAAGAGCCTTGCCAGGGAGAACAGGTATTTGCCCTTGTGGTTATTATTAAAAAATCCCCTCTGAAGTATCTCCCCAGTTGCTTAAAGATTCCTTTAGCCGTGAATAAAGTCTATTGTTGGCTAAAGAGAAACAAGATTTAGAATGCAGGGCCTTTTGGGAGAGAGTGAGAACATGCTTATTTAATTCTTCTCCAAATAGAAATGATTGCTATCAGATTGTTGTCTGAACGCACTTTCTCCAAGTGGAAAGAACTTTGGGTTCCTCAAGGGGGAGTGAAAAGGGTAGGTTCTGCCTGAGCCAGGTTACCTCTAAAAGCAAATACCGACACTGCTTCCTAAGGGGCTTGTTGACAGTTCACAGTCTCTGCTGGCCTGGTGACCTTTTCTTTGAGTTCCATCCGTAACGTTCCTCTGAGAGAATACTTTCCCGTTTACAGTATTACGTGAACGTGCTACTGTTGCTAAGGACCAGAAGGGTTATTTACACATGGGAAAGCGTGGTAGGTGTGAAGGTATGTGTTTTGACAACTGCCATTTCCCCATTTCTTTTGACCTTGTCCCTTCATTGCAGAGAGGTGTGGGCTGGTACCTGATTCCTCATCTGGTCCTGGGCACTTGGGATGTGAAGTCTAAAAAAGTCTTTGTTCATAGGAAAAGCCATATGGAATACAGTAATGATAAAGTATTGAGCTGTACACCGTGATATTGTACTGTTAAGCATAATAGTACCAAAACAGGGTTCTGTTCTCCAAATATCTGATTCCTAGCTATGGTATTTTTTAGTGTGCAGTCTCAGATTTATTTCACCAGAGAGCACCCGGGAGGACCCAGGACAGTGACTAAGTGAGAATGTGCAGCAATGACGAGTGAAAGCTTAGTTTCTAAGAATTTCGTTTTTGTGGAATTCCCCCTCAGACTAATGATAGAAGAGAAAACATGTGGTGTGTGTTGCATAGATCATTCCCCAACAGGATGTTTTATTTTTTGTGTTTAGTCTTCATCCATAGTAACAATTAGAATGGATGCATCAAAAATAAAGTATGCAGACCTTGTGACCTATCTTGTAATCAGCACATTTCGTTTTGGGGGAGGAAAATGTAGCTGCATATTAGTTTTATTAGATGTTCCTAAACATTTTATTGCAATATTTTAGGGGAAAAAAAGACATCTAAAAACAAACCTAAATTTTCAGTGTGTTTCCTATTCAATACATACTTTGTTTCTGAAGAATTATTTAAGCTGTGTGTTTATAATTTTTTTTTCCTTCACTCGTCACAATGCTGCCTTTTGGAAAACTGTGTCCCCACCAGCTTGGTCCTAGAAAAGGGGATGTCTCTTTAGCACCCCCATTTCCCAGCCCCAAATGTTCTACAAACTTTAGTTTTAAAAGTTCAAACCATCACTCTTCATTTGGTTCTAAGGACATTGAAATAAGGTTTTCTATTCCAGTGATTGCAATTGCTACCATTAATTGAGTGACTGAAATGAGCCGAGCACTGTGTATGCTTTTCATCTTTTTTAATCCTCTTTTCATTGATGAGGAAACTGAGGCTCAGAGATGTTAAATACCTTAATGAGAGATGTCAAACACCTTATACAAGTCAATGACTACCAAACAGCAGAACATAATCATTCCTTCCTTCAACACTCAACAGGTATTTATTGAACACCTGCTTTGTGCCAGGGACCTTTCTAGTTACTCAGAGTCCATCAGTGAATAGAGCACCTAAACTCCCTGCTCCTCAGGGAGCTTACATTCTAGTTGATGGAGACAGAGAATCAAAACATAATGTAATATGTCAGATAGTGAGAAGTGCTGTGGAGAAAAATTAACAAAAGGAAGAGAAAGAGGGAGTCGGGTAGTTTGCGTGAGAGATGGCCACAGACACATCACCGAGAAGTTGACATCTGAGCAAAGCCTTGAAGGAGATGAGGGAGTGGGACTTGCAGATAACATTGGGGAGGAGAAAGGAGATGAGGTACAGTGAGTGAGGACGAGAATAGAAGGGCTGGGGAAGAGACGCAGTTCAAGCAGGACAGTGGTTCACAAACTTTAACAGTACCAGACTCGCTTGGAAGTCTTGTTAAAATGCACATCGCTGGGCCCTTTCCCTAGAGTTTCTGATTCAGAAGTTTGCCTTTCTCCCAAGGTTCCAGGTGATACTGATGCTGCTAGTCCGGGGATCACGTGCTAAGATCCCCTTAGGCTATTGTGAGGGTCTGGCTTTTATTGCCAAAAGCACATGTTGTCGGCACGTTGGGCGTATAGGAGAGATAGGGCTCTGTGCTACAGAGAGTAGCCTGTAGGCAACAAGGCATGAAGAAGGGAAACCAATTAGGGCTCTCCCACAGTATTCCAAGTAAGAGGTCATGGTGACAGCTCTATTCTATTTGAGGTTGTCCTCTAAAGCAAAACATGCTAAGCATCAGTTACGTTCAACCTAAAATTCCTTTGGTTAAAACTTTAGCTTGAATAAGTACATGAATTCCTCTTCAAAGAGCTGCCTGGTCTACAGGTTTGTGAAAAGGACCAAAAAGATGGGGAGCTGAGAGTTGAGACACTTTTTCAATAGAGCTGACAAGGCTCTGCCTTGTCTTTCACTTTGTAAAGGGATCCTTGTGGAGACAGTGCGGACACCAGTGAGGATGGGGGGGTTGGAGGGAACCCAGAGTTGGCCTTCAGCCTCTTGCCACTCCGTCGACGAGCTGATCCTTGGTAGGACTGAAGAGGTGAAAATTCCCAGCGTCTCCAGAAATGCTGTTTGTACTGCCCCACACAGGCTCCCTGAGTCACCAAAGCTGTAAGGGTTAAGTAAGGAAAGAGGGAACTGAAATGCGACACCGCCTTTTGCTTCCTTCCTGGTATGCAAAAGGAAGGAAGCAATGAGGGAAAAGAAAGTTGAACTTGGAGTCCCCAGTCTCCAATTAATAGCTGTGCAACTCGGGCCCCGTGTCTCAATCTCATCTGCAAATGGTCGTGCTCGCCTCGCTGTGGGGGTCGCGTGAGGATACTCCTCACACGTTAGCTGTAGCTGTCATTCTTGTCACCATGAAATTTAAGTAGCTTTCTATCCATTGGCTTTTCAAATCGGACATCTCCTGGTCCCTTACCAGAATTCACACTATACACAAAAATGTCATGATGTAACGTAAAATGAAGGACAAAGGGGAAGGGGTGGAAAAGCTGTGGGCGTGGGGGAGTGAGCAGCTGTAACCCTGTGAAGGAGAGAGGAGGAAAAGAAGAAGGGTAGGAAGTGGAGCTATGGTGGAGAATGGGCAGGAGAAGTGTTAAGATAGAGAACCAGAGGTGACATAGAAAGGGGTGGGGGGGAGGATGAGAAAGAACGGCAAGGTGGGAAGAACCACAAGGTCTTGAAACTGCTTAGCAGGGCAGGGGATGCCCCTGAGGCAACTCAGTACCAAGCCCCAGACAGCATCAGGGCAGATGTCCCTTCCGGAGCCGCCATTACACCCAGGACGGCCATTGGCTGGCGCTGCGCAAGTCTCTGCAGTTTTGAGGGGCAGCAGAAAACGGCAAGACAGCTATCAGGCAGGTTGCAAGTTAGACTTCGGAGATGACTTAGCCATGGTGTCTGTGACATGGAGACTCACAGAATCTGAGACCCAGGCAGACCTCTTGGGCAGATCATCTGAGAACGCAGACAGTTCTTAAAAGTCCCCAGGTAGATACCTGAGGACCAGGATCCCTTCTTCTGCACGTCCTGGGGCCAAGCCCTGTGTGACCTGCTCCTCCAGTGGATGGAAATGACAGGGACAGCCACCACTATCCCTTCAGGACCCTCCCTCTGACTTAATGCTCAGATGGGCAGTGTTCGTTGCATTTGGCAGATGAAGACTGTGAGGCTTGGTCTGTAGAGGGGGATGGAAATTCATAACTGTAGCCTGGCACCAAAGACTGCCTTTCTCCCAGCAAGAAACTCTCTTCTGATTGTTTTCAAGAACTCATTACTCAGCTTTTTTGCTTCTCTCACTTCTCTGCCTGCCTTTTGACTCTTTCACCCTTACCACCCTGGAATTGTTCTTGAATGGGAACTAAAGGATCTGGTGTAGAATTTCCTTTTTTCCCCCTCACCTGTTGTTTCTAGAATGCTTTCTCCCCATCATCCACCTCTTCTTCACCACTTACCATTATTGATCACTGAGGTTACCCACACAGTGACCTTGGTTCCTGAATCAACCAGTTTGTGGAAGTTCTTCACTGGCCCCACCCAACCTCACAAACGCGTAATGCCCACATTTTGGCCTGGGAGCCCTAGACTTGTCCATGGGACCAGCAAGTCCACACACAGTCCACTGTGTCACATCAAGCTATACGAAACTCGTAGGCCTGGAAAGCCTGTTTGGATTAGTCAGTTAAGCGATCGACTCTTGGTTTCAGCTCAAGTTGTGATCTCACAGTTTGTGGGGTCAAGCCCTGTGTTGAGCTCTGCTCTGACAGTGTGGAGCCTGCTTGGGATTCTCTCTCTCTTCCTCCCTCTCCGCCCTTCCCCCACTTGCACACATGCTTTTCCTCTCTCTCTCTCAAAATAAATAAATAAAACTTAAAATGTGTATATTAAAACCCCTAGGTTGTAAGAAAATTCATCCTGTGCCAAAGTTCAGGAAGCACTCTGCCTTTAGCGTGCCTTTCTGGGCTCCTTCCTTTTCTAATTCCTCCGGTCTTCATCTACCGCATCTGGCACACTATGCACAGAAGTCCAGGAAGTATCAGGTTGATTCATGGAGAGGAGATTACATTTTACACAAAAGCAGTGTCTTTAGAAAAAAAAAAAAAAACTGGGGTGCTTGGGTGGCTCACTCATTTAGGTGCCTGACCTCAGGTCAGGTCACGATCTCACAGTTCATGAGTTCGAGCCGCACATCGAGCTCTGTGGTGACAAGCCAGAGCCTGGAGTCGGCTTCGAGTTTTGCATCTCCCCCTCTCTCTGCTCCTCCCCTGCTTGCTCTCTGTCTCTGTCTCTCTCTCTCAAAAATAATAAATATTTTAAAAAAAATTTTTTTAAACTGGCGGGTAGCATCGGCATGGAAGGGTCCATGCATTCTCCAATAACCACATGGCACTCTAACACCAGAAAATGTGATTTTTTTTTAAACCATAATGAAAATCAGTCACCTGGATAAGTGTGTTGAGTGATCAAGTGAATCGGCCATTAATCTGTGAAGAATCATTTCCAGTATCTAGGTATGGCCGTGTTTCCTCTTTGTGTTTTTATTAAGTTGCTCTGGAGTAATACTACTGGGAGTGTTTCCCCAGCACAATGAAGTTCGCAATGGAGTCACCTGTTTTTGATAGCTAAACTTTTATGAACCCTTAGCAGATCCATTTGTGGGCATCTTTTAAAGACTCCAGATTTTCCTGAGCCTTTTGTGGTAATAGCTGATGCATCTGAAGTAGAACTGGGAGCTATTCTTTGTCAAGAGCTAGAAAATATAGGCAGCCTTGTCTTCCCGATAAATGTAAGTTGTTGTTGTTGTTATTATTATTATGTCAGCAGTGAAGTGCTCCCTCGAGAACTGAGATACAGCATCCCAGACAGAGCACGCCTTGCTGGGGAAATGGGCAGTACAAGTAGGATGATATTATCTTGTGGTAATGAATTTACCTTTATGACAGATCATTATCCCCTTCTGTAGCTGAACCGGATGAAGGACAAGTCTAGCAGAATAACCTAGTGGTACTTGGAATTTATTGGCTTTAAATTTTTAAGCTGGAAAAATGCAATAGCGGCCGGGTTATCTCTGTATGAATGTTGCAGAGGGGGACAGAGATGAAGAAAGTCACATTTTCTTTCTGGTAATGGTAGAAAGCAGGTGGTAGTGACAATCTTTAACAAAACAATGAATGCAGTTTCTCATATGCTTTGCCATTTTCATGTTTGAGTCAAAGGATTCAATGAACGGGGAAAAAACACAGGACATCATCATCATCATTGATAATAAAAATTACTGGAGGTCTCATTGGGTGTCATACCATAAGAAGGAGCAAAGATTTATTTTGTAAATGAATGGAATGAGATTTCCCTTCCAGGCGTGTATAATCCAAGTTCACGCTTTCAAGGCTGTATGTAATATAGAGCCCACCGTGTATTAGTGAGCTGTTGGGGTTAGTAAGTTGTAGTTTTGCATAGAGGCAAATGTATATTTTTTATATTTATAATTTATATTTATAATTATATAATTTTATATTTATATAAATATATATAGTATATAATAAGGTATCCCAATGGGACAAAGATAGGTTTAGGGGCACCTGGGTGGCTCAGTCGGTTAAGCATCCACCTTCAGCTCAGGTCATGATCTCACAGTTCATGAGTTTGAGCCCCGCATCGGACTCTGTGCTGACAGCTCAGAGCCTGGAGCCTGCTTCAGATTTAATGTCTTCCTCTCTTTCTGCCCCTCCCCTACTCGTGCTCTCTCTTTCTCTCTCAAAAAATAAATAAACTTTTAAAAATTCAAAGATAGGCTTAAAATCATTTAGGTTTACACCCTGGCTTTGTCCTTTACTTATGGGCGACCTCAAGCAAATCACTTAAACTTTTTATCTTCGCTTTCTCAGTTAGGAAGCAAAGAAGTCAACACGTGACTTACATTTTGTGTCAGGTACCTAGTAAGTCTTCAATAAATGACCGCTATCGGTGTTCCTGCTATTGTTACTGCTCGTCTTATTGTCTCAATTCAGGAGCCCTGGTGGTGACACTCTATGTTAGATTCCAAGTAGGACCCACACCTAATCATTCTGAATGATTGAAAGTCAATATTGATGTAAAACTCCTCAAACCCAGAACTGGACACAAGCCATAAGAAATCCATCCTGCTGCTTAGTCATCCTTATTGTGAGGCCAAACTCTCCAACCATTTTATTTCCACACTCATCAGAAGAGACAGAGACCAAGTGTGTGTTCTCTCTTTATAAGCACTCTGTAGAATTTTCCTCATCTTTCTCTCCTTCCTTGTACTTCTCATCTGAGCTCAGATACTCTGTACATCAGGTTAATTATGTGGAGGCCAGCGCCAAATGGTCCGTATAGAGGGGCTTTGCCAGAGTTAAATGCAAAGAGCCACTGACACATGTGAATCATGTTTGCTCCTGTGAATCCCAGAATCTTGATCTCCTCCTTCAGTATCAGTATCCATTATCTTTCATTTTTACCCCCTCCTGACCACCTCACCCCCAAAATCTCCCTGACCCACAAATCTGTGTAAGATTCTTCCTTATGTCAGTCTCATGTTTCTGGGCATATTCTCTTTCCTTCTTCCATTTTTCTCTCCTGCTTTCAACTGTGAGAGAGAAAAGATGGAAAATTCACGTGAGGGTTTATGTATGTAAAGACTTGGTTAAGAAGTTCCTCTCAGTTCAAGGAGGGAAAGAAGCCTTCAAAGTATAGAAATTTAGGTGAATGTTTCCTTCATGATTTTGTAGCATGATTGCAAAAAATAGAAGCAATGGCTTCCCTTTTACTTTTTTAATAAAGCAGAGGCCTGTTTTTAAACCTGCTTGCTGGGAATGCATAAGAATACCTAGAAAGTTTTACTGTGGCCTGAGGTCTTTGACGAAGTAAGACCCAGTTGAAGTTGTTCAGTCAAGATGGGTCTCAGGTGAAACGTTTATCAGTTCAGCATGTCTTGTGTTTTAGAAATCTCTTTAGGGTGCTGGGCCGGTGGCCACATTTTCTCATAGCATAGATGTGGTATTAGACTGTGACAAGCCTGTCACAGCAAGTATAAGACCATGGTGCAACCATAGGACAAGACCACTGGAAATGGAGGGGCTCAACCTCCTTCCAGTTGGAAGTTTCGTTTTCCCTTTCTGTCTGACCACGTTAACTGCAAGCCTGACGCTCTTTGGGGGTTCTGGAGTGCTTCAACCAAGCTCAGACGGGGCGGCAGTGCTGCTGCTTTGGGGTATTGGAAGTTAATTAGAGGCTCCCCTCCTTGTAGAAATGCCTGGGAGGAAGCGTCTTACTGCTCTTTAGTGCTTGGGAGGTACAGTAGGGGGAAGTTAGGGGTGCTAAATATCTTGTAATGCTCTGGATAGTCCTGCCTAGTGAGGAATTAACTTGCCCAAGATGACAGTAGTGTCCCCATTAAGTAAGTGCCACCCAACTCTTCAGTTAGATCAGCATTCCCAGCTCCTAGCTCCAGCCCCCACCGGCATATGAACCATCTGCTTTCTTTCCTTCCTCTTTTTTCTCCTCCTTTCCTCTTTCTTCTCACCTCTTCTGCCTGCACACCTCCCCGCCTCCCTCCTATCCTTTCTTCCCTCCTTCCCCTGAATCTCCTATTCCTCGTTCAGGAGCAAACACAAGTGTCCTCACCTCTGGGAGGCCTTCCAGATGCCCCCACATATTCATAGGGGCTGCTTCCTCCATGTGTGCATTGCCCTTTATACCACATGATGCCATCCTAGGGGCACCCGATGTCTCCACTGTTCGGTGACTGTGTAAGCTCCTGGTGGGCCAGTGCCTCGTCTTCATCTCTGTGACACAATCCTGGCAAATTGCAGGCCCTCAGTAAACTTCTGTGGAATGAATGGATAAGTTCAGATAGTATCGCATTGCATTTTCTGGAAGTAATTGAAAATACGCGTACTGTGCTGGAGCTGAGTGAAACTGTGGTCACTGTCTCTCAGCCACAGCACTACTGACCCTTTGCGCAAGATGCCTCCTCCATCTGGCTCCCTGTCCTGGTGCCTTGTGGGATGTTTGACAGCACCTTGGCCACTGCCCACTAGATGCCAGAAGCACCCCTCCCCAGTCGTGACAACGAAAGATACATCCAGGCATTGCTCAGTAGAACCTGAAGGCAAAATCACTCCCAATTGAGACCACTGAATTAAGGTAAAGGAAGAACTAATGTGGATTAAACTCCATTTAATAAGCAAAGTGTACATATCTTATGGCATCAGTAGTTCACTAATCCATTTAGCAAGTGCATGTGGAGCTCCCTCCAAATTCTTGGGCTATGTGGTCTTAATTGTTAATGCTTGAGTAGTCTATAATCATCCACTACTGGCAGAATTTTAGTACTATAAAATCACCCAGCAATGTCTCTGATACTTGAAGCCCCTCTATATATGGTGAAGAACACTTTAGAATCACCCCGGATGTCTTAGGTACCTAAACATAGCACCAGAAATATTAGGAAATGGTGCCGACTACATGGTCTTCCATGTCCACAGCCTTTGCCGGGTACTATGCTGGGGTTTATGCATTATTTCATTTAATTCTCCTGCAGTAGAATAAGAAGTTCAGGACCAAAATTGTCCACCATCTTGCCCAATGTCCTCAGCCATTAAGCAGAAGAGAATTGGGATCAGAGCCCGCATCCACTCGGCAGCAAGACCTACGCTTGTTCCTGCTGCCTGCCTCTTAGATGAACGTTTTTACTCAGTGGGGAATAGAGGTTGCCCGCTTCTCCCTAGAGGTTGGCCGCCATCAAGATGTGGAGAGACAGTTGTCACCTATTCTGTACAGCAACACTTGTACTTTCTTGTATCACTGGCAAGCTAATAAATAGCTGATAATGATTAGCCCAACTATATGGACTTGTGGGTACAGAGTTGGCTTATACTTTGGGTGTTGGGAATCATGCAGGTGGGGCCATGGCTAAGTGAGAGATTTGTAATCCCCCTCATTTTTTCCCTACACCAGAATTTTTTAAGTAAGTGCAGTGTCCATTATCTCTTAAAGGGGTCTCAGATGAAAACAGAGGTATCAAAATTGCCAGAGTTGTTCCTCATTACAGTTCTTTAATACCTAACTTGATTGGCAAAGCCAGATGAGTTTTTAAATTGTGGTTCTTAGTGTCATTCTGTAATTCACTGCTCCCCAATATTTTGATTTAAAAAAATCAAATTGGGATTTCTTTATAATAAGGTTAATTCTATACAGAGTTTCATTTGATGAACAAAAAAAAAATAATTCCTTTTAATAATTCTGTTCACTCACAGCTTCTACTATTTAGTTGGTACAGCTTTATGTTTGCACATATGAACAAAAATGCAGTTAATTAAGTAGTAGGCAAGGATGGATCAAAACCATACATATGGTAGAGAGGTAAGAGGGAAGTGGTGTTGAAAAGGATACAAATTGTTGTTGAGAGGTCGTAGTTTTAGTGCTGCTGATATGGAAGAAATAACCTACCCACAAAGTTGTTTGCTGAAAACACTTCCCTTTGAGTATAAAATTGAATTTCAGTTTGAGTAGAATCTAGTGGGTCCATCATCTGGTGGTGAAAAAAAAAATCTACTTAGATCTGCAGATCAGGGATTTGTATATATACATTGATGACAGTACTGCTTCTTATAGTCATATCATCATCTCCTAAGCCCTTTCTCAGTGCCTTGGCCTCTGGAGTAGGTATTCTTGTCCATGCAATTGGAGATAGTGCCAGGGTTAAGAACATGGGTTCTTTAGTTAAATTGCTTGATTTGAAATCTCAACTCTACCAATTACTCTTTGACCTTGACTTAGCTCCTTAGGCTGTCTGTGCTTCAATGGCCTCATTCGTACACTGAGAACATAATAGTACCTATCTCCTAGCACTTAGAAGATTATAGGAAAATCACACATGAAAAGGCTAAGAATAATTGGCACACAGTAAGTACTCAGTAAATATTAACTGTCATTCAAAGAAACTTTGTCACTTTCGTCCACTTCATGGCACTAATCCTGCTGGTCACTGGAGACTATATAAGCCATTCCTGCTCTTCCAGGAAGCCTTCCTTAACCCTCCCAGACTAGTTTAGTACCCTCTTTGTGCCCTCAGAGACTGCTTCCACTAACACAGCTGTATCATGTTGGATGATAACTGTCCCTGTACTTGGCCTTCTTTCCCAACTAGCCTGCAAGTCCCTGAAGGTCAAAGAGGTGCACCCTGATGCGTACCATAGTGCCTGGAACAGAATAGGTATTCAACAGATGTCTTTATTTTTATTTTTGGATTAATTAATGAAAGTTTAGTTAACTCACTCAAGATCACAAAATTGAATGAGAGCCATGTCTGGCTTATAAAATAATAAGCTCTAGAAAATATTCCCCTAATAATAATAGATTAAGTTATGATTCAGGGCTAACCATTACTTACAGGATATTGTCCAAATTTATTGAATTAAATTTATTGAATCAATCTTGTCATCATGATTGCTGTCATCTAGCAACTGTCTCCCCTGTCCCCAGTATACGCACATGGCTCCCTAGCTATAGGGCTGTCTTTGTTGATCCCCATAAGTGTGACTTACACTTTCATCTTCTCCTCTCAGACAGTCATCAATATTTATTGAGCCTACCTTGTAGAAGTCTGTGATGCTCTCCGGGTACAGAAGTGAAATTAAAAGATGGCGACATTTGAATTGAGTCTTGTAGAAGTGAAGCAGGTCTTCTCCATAGTTCTTCTTCGAAGGGTGTTTTTGCTAGCCTGTGAGCCCTTGAGGACAGGGACTATGTTGACATTTGTTCCCAGTTCATCATCTGTATACTTAGCTCCTAGGTTGGCATCAACAGATGTTTGTTAAATGAAAGAATCAGGCTGTAGAGAAAACTTTAAGTTTATAGTTAAAGCACCTTAAAAAACACATTTAGCTGGTCGTTGGAACCTCAGAATTGGCCATTGAGTTTACTGACATATTCAAACGTTTTACTGTATAATAGAGCAGAATGCTACTGGCTTCACCAGCTGTGTCCAGAAGGGCTCCATGTTCAAATTAGCCACAAATCATGTCCCTCATGGTATTGTTGCTAATGGCAACACTGAAGGCCAGAAATGCCTATGTTAGTGAAAAATATTTTATTTCAAGTGCTCCTGACAGTTTACATCTGACAGGAAAGTGCTTTTCTCGGTCTCAATTTTTGAGAGAGGGAACTAAATTAAACACACATACGTGTATGAGTACACATACGCATCCATTCACATAGGGTTCTCACCTGGTCCGTGACTGTTCTACAACCTAAGAAGGTTTTACGGATTTCCTAGTGTTGAGGATAAGAATTGAGCAAAAGGGATTGCCTTCGGTGATCGCCAAGCAGAAGGACTTCTGTGCAACCTAGTAGTGGGTAGCTGCCCTTGAGTCTTACTTTTGGAAAAATGACAGGTATTCGATAAAGTATCAGAATGATTAGAGGAAAAAAACGAGAGCTGGAGGAGCTGCCCTCCTTCTGAACAAGCAGCTAAGACAAAGGCATTCATTCAAATTCCTGGTTGCTTGACAATGTGGAGCCTGTTGTCGCTTAGTTTTGTTTCCTGGTTATTTTCAGAGTGTTGTTGGTTTGGGGCTGGCAATAAGAATTTAGGTCGTTTTGGCTGTGTCTTTTATTTCACCTATGTTCTTTCACTGAAAACAGAGAGCAGAAAGAATATTTATTTTCAAGCTTTACATGTTATTTTATTTCTGCAGGGCCTGTGAACCTGTTAGATGCAATGATGTTGTCGTGAGCAGACAAAATACTATTTATGTGATTCGTGAGAGTTTATTCACAGTGAACATATCTCCTCAGCAATTAAGAGGATATCAGGGAGCCTTGGCCAACATGTTCACATACATGTACAGCCTGATGAGCCAATATTTGAAATCAAGACTCTTCCAGAAAGTCCAAAATGTGTATTTTGTACCTATGGACCATATGTATAAGCCCTCCCTGCCAACAGAATAGAACAGAGTCATTCAAACATAATAAATTTTTAAAAACCGACTTCTAAGTATAATATCTGAACTAGATACCTGGGTAAGGGTGAATGATAGAGGGCGTGACCAGCATTGCACGGGGATTTAGAAAGAATTGTAATAATCTGGCCGGGGTAAGAGTTTGCATTCTGATTATAGAGACAATAAAGCAGTACAATGCAGGTCAAAATTGTGTCGTACTGAATACCTAATGAGTAGGATCCGTAAGAGTGTTTACACACTGCGGTGTTTTTCACCAACGGACAACATGGCCCTTCTTGAGGGGTATTCAGAATGTGTGAGGACACATTTGGTTGTCACGGGGAGAGGCTGTTGCTGGCAGTCAGTGGTGAAGGCCAGGGATGCTGAGTGTCCTACAGTACACAGGTCATGCAGAGCATTGGAAGGAGTCCCCCCCTCAAAAGGCCAATAACCCTGATGCGAAACACTGAAGAAATTCCGAGAACTCCAGGGCTCTGACTTAGCTCAAGCTGAGTCTAAGATGTGCTTGGTCCATTCTGTGAGTCAGACAAAGATCCTGTTCCCTAAAATGAAGGAAATGGCCTGCATCATAAAGTGCTTCAGTGATCAAAGTCAGTGAAGTGAAACATGTCGATCATTCTTCTGCCTAAAAGGGCAAATTCTTTTAGCATTGATTTAAAGCAATAAGGAATCAAGACCATTTCTTTAATGATGCTCTCTGAAGGCTTTCCATTTATATTGAAGTGAGGAGCTGAAACCTGGAGGCCCTGGACTAGAGAGTGGTTTATTTCAAAAGGTATTTCCACATTTAATGTTAATATTGTTTACTTTGCATACATTTTTATACTACCCAAAATATTTCCACATTTAAAAGGAATTTACTTTTCATTTGAAAAATACTGAAAACCAAAATTAGATTTCTAAATACCTGTTTTCTCAGACAGACAGCATACATTTAGTTACCAATAAGAATTTTTGACCTACCGAATTCTCTAAACAATAAAGTATAAGTGGCCAAAAAAAAAGAAAAGAAAAACCCACAGAAACAAAAACAAAAAACAAAACAACAACAAAACCTAGATATTTAAAAACTTTCTCTTTCTCTAAATACACCTATGTAGTGTTTATCGAAAACTTAGACAAAACTTGTTCTACTGAGAAAAAAATTGTCCTGGGGTTCATTTCTAGGTTGACTATCTATAGTTATCACCCCAAAAATAAAAAGCCAAAATTTGTGTCTCCATATCTAGGCTAATTCTTAGCCCATGTAGATGGTCACCGTGCATTTAAAGAATAGATTTATATTTAAAATTATTTTAAGAATTATAAATAATTATATTTTTATAAACATTTGTGAATAGATTTAGAACTTGATTTCTGAAGTTTAACTCTAGTTATTAAAATGTCATATCTCTCTTTAGAAAAATCTAGGAAATGCCAGAGGGTTTGCTTTTAATGATAAGTTTTGTGTTACTTGCTTTAGAGAATTCTTTTATTTTTACCCAAAAATTCACCCAAAATTATATTATCAACATTGTTATTTGTATGCACACTTCTCTGTGAATATGTTATTTACTACTCTGTGTCAGAAGAACATAGTTATTTCTACCTGTTGTTTCTTTTTGAAGTTTCTTATGTGATTCAAGATCTAAGATATAAAGACTGTAGTTATTATTTATAAGAATAGCTACTATTTTTTTTAATACATTCTGTGTTTTAGGCTCTTTGCTAAGCATTCTAAGTACCTTGTCTCATTATTCCTAACAAACTTATGAGGTAGGAGTGACCATTAGTGCCATTTTACAGATAAGGAAACTGAGGCTTAGGATATTTAGGATTCTAATTTCCATAATAGTGTCCCTCGTGCTGTATTACATGTAAATAATGCCTTGCAAATAGAATTTTTTGAATGACAAAACAAATGAACATGTTGCCGTATCCATCCCGTTACAAGAGAAAAGAAATACATTGCAGGTTCGCCTTGATTTGTACTTAGCCTAAAGTGTTCAGTTTTTCTGATCACAAATGACTAAAACAATGAAACTGAGTGTGTTTGATAATTTCCTATGTAAATTAGATCTATAACTTCTTTAAGTTCCAAAAGCAGGGCAGGCTTGGAGATGCTTGCTCAGTGAGGCCCCATCAGCTTTGAGCAACCTTTCATAAGCAATGATCATGACTCGCTGAGAGGAATGGACCCTGGCCGGCTAAATCCTGGGTTGCAAGCTGACACTTTAAGGGAATGTTCTTAGCAAAACACTCACTTCAACGGAAATTAGGTCAGCCTTCTGGAACATTTATCATGTATACCTGTCACCAACAAGACCCAGTCCTTAAAGTGAAGGGAGATCACAAGCATTGGTCCCTTCTGCTCTTAGTTGCAAAAGACACACTAAACCAATAGTTCTACAAATATCTGAGCTTGGCAGAAACTCCCATAAAGCCAAAGCCAGCGCTCATATAGTTGCTGTGGGAATTGAATTCCTTAATACTCTGTTTATAGAATTTTGAAACGGCAAATGGATTCGGTCTGTTCTGAAAAACAATCTGTCCCATGGCTTGTTTGGAATAACATCTAGAGTTGCTATAGAAGGATGTAAGCAGACAACCCGTGTCTGATTTGGAAGTCAGTTTCACCAGCCTCTGTCTGTCCCATACCTCGTAGCCAGGTTGGTTTTTGCCTGACCCGAGGTATTATTTGCATAAAAGAAAGGCCACCTTCTACTGAAGCTAAAGAGTTGCTAATTTGGTATAGAAACTAGACTAGTTAGCAAAATCCAGAGCTAGAGGTGTTAGCAAAATCTGGAGCAGTAGAAGTTAAGATAGAGTGTATGGTAAAACCAAAACAACAAAAATGAGTCATAACCCAATGTCCTTTCAGTAATCATGCGGCATCATTCTGGTGGTTTCAGAGCAATGTCAGCAAGTATGAGGATCCTACAGAGGAATTTGAGATTGTATCTGGGTCAGGTTAGGTGCATTTCTGCTCAATGAATGCCATTCATTGAGAGTCTTGTGGGTTGAAATGACCATGTTCACCAAGCAGTCAAATCTCTCTATCTACCAGGTTAAGTTACCTTATCTTCAAAAGGAAATAGTTACTTGCCTTCTTCATATGCTCTTGTTGGGTAAGAGCATATGCTCTTCTTCTATGCTCATGTATAGACTTCACTAAAAATGTGCTAAATGTGTGAAACTGCTTGAAGGAAAAGATGATATTATTGAGTGTGTGTGTAAGAGTCTACGTGTGCATCTCAAGAAGAATAAAAAGACAGAATGGGCAAGAATAAATGTTTCATCTCTCTGCTCATTTGTCCTACGTGTAGCAGAGACCCACCCTTTCGTGTACACTGTGCAAGTGGCACAATTAAAAAGATGAGAGAACTACAGTTTCCACTTTCACTGAGCTCTCATTTAAGTTGTGTGTGTGTGTAGGTGTGTGTGGCTGTGACACATCCTTAAAAAAAAAATGATAGCCTGTGTGAAATGCCATGATAGGGTGATTTTGAAACCCAAGAGAGGAACTCAAGTACCTGAAGAAATTTTGACTGTGAAAAAGTAGGTTGTAAAACAAAGTTTTGTTTTAACCCCATCCATAAGAAGGATGGGCCGGTTACATAGGAAAGCCCAGAAGATTTGAGTGGATATGGAAGAAATCTACCGATGATTTCTTGCTGGAAGAATTAAAAACAACAACAACAAAAAACCTTTTCATTATCACACTCTATTAAGCCAGGACCAGGAAACAATTTCTAATCAGCACTCCGATCTGGGCAGAGATTGTGCAGTCTTTTGTACAAGGCCTCAGATCCGTGTTCTCTATTCACACATGCTCACTTCCAGCTGTTGTCACTGAAATCCCACATAATCTTTCAAGGTCAAAGGGCAGTCACCCATGGCTGCTGCAGTTAAAAGGTTATGCTGATTTCTGTTGTCAAATATTGGCCCTTTTCTCTTCCAATCACTCCCATTCTACTTTTTTTTATCAAGAAAAATCCAGCCTAGAATTGTATTACATGACTTTAAAGTCTTAAAAGTGTTTCTCCATTATGCCAACACGACATGGCCTGAACAGTATAATTCATTCTGTTACATTCACAAAGAATTTTCTGGTACTTCTAAAATACTTTGTGTTTGTGCTAAGCCAGCAAACTTCAAAGTGTAGTGGCCCACACGATTTGTGGCATGCTGTAGTATCTGCAGAAATGTATACTATAGAGTCTATAATTTAATAAACGCTGTGGATTATGGCATCAGTAATTAAGTAATTGCCGGGTAAGCGGGCAAGAATTGCATGAAGCGAATGACTTTTAAAAAGATGAAAGCTCTTTGTATTTTGTGGTTGTAAACATTAACTAATTTTATTATATATTTGGAAAACTACATCTACCTGTTTGTAATTTTCTTTTTCTTTTTATAATCTTGGATAAGTAATTGCAAGGATTCTTTTAAAATATATCGCTTCAACTCATCAATGATTTTCTTTCCATGCTTGGTGAACCAAAATCAGTGCCGAGTGTCTTAAAATTAGCACATGGCCCCTGGTCATGGTCTTTCCTTGTCATTGCACGTGTCCTCAGGTGGTTTAGCAAGCAGGGCTGGCTGTAATGTTTCATAGCCATGTGAATTAAACCTAAAAACGAAGAACAGGACAATGCACATTAAGGTTTTTTCGCTGTTTTACATCCATACACCAGGGTAGCCTTCGGGTGATCCAGTTTCATGTCTGTTTCAATTAAGGTAATCGGTTTCTCTTTCATTCAGGGAATAAATTCCCTTATTTTTTCTCCAGTATATGCATGAGTTCATAAACAGAAACTGAAGCTATTACAAATAGTTTGATCCATTTGTAGATTACCAGGTATTTCTGTCCAAGTTTAGAGAAAATGTTGATTGAGAACATAAAAACAATAAAGTTGCTTAAAGGCCCCTGTTAGTTCAAAAGCAGGTTAATTAAAAAATACTTAAAAATGTTTTTAATGTTTTATTTATTTCTGAGAGACAGAGAGAGACAGCATGAGCAGGGGAGGGTCAGAGAGAGAGGGACGCACGGAATCTGAAGCAGTCTCCAGGCTCTGAGCCAGCTGTCAGCACAGAGCCCAACGCGGGGCTTGAACCCATGAACCGTGAGATCATGACCTGAGCTGAAGTCAGACGCCCAACCAACTGAGCCACCCAGGTGCCCCTAAAAAGTACTTTTAAAAAGTACTTCTAAGTGCATTAAGAAGCAACATAATCAATCTTAAAATATTTATAAAGTGCTAATTTTATTATGCTAATTATACTGGAATTTACTTTTGCTAACATGAAGCAAAATTTTTCTTTCTTTTCTTTAGATTTTCTTTATGGTGCTTAAAAAAAATACTACATAAAGCAAGTGTTTTCTCTGTTCTTATATATACGACTATTTCGTTGGGTCCACTTGCAAAGTATCTATCTCCGCTTATAACAGGCCCTATAAGTATATGATTCTAAATGCTTAGGGACAATAGGGAAATTAGTCTGTCGACCTCACAAGAAAATGAAAGAAAGGATACTTAGCCTCAAGGAGAGAAAATTAGAGGCTGAGGGACCATCTTCAAATACTTGAAGGGTACCAAAGTAGAAGAGAAATTAGATTTATTCTGTCCTGTTCCAGGATAAAATTGAGGTAAAGAGGAGAAATTATGGGAAGGCAGAGTCACTAAATGAATTACTATTTTTAAAATCAAACTTCATTACTTTATTAGTTTAAAATTCTTTGTTATAACACAATGATGATTGCTCTGTTACTGGATGATCTTTAGAATCTCTTTGCTTCTAGTTCATTCCACGCCATCATGCATTCAATATTTCCAAACATGCAAATAAGTAAAAATCATTTTTTACTTTTTATTTAGATGTTTTGCTATCTGTTAGACATCATCCTTTAATTAAGTGCTTAATCCTTGTAACTTAAACTCATAAAACCTCTTTATGTCAAGTCATGGAACAATCAACTTTAATTTAATGAAATACTACTCTTATTAAGTGCTGGAATTGGTGAAAAGATATGATAAGACCTTTGGGTTAGACTGGATAATCAAGTCTCTGGTATTATTTATAATGGATTAAAAAGCAATAACATTTATTATATAAAGAGAACTAAAGGAACCTGTGTTTAATCCTAAACTCTGCCCCTACCTGTGTGACCTTCAGCAAGTCACTTAACCTCTCTGAGCATAAACTTCCTTTTTCATACAATCAGACTACTACCAACTACACAGGATTGCAGCAGAATTGGAGCAAATATGTCTAAGTTGTTTAGCAGGGGGCCAAACACATAAACACCAAATAAAAGAAAGCTACACTTTCGATGAAAATTAATACAATCTTGAGAGGTTCTGGGAATAAATTTTTCAGATAAGCAGCCTACCTTTACAACACCTGTTACTGGCTTGATCCATTGTCCTAATGCAGGTATGTTAAAACGATTCCAAGTGAAGATGTGGCGTGTCCTTTGGCCTCACATTAAAGTGTGAATTAGCTCGAAGAGTTCAGATTCTACTTTTCCCTCAGCACAGGGGTACATAAACCATGTGGGGAAAATAGAAAGAGAAGAAGAACAGTCTATCTAAAGAACAACAGTTGCCAAAAATAAATGATACTCTTGTCAAGTTAGTCAAGAAATCAGGAGTTAAATAATACTAAGAAACTTTATTTATTGCAGGGACTCTCAGAGACTTTAACATGTGAATATTTCTTGTCGTTCTCCAAGGGTGGGTATGATGGTGTTTCCTGAGTTTATTATAGTAATATAGTTTATTTTACTATCTTTATTTTACATATATTTGTATCTTTGTGTTTTTGTGTTTGTGGTGGAGCATGTGGGGGCACTATTATACATAACACATTTGGGGAAGCACTGATAGGAATTCCAATGTGAAGTACAGAACATATCAGAACTTGGAGACTAGCAGGAGGGATATCTTGGCTTGTCACAAAGAGAGCATATATTTAGGTAGTATTGGAAATATACCTTGAACACTGAAAAGGTGTACCAGAGGACGGATTTTGAAGAGCTTTAAATACCTAGCAAAGAAGTCTAAACTTAATTCTAAAGAAATGATGAGATACCGATAGGCTTTTTTTTCTTATCAGACCAAAGACGCCAACCATCCATCCATTCTCTCCTCACTGTGCTAGCAGATTAACGCGGAGAGAAAATGCCTAGCAGGCATCACAAATTTATGTGCCTACAGGGGCCTTACAGATCATTAAATAAATGAAATACAATAAAGAGTATTGGGGAGTGTGGTACATTTGTAAGCTCTTGCCCAGTTTAAAAACATCCATATGTTAAAAAAAAATCAGTACTGTGTTAGCCAAGCAAAATCTGTTGGCAGACCGGAATTGGCCGGTGGGCTGCTGATTTGCAACACTTTAGATTCTAAAGCGAAAGGTTTGGCATTTATGTTGGTTAAGGTAAGTAGTAGGCTGCTATAACAAAGAGAAAAAAATACATTGGTGTAAGTACACTAAAATCTTTTTCTTTTTTTAAAATTTACTTTAATTTTTTTTTTTCAAAGAAAGCACATGAGCAGGGGAGAGGGGCAAAGGGAGAGAGAGAGAGAGAATCTTTTTTTTACGTTTATTTATTTATTTTGAGAGAAAGAGAGAGCAGGCAGGGGAGGAGCAGAGAGAAAGGGAGGGAAAGGATCCCAAGCAGGCACCACACTGTCAGTGCAAACCCTGACGTGGGGCTCGAACTCATGAAGCATGAGATCATGAGCTGAGCCGAAATCGAGTCAGACGTTAAACTAACTGAGCCACCCAGGTGCCCTGAAAGAGAGAGAGAGAATGGAATCTTAAACAGGTTAGTTCTATACTCAGTGCAGAGCCTGATGTGGGGCTTGATCCCACGACCCTGGGATCATGACCTGACGCTCAACCGATTGAGCCCCCCAGGCACCCCTCTTCTTCTTTTGGTAACTCTTCCAGGTGAGCAGTCTGAGTTGGCAGGGTGGTTCTACTTCACACTGTCATTCAGGTCTCATGCTCCCTCGTTCCCTCTGCCTTCTGGCTCTGCCCTCCCATGGACACTGTCTTTGTCTTTATGGTTGACACTGTTCTAGCTCATAAAAAGAGGAAGAAAGAGTGTCTAGGGCAGGAATTTCTTTTCAGGAAGGTTGGGTAAGAGTTGATTGTATCACGTCCATTCACTTCCAGTAGTGGCCACTTCTGACTGTAAAAGAGGCTGAGAACTCTTGTCTGTAGCTGTCAGTCATGGATATGTATGGACAATCAGCAGACTTTTCACATTGGACCCTTTGCTATAGCCTTTCCTGGAAAGGTCTTAGAAAAAGACCCAATTTTATTTATTTGGTTATTTATTTTAATCCATTTAGTTAATGTACAGTGTAGTGTCAGTTTCAGGAGTAGAACCCAGTGATCTGTCACTTGCATACAATATCCAGTGTTCATCCCAACAAGTGCCCTCTTTAATGCCCATCACCCATTTAGTCCATCCCCTCACCCACCTCCCTTCAGTGCCCCTCATTTGTTCTCTGTATTGAAGAGTCTCTTATGGTTTGCCTCCCTCTCTGAATCCCCAGGGCCTAGGACTGTGCTTGCCACGTAATAACGCATCTAGTACACATTTGATGAATGAAAGCAGTAAACCGCATATTGACTTTATGGATATGGCAGAACAAACAAATTAAAAACACAGATCAGTATTGTGTTTTGTATCGAATAATAATTGGATAATACTACCTGAGCAGGGCGGGGAAATTTGGGGCAACAGAAAAAAGAATCAACAGTACATAAGTCCCATGTCACATACTTTTAGAACCTTGTCTTGACTCACCTCCTTTTAAGCCAAGACTACATTATTGCCGTACTGGAGATAGTTCCTTGCTGTGTTGTGATAAACCAAAATGACAATTCTAACATATTCCAAATACATTCATAATAACCCTTATCTCCTGAGACTCTTCAAAACACCTCTTTCACGTTATTAGTTGACAAGTATCATTCCATTGTCTTACAGATTCTCAGACACAACTTTCTAGATATCGAAACTTTCTAGGGGTAGATTATGGTCACATTGCCAGTCCAATGACCTAGGTCAGTCTTTTCATGGTTACTAGAAGCAGACTACCGAGTAAAATCTCCACCATTGTAAAAATTAAGGACATCTATGTACTTTTATTACTACTACATTCTTTTTAATAGATGTCTGAATTTTTGGCATTTGTTGTAATATTAGGAATTATTCTAAAAATTACTCTAAAAATAAATAATATCTCAAATGTTATCAACGAATGGCAGAATAAATTGTCAATGTATAGTCAAAAATGAGACCCACAGTTTAGACTTTGGGCTTACTAGACCACCCTATCTTTTAAAGGGTTTTTTTTTTTTTAATGTTTTTTATTTATTTCTAGGAGAGAGAGAGAGAGCGTGAGCAGGGAGGGTCAGAGAGAGAGGGAGTCACAGATTGAAACAGGCTCCAGGCTCTGAGCTGGCAGTCAGCACAGAGCCCGATGCGGGGCCCGAACCCACGAACCGCGAGATCATGACCTAAGCGAAAGTCGGACACCCAACCGACTAAGCCACCCAGGCGCCTCTAGACCACACTATCTTTTAAAAACCTGTTTTCAGGGGCACCTGAATGGTTCAGTCAGTTGAGCATCCAGCTTTGGCTCAGGTCATGATCTCACAGTTGGTCAACTCAGGCCTCACACTGGGCTCTCTGTTCTCAGTGCAGAGCTTACTGCGAATCCTCTTCATCTCCCCTCTGTACTCCTCTCCCCCCTCTCAAAAATAAATAAAAACATTAAAAAAACATTTTTTAAACCCTGTCTTCTAAGATATTCCAAATCAAGAGAACAGAAGTAAGGTATCACTGGAGGTAAGCCAAGAATAATTTACATTGTGCTTTAGAGGGCTGCCAAATCAGGGTACCTCACGTCACTCATGTGGATCAATAAATGAATATTTATTACACACCCAGACCAAGTGATTGTGCTGGGCTCTGTGGGGAATGCAGGATCACGGGATTCAACCCTGCCTGGGTGGGATTTTTGGTAGCAGTGCAGAGCTCAGACAGACCAACAAGTGACTCTCCCTTAAGGTAGAAAGAGGCTATGACGTGAGACAGGTGGGGAAGGAGTTCTGCTCAACGGTGTTGACTGAGCACACATGAAGCATCCTGACTGTAGAGAAAGGGGAAGGTGTAGGGGCCACATTCCCTTTCCGTAAGTGGCTCCTAAGCCCGTGGGCACGTTATACAAGGAGAAATGAAAATTCCAGGGAGGAGCAACCTTGTGAAGGTAGACTTTTCTTCAGAAGGACGAGCATGTAAATTCTGTGAGAGCAGTGTCCTCAGGACATAGCGCGGGGCCTGCACGTCACAAGTAACCTCCAACACTTGTGGGGCATAAATGCATGAGAACAAGGGGAACCCTTTTCCTTTTGAGGAGCCCAGATGCACAAGTGTGGAAACACCCAAACCTTGGCTTGTCTTTTCCTAGTGATGGAACCTTATTTGCCAAAGGGAGAGTAGATGAGAGAGGCATTCTTTTTGATGAGATGACCTATGTATTGCAGTTTGTATCCTAATCATCCAGATGAGATTTGATGATTCAGAGCTGAGAGCCCTTTGCTTAACAGGACAAACAGAAATACCATCTAGCGTGTAAACATTCTTCCTCAGATACAGCCTCTGCTTCGTGGATGTTCAAATTTCCTTTCAAGGCCAACCCTCTGGATGGTCTGTCCCCAGCTGTTTCTTCCCCTCGACCTCTGAACAGTTCTGCAAGGTCACCTGTCTCTTTGCAAATCGAACTTGTTTCCTTTCCTGCCTGTTAAAAGGTAGATAGATGTCCAATCCCTTCATGAGATGAGATTTGGTCCCCATACAATGCCATGTTACCTAATAACTGCTGATATCATCGAGGCAAAGAGAACCGCTTTTCCTAACCACCCATAAAAGAATTCAGCTTTTTTTATATTTCTGCCTCTCTTAGAAAGCCTCATCTCCCCACAGTGAGGACAGCTGACTCCAAGGTATTGAAATCCGTACTTTAATTGGGAATTCACTGACCAAGACTTCAGTGAATGAACTTTTTTTAGCCATTTTCTAGGCTAAAAACTGAAAAAGGGTCTGCTCCTCCTCTCAAACTATGACATGGTTGCTCCTGAGCAGTAGTTCAGAAACGGAGGAGATCACTGTGAAATTCAGGTTTTCAGCTAAGACATATTTAACAAAAGTATCTTTTGCACTCATTTCTGAGAGGCCGTATTCAAAATGTAGATCTTGGGACCTTTCATGGATGTTTAATCAGCTTTCCAACCGAGGATCTTTTCATGTGAATGTCGAAGGTTGGAATTACTGGAATTGACCTTTTTATTTTCTTTTCCATTTTTCTCTCATCTGGCAATAAAGTAGAACACCCAGATTAGTGTTATTTCCCTGCAAGTCATTTTTATGATTTGGTTTGTGTTAGTGAGAACGAAATATTAATCTGCTCAGGTTTGCTTAGTAATTACATTAGACGTGTCACTTTTTCCATCATTTCTTAGGTTTCATTTCTCATTGCCGTCTTCCTCTAGAGTTCACCAGCGGGTTTCCAAATAATTGGTAAAGGAACAAAACCAGTTTCATAGTCCCTTAAAGTTAAATGGAGTGTTTACACAGACCTTTCCCCAGGGACACATTATAGACGAGATGGTCACATCAGGACTTGTACAGTCATTCTAACTTTTTGCTCTATTTTTTCCAGTTAGTATACCGCCACATAGAGTTCGCCTTCTAAATTATACACATTCAACTAAAATAAGCCTGAGGGAACAGCTTGCTGAGAGGCCAGGGAGGATCCCATTGTGATTTTTGTGGCGACTTCATCAGGATCACACGAGATTCTAGTTTAAGCTTGGGATTAGACTCTTTTTTTGCAGGGGGGGGGGAGGGGACTATGTCCATTAAATCATGATGCCCTTTAACTCTGTGTTAACTCAGTCCCCCAAAATAAGAAGCACAGTCACAGTGGGACAACCCCCCAGGCATTTCTCATCAGAGGACCCGATGGCACCTTCTTGATTGGAACCTCCATCTTAAATGGATGGTCTCCTCAGTCCTTGTCCTGTTTAGTCTGGAGGGACGATTTGGATTTTTCACTGTAATAGTTCTCAGAGGTACAGGGGCTCCATTTTAGTTCAGACTCTATCGCTAGAGGTGAGAGAAAGAGACAGAAATAAGTTCTGTCAGCATTTCTATAAAAAGGAAAATAAACATCCTCAAGCCCAAATTGAGTTGTTTCCCTCAGGGGCAACCCTGGAGTGCTTACTGCAGACCAGGCACTGCGTTAGAACCCGGGGGGCTGGAGACACACAAGATGCTCTTTCTCACAGGGCTCCCGGTCTAATATGAGAAAAAGACAACAGTCCAGTTCAGTGGGCTAGCTCCCAGATTCGAGCCATACTCTGTACACCTGGTCAATATTGAGAAAAGAGAAAAGGTGCAGGTGACCAGAGAAGGCTTCTGATAGAATGACAGTAAGGATGAATCCCGAAGGACAAGTGGGAATTTGGCCAAGCAAAAAGTAGGAAGGACAGTCCAGGAAGATGGAACAGCGTGGGGAGAGGAGTGAACCCGGGTCATAGTAGAGCAGGCGTCCCCTTAGGCCCAAGGGATAGGGCTAGAAGGGAGAGAGAAAAGATACTTTTTTTTTTTTTTTAAATGAGCCTGGAGAGGAAAATAGAGGCTATGGGTCAAGGGTGGTATGCCATGAGGTGGAGTTTGTACTGTACCCTGAGTTCTCTGTGGGACTCTTGTGACAGGGCAGTGAGCTCTGAACACATTGGATTTATCTCAGATTCTCCAGCATCTCATTCAGTTCTTAAGAGACACCTTCCCTGACCGCCCTTTCTAAAGTGTTTCCTAATTATTTTCTTCATTTCATTATACCATTTATAAATTTTAAAATTATTCATTTGTTTTATGTGTTCAGGGGTCTCTAATCCTAGACTGTAAACTCCCCAAATGTAGGGATTGTAGACGGTATCTTGAACCCCTAGCACAATGCCTGGCTCAAAGTTGGTGCCTAAAAAGTATTTGTTGAATAAATAAATGGGCCTTCAGATTTGCCTGTGAGAGACAGCTCTAGCTGCAGAGTGGACAGTGGACAAAGGAGAAACCAAGACTGACAATAGAGAACATAGTTAGGAGGCTGCCCCATCAGGCTGGTGAGAATTGGGAAAAGCCTGGGCCAGTCATGGAGGGGGTGGAAATGGAGATGTAGTTGGAGTCAAGAAATAGTAAAAAATGGAGTCAGTGAGGATTAGTTGGACATGGGTTTTTATAAGAAGCGGGAGTTGGAGATGGCACCAAAACATAGAAACCATGATGGTGGTAGATGGTTCATGAAAGTAGGGAATTCCATAGAGTCAGAACAAGTTCTGTGGGGAGAAGAAAATGAGCTTGACTTTGGACACATTGAGTTTGAGGATACCCATAGGCAATCTGGGTAGAAATAGCCAATAAACATCTTCAGAGAGATCTTGGCCAAGATTTGAGAGTCATTGGCCTAGCGTCATTCATCCACTCATTGAATAAACATTCACTTACTAACTGCTTTGTCCCAGGCATTAAATACAGTGGTGAATGAAACAAACATTATCCTAGTTTTCAGAAATATCACAGACAAGATGGTGACTTGTATCGTGGAAATAGAGGAATTAGCTTAGGAAATATACCTTTCGGGCACAAACCCTGGAGGGCACCATTTCTAAGAGGGGACCCTACAAAAGAAAAGGAGCCATCAAGAGATGATAGTTTGAATGAGCACAGGTGTTTCTCCCTTCCAAGTCCTTACACCCAACTAAACTTAGTTTGCAAAATATAGTGCTTGCTTTTTTGGTGGCAGGATTGAAGTACGTGTCTTTGCATACACTCTGTACAGAAATTCTTGTTGAGTTGTCTGGCAAAGAGGAATAAGAGTTGGAAATCAACCCAGAGCTTCGCATTCAACTGTGCATTTCCTTGCTCTTGTTAGATGTGCTTTAAGTCAAACTTAATGTGCAGTATGGTTGGATTCCCTTTGTTAGAGTCCGTGGGATTAATGCAATGTCAATGTCGTCACAATAGAAAGAGAGGTTACCTTAGTCTGTTTCGCCAAGACCAGTTTAGAGAATTTTGACTTATTTATTTTTACTTCTCAATAACTGTTTGTTATATATTCAAATTTCCTTATGTTGCATTTCTTAAAGTTACATGTCTTAATTTCAAAGAAAAGTTGTTTTTAAAAATCTCTTCGGCCAGCTTCTCCTTTGGCCCTAATTTTAAAGCAGGTGTTTTATGCTGACTCTACAGACAGGCCTCAACTAGATTTTACCTATGTGAGACTCCAAATCAGAAAACTTAAGAGGCAAAGAAAAGAAACAATATATCATAAATTATGTATTCCTTGATCTTTATAAGTTTCATATTCCTGAATATACCATAAAAATAAATAAGCAGTTGGTAATAGATGTAATAGCAGATATCTTAAAGGAATTAATTACATCCAGCAAAATAAAACAGATGCAAATTTCAGGCGCTTACCAATTAAAACTCAACTAAAGACCTGGGTGGGAGTTGTTTTGAGAAGTGATATTTCTTAAGCACGTCTTCAGGTGGAAGTCTGCCCCTTTACTTTATTTATTTATTTATTTTTTTTTTTTTTTAAATGTTTTTTATTTATTTCTAGGAGAGAGAGAGAGAGAGACAGCGTGAGCAGGGGAGGGTCAGAGAGGGAGTCACAGACTCTGAAACAGGCTCCAGGCTCCGAGCTGGCAGTCAGCACAGAGCCCAACGCGGGGCTCGAACCCACAAACCGCGAGACCATGACCTAAGCGAAAGTCAGACGCCCAACCGACTAAGCCACCCAGGCGCCCCCTGCCCCTTTACTTTAAAAAGCAGTTTGTAGTTACTCCGTGTTCTAAAAATTAGAGCTGTTTATCTGAAACATCATAGGTTGTGTTTGATATAAAAATTAGCTGAAAAAAATTTTAAACTCAGCAAAAGAAAAATATCTTTCCAATTCTAATGTGACCCAAAGAAAAAGAATAATTTGTACGTACCATCACAGTGATTTGTTGCGTATGTTTATGTGCACAGCATTTAATGAATTTATTGGTGTATAAACCATACCACAGGTAAATTTGCTTCCGCTTAGTAGTGGGTAAAATCTATTTTTTATCAATAACATGAACCTTATTTTTGGACTGTTTGTTATATATTCAGATTTTCTTATGTTGCATTTCTTAAAGGTACGTGTCTTATTTCAAAGAAAAGTTTTTTCTTTTTTAAACCCCTTCGGCCATCTTCTCCTTTGGCCCTAATTTTAAAGGTGTTTATGCCAATCCTGTAGCCAGACCTCAACTAGATTTTACCTATGTGAGACTCCAAATCAGAAAATTTAAGAGGCAGAGAAAAAAACAACATATCATAAATTATGTATTCCTTGATATTTGTAAGTTTTATATTCCTGAATATACCATAAAAATAAATAAGCAGTTGATAATAGATGTAATAGCAGATATCTTAAAGGAATTAATTACATCCAGCAAAAATAAAACAGATGCAAATTTCAAAGATTACCTTTTCGAACCATTGATTTATTATCTTCTCTCAAAAAAAAAGACTCAACCCACCCACTCATGAAGAAACTCTTTTGTTTGCGCTCAAAAGACTTTGTTCTCATGTTTCAAGGGTTAGGGCTTGCTTTTTCTACTCTGGCTTTTTAAAGATTCACCCTCTGGTGCCTCTAAAAATGAAGAGAACATCCTTAAATCTTGTTCTTTTTGAATGAATGGATAGCTAATGCTGATCAGATGTTTCTTTAGAGAATAATGTTTAAAAACTGGTATGGAATTTAGGTATCCTGGCTGATTCATTGGTAGGCTGTTTTCATCCCAGCTGTGAAGGTCTCAGAGATCAGCCAAGGTAACCATTTATTTTAAATCTTCTTTTGTTTCAGATTTCCTGTTGAGTTTTTTTTTTTTTTTTTACCATTTCAAAAATCACCCAGGTGTGTCATAGCTTTCCATAACCCCCAGATTCAAACCAAAAAACCAGCTATATAATGAAGTGACTGTACCCACCCACGTAAACTCTAAGTAGAGCAGAGTATGAAATTAGACCTTGCCTTTTTTAATCACAATGAAACTAATATTTAGAATTCTCTTGTCAGATGTCTTCTATTTATGACACTGTTTCTTTTGTTTTTGTTTCCCCAGGACATTTGGGCTTCCAGGACAGTTTTGTCACATCAGGTGTTTTTAGTGTGACTGAGCTAGTAAGAGTGTCACAGAGTAAGTATAATTTTGCTTTGATTTGGTACAGATTTGCCTTGGGTTTGTGCTTACTTTCTGCCTAGGCCTCCTAGAGACATAAATAGCTTTCAGAATCCCTTTTTCATTCACCCATTGGAAGAATTTCGCCACGCAGTTTATTTGACAGCCAAGAATTTAAATCAGGAAAAATTAAATATCATTTTAATGTGAAACATAGGGAAAGAACTGAAACCCTGACTGTCTCACATATTCCCTACTTTCTAGTGTGAACCTGGTTAAAAAAATATTTTGAGGCTTCCCTGATTTCTAAGAAAGCCTGCATTTTAAAAGAATTTGTTTTTGACCTTTAAAGAATGCTAATGCCCTCAGCATGAGTGACACAGTACAGCATGATCATTACCAGCTTGTCAATAATCACCAACAACAATGAATTAAGAGTACCTGTCACCACCCCGTTCCATTGATCAAAGGGGTCATTGATTGTATTTTTGCTATGACATAATCCAGACACTCCAAGGAGAAGATATAGGATATTCTCTCTCTTTCTCTCCCTCAGTCTCTCTGTCTCTCTTTTTTTCTCTCTCTCTGTCAGTCATACACACACATGCATGCACGCACACACACACACACAGTCTTACCTTCCCTCAAACCATCTCTTTATTTTTATTTAAATGCATACCCACAAGGACTCTAATGTCATAGGTGCCAATAACAAGAGGAAAATTTAAATATCAACTGTTACAACTTTGCTTTTTATTCTCCTCCTCCTACAAAATACTATGTATAGATAAAATTCACCATGTTAGCATTGGTTTCAAACTGCATCAAGTGCTCTGTGGAATGAGGTGGAGTAAAAATAAATATTTTCATTTCAAGTTCATACCCCCCATTCGCAGCATTACAGTCTTGCAAGACTGACCGAGTAAACCGGTCTATTTCTGACAAGATGTCGGGTCAAGCAAGCCACACCGCCCCAGTCTCACAGGCTCAGATTCTGTCTGCTCTTACTTTTTAAATCTGGATGACTGTTAAGAATCCAGAAAGTGGGATATAAGATGTGGGGGGCAGAGGATCTGGTGTTTGAGGGATGGATTAAAATAAAACCTAACGACTGTTGAGCAGTCACTATGTCAGACGCTACGCTGTGTCTTCACATGTTATATAAATGCGTCTTTGCCATAAACTTGTCAGGTAAGTACTTCCACTCATTTTCACAAATGAGTTACACTGGGGCTCTATTTAAGTCATTCACCGAAGTCAAACAGTGGGTAAACAGTTAAAGCGAAGTCTGTGTCTTACGAATGTGTACTCTTGCGTGGGTCCAAAGGAACTTGAGAAAGTGTGTCGTGTGAGACTAGACAGGGAGACTAGGAGGAAGGCAACTTTGCGGGTAGAATTCTGGCAGTTGGGACCCTTGGTTGATCCTGGGGGTGTTCTGGTGTGAGGGAGCTGGGACCATAGGGAGTGAGGCTTCAGGAGCAGGAGGGTGTGAGCTGGAACCGAGAAGTCGCTGCCATGTTATCAAGGATGCTTCAAGTACCAACCGGTGAAGAAGAGACGAGGTTAACTTGGAGGATATATGCTGCCCTAGCAGAGCTGGTTAGCCTGGCATTCGCCAGGGACAAATAATGCATTCATATATTTTTTTAAAACTGTTTTTCACTGGGACACCTGGGTGGCTCAGTTGGTTAAGGATCCAACTTCAGCTCAGGTCATGGATCTCACAGTTCGTGGGTTCGAGCCTCGCGACAGGCTCTGTGCTGACAGCTCAGAGCTTGGAGCCTGCTTTGATTCTATGTCTCCCTCTCTCTCTGCCCCTCCCCTGCTCACACCCTATCTCTCAAAAATAAGTAAACATTAAAAAAAAATTTTTTTAATAAAATTGTTTTTCACTTTGTAAGATTTGAAAAGGATTGCTATCCCACATTTTCTTATAATTTTAATAATAATATTACCTTTCAGAGGGTAATTATCATAATGGCATTCCAGATAAATACATTCCTTGAGCCCTTACTTAACTCTAGGATTGGAGCATTCAACCTTTTTATTCTACTCTGGCTGCTGGAATGCTTACATTTTGTCTTCAATACCATCAGTGTCCCAAGGCCAGAGTGTTGTATGAGAGGGCCAATGGCTGCTCAGGACCATCGCTAGCATCTTGTCCCTCTTCCATTTTCTGTGTGTCCCTTTAAGGTCTTATATCCCAAGGCCTATCACTTCTCAGCTAGATTAGCCCTCCATTCAGTCTGCATAGCATGGTTGCCAAGTGAATTCTAAACCTGCCTTCAGGACTGCCAGAGGGTATAGGCAAACCACAGATTGAATTTGGAGAGGGACCTGGTTTTGTTTCCTGTCCCCATTTAGGGGGTTATGTCGCTGATGCCTGGCATCCTGAGCGTCCTTCAGCTCTCGAATGCTTTTCGATTCTGCACACTGCTGTGTAATCGCTGTAGGACCCACTCACACATGGCCTCGTGCTGACTAAAACTGTTTGGCAAGAGTGGGACTGGGCTGTGTCAGCTAACTCATGGCTTCAAGCCAAACTGCTGTCCAGAGCCCCCCTCCCCTTGCAGATCTGTAATCCAGGTTTGTCAGAGTGTATGTCACAAGATTGCCTTGGCTGCTGGGGTGAGGATCCACCCCCAGCTCAGGTTTCCTCACCCCCGCACCTTTCTGAAAGACTGAACCCTCGAGCCTCATGATGAGTCAAAACCCTTCATTTCTTACAGCACTGTCCCCTTCCCCGAGTTGGAAGAGCTAAGTGTCCACGTTAGAGGTGCAGTGGGCTTTTTACAAATGAGTGGGCCTGGAGTGCATTCCACAGCCTTGAAACAGAAATAAGCTAACTGGCACGGAAGGTGATTAAATGTGTAATGTTAGCCCTGTTAGGAACATGGTGCAATACTAATGTGAAAAATTACTGTAGCTACCATTTACCAGGCATACACCATGTATCAGGCATTGTGCTAGGCACTTTGTAAATATTATCTCATTCATCCCTCCCACGGTTGCTATTGTCGTCCTTTTTATAGATGGAGACCGTGATGCTCAAAGAGGTTAAGAAACTTGCTCTTTTTACTTTGCTGTGCTCAGCTAACTGACTGCAGACATTTTTATCATGACCTCTCCTGTAACTGCATTAGAGAGCTAATCTTTGGATTCTGTGTTTTGATTAAAAAAACATTTCTCGTTAGAGTTGGTAAAGTTTTAGCTTGTTAATCTGTACATTAAAAAAAAAAAAAACAGGTTGAAGCTACTTTCCTATAAAGTTAAACATTTAAAATTTTTTCCCCTGGATTTGTTTTCAGTTATGATTTTTTTAATGAACAGACTTTATTTTTAGAGCAATTTTAGGGTTCACAGCTTTAGGTTAGTGAAAAGTACAGAATTTTAATATTTACCCTCCCCAATAGCTTCCTGTATATATTAATATCTTTTGTTCTTGTGGTACATTTGTTACAAGGGAGGAACTGATATTGACACACTATTGTTAACAGAAGTCCGTAGTTGACAGAAGGGTTCAGCTCTTTGCAGATTCCGTGTGTTGACAAATGTATCTATTATTGCAGTGTCATACAGAATAGTCTCACTTCCCGAAAAATCACCTGCCCTCCAGCCAGTCATCTCCCCACTCTCCAAAATTATTACTCATTCTGTGAGTAGCTCGGCCTTTATCTGGATGTTTTTAATGGCCTCAGTGTCTCAAAATTTCTTCCACTCTGCTGCATGTTTCTTCTTAACCCCCTTATTTATCTCAGCCCCACCCAGTTCCCCCAGTCACACTTATGACCACATATATGGCCTGGAAATGTCAAACTGATGGTGGCCTTCGTTTGAAAACGCTCCCTCCTCCTGAATCTTTAGTATTAAATGTTAAAATTTCCTAATGTAAATATTTACTTTCCTCAGGTTTCCAGTTAGTTTCTGTTTTTCGTTTTCCTCCTTTTAAATTTAACAGAGGAGGGAGGTGCTATTTCAGCTATTTCCTCCTGAGGATTCACTGAAATAACCGTGTGCTAAGTTTGTTGTTTATAATCGTGTTACTACAGGGTGGCAATGGCAGAGAAACTCAAGAGACAGATGCTGGTTTAACTTCGCACGTTCAGAGGTGAGGGTCAGGCAGCGAGGTTGCTTAACATTAAATTATACTGATCAGATGCATGGAGCTGTTAGAATCAGGGGCTCCCGCTGCAGTCGTCACAAGTTCCCCTCTCACCCTCGCCTCCTGCCTCCCTACCTACCCTTGAGTTTTTCACATTATCTTCACGCAAGGCAAGAAAGGAGAGTTCTGTTTCTCTTAGCAGCAAAGGAAGTCCTGTAGCATAAAAGTGGGTGTATGTATGTGGTCCTCCTTGTGACAGGGCCATCTGAAAGTCGTTCGAATAATTTATTGCTTTGTTCCAGGAGAGGGTCGGGAAGGGGAAATACAGACCGAGAGACTCGGTGCCAGAGGCAAAGAGAGGTCTTCTCCACTCTGCGGGAGGGGGGTTTCCAAGTGCTAACACCGCGGTTCAGAATCCCCGAAGTTGTTTCAGCAGAGCCCTGTGAGGAGAAGGACAGGAGCCATCTGTTGAAATGGTTCTTGCGTGATGCTGCATGTTCAGACAGAGCCCGCAAGAAGCGTTTTCAGATAGGTCTCTTTCCCGAAAGCTGCCACTGGGAAAGTGCCCTTGGCTAGCTAATTGATACCCCTCGTGGGCCCACTGGGTCAGCGCCCGCTCTTGTTTATTTTGTACCGGTGTTCTCCTCCAGGGGTGTGCTTCAAGGCTGTCACATACCCTTCCTAGTGGGAACCCAGAAAATCCTCCCCAAGAATCCACTCCTTCTGCCCATTTCCTTCTAAAGTGCTGAATCCTCTACTTGAAGTTGGTGGGGTGACTCCGATCCGTCACCACTTCACGGGAAAAGAGGAAAACCACAAATACACACAGGCCATTGTGACTCTGGCCCGGCGGGGTCTCATTTTCCAGCAGTGGTTTGTATACCCGAGCAGGCAGCAAGGGTTAAGTAAACTTCGTGGCTGGGATGACTTCATGGCCCTGGAATTTGGAAGAGCCAGGGTTCCCAGTGCACTGTGGCCAGCCGTAGCGTCTTTGGGTGTAAAAAACCACTCTCAGTCACCCAGACTGAATTTTTGGTTCCTGTCGCGCTGCGGCAGGATCTGTGAAACCCAGCAGCCGAATTGTCCTGGCTCTGCCACAAAGCCGGGCTGCTGGGTGGCCACAGGACTGCCGACTTGTTTGTCAATGGAGAGGAAGAGTGAATGGAGCCCGGCGTATGCCTCAGCCTGGCATAAGGTGGCACCCTAGTGGCTGTTCGCTGCCTTCTGCGTGTGCACTCTCTCTATATTGTCACGCAAGAATCATCACCGAGATCCAAGGTGCAGTTCCCTTTTCAACTCCTCTTTGAAGTCTCTGGGTCCTTTGCGTGTCTCTGAGAACCTGTATCCACAGGCGCGGGTTTTCTGGCCAGCGGTGTAGTAAAACAGCTGGCAGTATTCTAACCCTACACGACGAGACTCGTACAGCAGAATTAATTCAGCTCCCAGGTACCATATGAGAACGCAGCTCTTTGATACGAACAAGCCCAAACTTGGAAATTACAAAATGTTCTCGCAAAGAAGGTGAGGAAATTGGTATCGGATGAGGGATTCCAGACGTCCAGTCCTGGGGGGGGGGGGGGGGGGGGGGGGGGGGGGGGGGGGCGGCGCCACTGAAGGAGTTGCAGGATTTTGGATCTTCATTAGAGGAGAAGAGATTTGAAACTTTCTTTTCTGAACAAGTGGCCTCTTGGCTATGATCATTGCACGGGAATTAATTTTAAAGTTCATATTCTTAAGCAAGCCCTTCTTTCCAAAGAAGCCATTTGGGCTTAAGCATTAAAGGAAGCAACAAAAAGATTATAATAAAAAATAGACTTCAGCTCTCGCATGAACAGTGGCTGTGACCTTGCCTTTTGTTTGCCATTACACAATTCAATGGCAGTCCACTCAAACCATGCTCTCGATCAATATCCTATTAAAGCGGCACAAAAAGTCTCCATAAACTTAGTGGTTAGCTATGTTTATAAATGGAACTCGGCATAATTAGATGGTCAATAGCAGGCTCTAGTAGTAATTTTAAAATGAACATCACACATTTTCTATCTGTAGAAGTCAATGGTACCCCTTCCACATTGAAGGTATGGCGTGCTGCAGTCAAAAGGGTGGGCGACCCTGTAAAACATCATAATGCCTGTCTCTAAAATGCAGTCTTTAAAGAAAACCTGTGAAGTTCTGGAATAGGAAACACCGACTGGCCCTCTATATGGCTTCATTTTGCCTGCCTAAGCCACCTTATTCTAAATAGATTATGACACTGCAAATGTTTTCTAGTTTTAATTTTCTAGTTTTAATCAGCCCCTCATGGAGATGCAAAATGACAAATTTTGCCATACTGTTAGGAAAGAAAATATCAGTCTGGCTGGCTTCATTTAGCGGGTTTCCTCTACTCTAATTCAATAAATTTTCAAAATAAATACTGAAATTGAATTAGTTCAGTTTTGTATAATTTTTTTCTTTTAATTTTTTTGACGTATTTGTGATGACTATTTGGACAGTAAAGCCGGCAGCCAATGGACTAGACTGGCAGTAATAGAAATTTTCATCACACTACTCTTTCTTCTGAATCCCAGCTCACAGTAGGGGTGGCCACACATGGTTTTTCCCATTCTCTTCTCCTCACCGGGTAGAGAAAGAGCCACATAAAGTGAGAGGTGTCCGCATCCTTACCCACAAATTGAAATTTACAAGATATCTTGTGTTCGATGTGGCAGTGACATTATGCCCGCCATGCCACTGAAATTAAAACTGTGGTTAGAGGAGCGCCTGGGTGGCTCAGTCAGTTAAGTGTCTGACTCGATTTCAGCTCAGGTTGTGATCTCGCAGTTTGTGAGTTTGAGACCCGCATTGGGCTCTGTGCTGACAGCGCAGAGCCTGCTTGGGATTCTCTGTCTCCCTCTCTCTCTGACCCTCCCCTGCTCTCTGTTTCTCTCTCAAAATAAAAAAATAAACATTAAAAAAAAAACTGTAGTTATAAGAGGCTTATGACATCAGCACATTCATTAGACGATGCTATGCTTGAAAGTCCAGTTTTTCCTGTGACACTCCTATCCCTTCAACCTTCCTGGTTAGAGCTGTTAGCGAGTTCTCATGGAAGGATCTCAGGGACCCTCGGTTTTTGGTTCGTAGCTGAAGCTCTTGCTAAAGTGACCAGACTGTGAGCATTCTCATTTTAAAGATTTGACTCAGAGAGAAGCAAAATATGTAACCCCTTTTTTTAAACATTAAAAAAACTTCTTATTGTTTATTTTTTTTGAGAGAGAGAGAGAGCAAATGAGGGAGGGGCAGAGAGAGAAGGAGACACAGAATCTGAAGCAGGCTCCAGGCTCTGAGCTGTCAGCACAGAGCCCGACACGGGGCTTGAACTCACAAATTGCGAGAATGACTTGACCTGAAGTCAGATGCTTAACCGACTGAGCCACCCAGGTGCCCCAAAACACAGAACACCTTTATGTACATACTAATTTGTTTTCACGCTCTCCGATTATATCTTCATCTATTTCTAATTTTTTCTAGCTAATTCTCTCTAGATGTAATATGTTATATAAAATCCACATTTAAGATGGCAGCATGGTATCATAGTCCAGGATATAGAATTAAGGATCTGGGTCTGCCATTTACCAACTACATGACTTTGGACATTACTGACCTCCCTCTCAGTTATGGTCTCCTACTCAGCAATCATTTGTTTAGTTAGCAACTCTATTCTATACCAGCTGTGTTCTGGGCCTGCATCTGAATGCAGGAGTATTTTGAGGGTTAAGAGAATGTCAGGTGTCTAGCTTATACTAGATGCTCAACAGCAGTAACTATAATGGTTATTATTGAACAAAGCCTCTGTCCCTGGTCTTTGATTGTGTGTTCAGAGCTGATCCTTGAGATGTTCACACTATCACACTATCAGCAAATTTACTTAAAATGTGTGTGTGTGTATGTGCTCTGTGTGCATGTATACATTAAGAAGGACTGATTTTAGAAGCAAGTTCTAAAAGCCAATTTATTAGAAGGACCATTCTCTTGACTCCTTCCAAGCTAATAATTCTGATGGAATAAGAGCATGCCAGTACTAGGTCTAATTCATCTGCCTTAGGAAGCCAGAAAATTCTTATTCCTTAACTCTTCAGCCCTACCTATACTTCTGCATTATTCTGAAAATTTCTCTTCCAGGGTATCTAATGGATAGCAAGATGTTTTCAAATTCTCAATCTTAACACTGACACATTAACGACTTTTTAAGTGACTAGCCACACCTTGATTATTTTTAACCAGAGTTTTTTAAAGTATGTAAATTAATTCTATAGTATGTGAATTTTCCTTTCTTTTATATTATGGGTATAAAAATTCCCTGTGGGTAACAGGGGCACACTGGAGGTCATTACCAGCAATGTGATTTTTCATAAACTTTTCTTTATGCACTCGTAAGCCTTAATTTTTTTTTTTTTAAGAGCAGATATTCCTATCCAATAGGCAACACTGGAAAACTAAAAGGTATTTTTGGCATATCCAAAAGCCTGACAGAAATTCTACCTTACCAGCTTGATAAGACCACAAATATTACTGCGATATTGGCTGGAATATGTTTTCCTAGCCTACACCTGCTGTTTAGAAAGACTCTTATTGGTGACACCATCGGCATGTCCAGGATGAGATCACTACAGCCCACGCCCACCAGAGCCACACGTTAAGTCCTACACAGGAACTGAGTTAATTCAGTCTGTGACTGTTAGTAGTACTTATTAACACCCACGATCTTCCAGTGGGTGGAGGAGGGGGGAAAAGTAGCTCTTAGTGAAAGTATTGAGAATTATTAGTATACACAGCTGGATTTGTAGGTTGTTGGGATGAGACTATTGATATAGTTTGGTTTTCTAACAACTAATGGTCATATAGTCCCAGCGCACTCTTGGTAAAGGGACTTATGTTTAGAAGCCCTTCCCTGGTTTATAGATCACTTTGGTGGAAAGGCACCTTAGGCCATCACATCCATCCCCTGTCAGAGAAGTCTTAATCCCATGGCTGAGGCTGTATCTGATACAAAACGAGTACCACATTTGACCTCAACCAGAAGCTAAGATGAGCTGATACTCTAAAATGCAGAAAATCAATTTCAGTCCCAAAGGCAGAAGCCACTAATGCAGGAGATTAGTAAGCATTGCCAACCCCACTGTGGCTTGCTCTGCTCGACCAGTGTCAGGCCCTCCATCCTGGGAAGCCCTGGCCGATACTTGCAGCTCAAAAGTCCCGTAAACACAAAGAAGGAAGATGATGAGATTGAAGTTTCCCATTTAATTGATAGGTGATCATTTCTTTTCTACATAAATCTTGTTGAATCCGTCTCTCTAGTCGTTGATGATGAAGGAAAGACAGATTAGAAATGTAAGTTTCACTTCTGTTTCTATGGGCTGATATCTGGAGATATTTAAGGCTCACTGCCCTAGCTGTGTGATCTTGAATATGGTACTTAACCTTACAGCTAATTTTCCATTTGTAAATGAGAATGAACAAATAAATACATGTTCTATGGGGATACTGCAAGGATGAATTGAGATAATGACTCAGGTAACAACACATAGCACATCAGCCTGGCTCATGATAAATGATCAATAAATATTAGTTCTTAGCTTTTTTTTTATTAATAAGCTCTTATCATTTTCATTCAATTCAACAAACATTTGTTGCATCTGTAATAGAGTATCTCACACTGTGTGCTGGGGAAAATACGGAAATAAGTAGAAATAGCTCCCTCCTTTATAAAGTAGATAACCTAAGTTTTTTTGAAATCCAAGACCAAGCTTTCTTCACAGCAGTAAAGTGACTGAATACACTTGCTTCACAAGCTGAATTCACAATCATGATCAAAGATAAACCATCTTCAAGATTCAGAGTGGGGAGGAAGAGGGTATCAGTGACTTGTTCTTATTTTAATAAAAAGGAAGCCTTTTTTTCCAAAATAACAATTTCTCTGTTCACCTCCCCCTCCCCCTTCTGGCACCACAAACCCACATATTTCTTAACTTGTGTCCACAAATGTGGATGTGTGAAAACGGTGCTCTCTCTGCATTAGCAGATGCCGTTGACGGGGTTAAAACATTCTGGTGGCTTTTGGCACCTAATACTACGTTTCATAAAAAGCGTTGCTTAAATCTCATAATAGCAGGGAAGCTCATTTCCACATAGAGGGAAATCCTTGTTTTGGTCCAGTGCCTTTCTTTTATGTTCCATTTTGGAAAACCATACTCCTAGCCTGCCTTGGGTCAGACCTTTTAGAAAGGCAGGGTCGGAAAAGGAGATCAGCGCGCGGTTTACAGACCAGAAATCTGCTTGGCAGAGGAGTTGCTGAAGACTGTGGCGTAGAAGCTGCAGAGAAAGTACCTTCATGATTGATTTCCATTCAAGTCAGACTGACTGCAGTGTGGTCATTTTTCTAACCCATAACTGCTCACACTGCAGCAGTCTGCTATCTGCAGGGTGTCTGAATTATAGCAGTGTATGTCTGTGTTACCTCTTACACAAATTACTTACACTGGTTTCTTTTTCCATGCAAATTCATCAGTTTTACAGCCCTCATAGCCACAGTCAGGAAACTCTGGCCAACAGCACAAATTGATAAAATGAGTTAATTTTACTATACTTATGTGGGTTTTTTTTTTTTCCTTTCTAAAAGCCCTCTCTCATAGGCAGTGTTCAGGAAGCATATTATGGTAAAAGGAAGATAACAAAGGAGTTGAATTCTCTTACCATAAATTCCTTTCCAAGTTAATTCCCTTTAACGATGATTCCAGATTTGCCTGAGTGTTCGTAGCATTGTGCCTTTTACAACTGTGCGTGTGATAGAAAGGAGACCAAGCATTTTCCCATGTTCGCTCCTTTTGTGCCAGTGACATGGACTTTCTTATGAGATCTTTGCCACTGGAATGCAAAACAACACTAAATTGTGCTCGGCCCCTAGAACTATGTGCATGTTGTTGGAATTTTTCCCCCCAAGCCTTAAAGTACAAGTTCCCAAAGTCCCAGTGAGTACATAAGATTACACAATCCAGAGAGAAATATACCTCTCTTCTTTTTTCCTACGTACCTAATACAGTGAAAATGGAGTACTGAATCCTTATGGTCTTTTTTGAGGGTTACCCGTCGGCCATGAGTCCATATTCCTTAGTTGCCATGGAGCTTGGAGGAAGAGGCAGCTATGATTGTTCATCTCTAAAATGTAAGCCCCCCGAGGGGCGCTTGTATATCTTGTCCAGTGATGGATCTCAAGCATCTGGAACAGTGTCTGGCACACAACAAGTGTTCCATGAATATTTGTTGAATCCCTTAGGAGGCAACGTCTCAGAGACTATGTAGGCTGGCCACACAAGCCATTCAGTTAATGCTCCCCACTGATTCCTGCCGAACAAGTTGTAAACTCAGTGCACTGTCATCTCCCAGGCAGAGTAGCTTGAAATTTTGGATAGAATTTTTTTTTCCATCACCCTCTCTTTCCAACAATGCAAGCCCAAGCAGATTGTCTCTGGTGGATGGCAGAAGTTCAATAACCACAACCTTATCCAACTACTAATGTGTACAGAAGAGCAGGTCATTAAGAGGGTTGGCTACTAAAGTAACCCCTTTCTTCCAATAGCCCACATTACTATAATGATTCCCTAATAGCAAACCATTTATTAAAAAATGACACAAAGACTGCATTCTACTCATGCAAGCAAGGAAAGAAGGGAGTGGGGCTGGGGAGAGAGGGACAAATGGCTTAGAAATGACATCCAATGAGACAATTCCCAAAAGTTAATCTTTTGAGAAAAACTCCTCTGTGGAACGAAAATCCACAAAAACTTCAGGTATGAGTCATTGCAGTACTGCTTAAGAAAGTTGAGGGACCAGTCCTCATACTCCTCTAGATTTATGGATGTCTGAGTTTCATTTTGCATTGTGTAAAGTCGGGGGACAGAGGGCAAATGGAGAGGGTGATTGCTGATCCTCCTTAATTCAGGGCATATTTATCGATCATCAGCTGTTGTGTTGTACTGATTGTCATACAAAATTCCACAGAGCTGTTCGCAAACACAGAAAAGGCTATTGGATCTGTAGGGTTAAAGGTCCTCTGGTAGCACCCCCTGACTCTGTGACCAGGGAACGTTACTTCACCTCTTTGTGCTTCAGTTCCTTCCCAGTAGTGTTGTGAGTTTAAATGAGATGAGGTGCTTAAAGGGCTCAGACCAGCATCTGGCTCATAAATGATGCTTAATAAACATTAGGCTTTGTTATTGTGCTGGTTATGGTCATGGCAGTGATAGTGAGTTTGCATTTCTAACACGATTATTATGAGAGTTGTGAGGTCCAAGAGTTTAAATGACTTCAGCTACATGGGTGGTTATTGGAAAGGCTGACACTCTAGTCAGTCTCACCCAGGCCCAGAATAGCACTTTTTCGATGGCCTGATGTGTCTAGTCCTCAAACCGCACTCAATCTAGTTGGGGGGGCGGGAGGGGAATGTCATGTATGAGATCATTTAAGAATGATAGAGCGTAGGGGCGCCTGGGTGGCTCAGTAGGTTAAGCGTCCGACTTCGGCTCAGGTCATGATCTCACGGTTCGTGGGTTCAAGCCCCACGTTGGGCTCTTGCTGACAGCCAGCTCAGAGCCTGGAACCTGTTTCAGTTTCTGTGTGTCTCTCTCTCTGCCCCTCCCCCACTAGTGCTCTGTCTCTCTCTGTCTCAAAAATAAATAAAAAACAAACAAAAGGGATCAAGTACAAGTGAAACAAAATCAGGTTTCACACTGTATGCAACAGACAGGAAGTGTTGTGGTTGGTCCAGTCCTTCCTTAACATCCCTACCCTTGATGGGCAGTGGCTGTGTAATCTCAGTCACATATAAGCAGGCTCTTAGTCTTTGGCTTCAGAAGCCCAGCATGATATCCTAGGCAGACACTGTTCAAGTCGTTTAACCCTTGACAGCTTTTAGTTCCCAAATTCGCAAACTTATTCCCATTATTAGCTAGGAAGCGCACTGCATTATATACATCTTATTGATATTTTGTATTTGTTAGAATAGCATGATCTATGTGCTTGTGTATGCCCTTTCATAGTGCACAACTGGACAATTGATCTTTTGTACCTGTACCAAGGTGACAAATATCCATTGTGAAAATTCTCTTTTCTTTCCTGGCAGCATGGTTTAGGCCTCCATTCCCTCTTGCCACAACTCCTGCGTCAACTTTCCAACTGATTTCCCCACCATAGTCCCCTTTTGTGCATTCTGTACAGTGTTTCTCAGCTCGACAATGATCGTTTCCCTACTCAGAAGCTGTCCTGGATCCCACAGATCACTAACTGTACTTCCTGCCTCCGAACATACGCACATACTCTGTCGTTTGCCTAGAAAGCCTCTTCTCTGCCTCTTTAAATCCTACCAGCCTTGAAGCCTAGGCACAAGTGTCCAACTCTTCTTGAACCCCAATCCTTTTTGATCCCATGAGCCAATATGATCCGTCATTCCCTTGAATTCTCCTAACACATCCTTTGCATTTCTCCTATGAGATTTAGCACATTCAGTGTTGAATTCGATATCCAAGTATTATTTCATCATTCTACTCTGTCGTAAACCTTGGGAGACAGACTCTATATACCTTTTTATCATCTCAAGTTTAAGGCAAATATTGTATATGAGTGGCAGGGTAGTATGCTAGGAAAAGCAACAGGTTTTGGGGTGAGACACCCTTGAATTTTAATCCTGGCCCTCCCTCTCTCTTGCCTTTCTGTGGTCCATGGCCAGCAAGTTAACCTCATTTCAGGGCTTAGCTTAGTTTTTCTCATCTAGAAAAGGTACTGTCCTCTAAAAAAAGGTTGTTTTGTGGATTGAGCAAAGCATTGAAAAAATGCTCCATAGGTACTCAGGAAAGCCTGCCGAAAGCCCACCTCTCCTAGTTACCTCTCTGAGGCTCCTCCTCTTCTCCAGATGAGAGGCACTGAGAATCCCCAACTCACTGCAGGGACACTTGACAGTAACCCCCACCCACAGGTGTGAGGCTTTCTCTCTGTCACAGTACCACTGAATCAGATCACATTCCAATCAGCTAACCTTCATGTGAGACAGATGCATACAGACACTCCCAGGAGAGGTTTCCTCGCAAGACTGTTCTGAAGAACGCAGAGTTTGGGCTGGTGCTTTATTAGGATTATGTAACCCCGGTTGTGAAAACCATTCTCATTTCGGAAATCTAATGATGTTATAAAACTTCAGACGCTCATAGCCAGTTTGCCACGCCCTGAAGTTACACACCGTAACTGCAGTAGACACTTCGAGAAGCATCTTAAGGCTGCCAGTCCGCCCAATGCCGTTTGCTAGATCACACACACTGTGCTAAGTGCTTTAACAGGAAGTCAATACATGGGCAAGGGAAGGAACCCTTCTGTGGGTTCGTTATTTTTTTTTAATCTCTCTGAGAGGTGTGCACACTATATTTACACTGTATTTTCCATTCTTCGCCTATTCTGGCTCCCTTGACATTTTGAAAAGATAATCTAGGCAGAAGACCTTTTTCCAAAGTAGAATGTGGTAAGTAGAATGTTAAGTGTAAGCGCCGATGGGCAGAGGGCCCCAGACTTCTTCTCTCAGTCCAACCAGGCCTCTCGCTCATGTCTTGCTGTATCTTTCCTTCCGAGACTGGGAGTGAGGCTCACATACTATTGCCGGTTCTCAGGCATGACGCACCTGCTCCGTTCTGCAGAGGCCTGAACCCCATCCCAAGACTTCGAAAGAAAATCCAAATCCAGACCCTTGACATTGATCAGCCTCATCCCTCTTCTTTAGTTAATGAGACGTGTGGATCTTTAAGCTCCATGGAGGCACAGACATTAATAAGTACCTGTTATATGTCAGCCTGCTAAGAGAGATGAGGGGTGACGTATTTGAGTAATCTCCTCCCCACCCCCCAGAGCCTATTTCATACATAACATATTATGGAATCAAATGGGAAACTATGCAAATAAATTTAGTATAAAAGGCAAATTGCGGAATGGCGAGCAAAATTATTCATTGGAACTCTGTTTACACTTATTGTCAAGTCTAACCATTCGTTTTTTAACTAAAGGCCTTTCCTCCATTACAGCCTGTCATTAAGAGATATGTTTGAATTTCAAAAAAGTGTATGTGAATTTTAGAGCTTTCCATTTCTTAGCAGTGAGTGTTTCTTTATAAAGAGAGTTATGATTAAGGTCTAGCCATTGCAATTAGCCCAACCACTAAGTGTTTAGTCTTAGATATTACCGTATCCCTTCCTACCTTTCCTCGATTACATAGTTCTATTGTGGGACCACGTTGTACCCAGTTGCCCAAGCAGTAACCCTGGGAATCATCCCATATTCCCCCATTTCCATTGTTACTACTCTGAAGAAGTCAACACATTTTCCTGATTCTGACTCCTAAGTAACTTACACTAGGCTCCTCCTTCTCATCCATTGAGGTTTGACCTATCCCCACCTTATCTCTTTTAAATGACCCCACTGGCCTCTGTGGTTTTACTGATTATATTCTTCAACTGCCACCCCATCCCCCACACCTACCCTCACAACGGGATGATGTTTCTAGGCTATAAAGGCAAGTCTGATGATGCATTCTCACACTCCGCTGGTTCTCCTTTGACTAGCCACCAATTCCATTTGGCCAATGCTGACTGACTCCTGGTGTCAGGGATTATATTAGATGCTGACAGTGTAACCCCAGTGGCCCCCAATTAGTAGAGTGTGACAGAGTGCTTTGATAGCTTATAAACTAGGGAGTGCACTGGACTCACATCCATGTTCCTTTAAGAACCCTACTAGGCCCTTCGTAACCTGACCTTAACCCTCCCCTCTTTTTCACATGTACTGTATACTTCTTCACACCAGGTTATCAGAAAACCAGTATTCACTCTGTGTTCTTTTTCCTCTATAAATGCTGTTCCCCCTACCTAGCATGCCTCTGTCCCTCTCAATTGGGTGATCCCTACTTTTAACTTGTAACGTCTTCCCAGGCATTATGTTTTCTGAGGCCCTTTCCCCCCCTGGAACCTCTTATTCCCCAGCTGAGTTGGATACCCACTTCTCTGTGGCCATATCAATTTAGGAATAACTCGAGCAAAGGACTTATCCCACTGTATTGAAATTAACCTGCCAGCCTTCCCTCTGGAGTTGTTTCAGGGTGGGGATACGTCTTTCATTTATGCACCTTCCTTACCCTGCACCATTCTTGGCAACGAAAGTCCTTGGTGCATGATATTCCTAATTATCCTTTCTTCTTATGGATCTTAGCCTCTATTTAACTTATTTATATATACACTCACCTGGGCTTAACTCTCAAACCAGTGCCTTCATACAGTAAGACATGAATCTGTTGCCCCCACTTTTGCATAATCTTTCAAAAGAAGAGAATATTTGTACTAATATAGTTGCACCACTAACTATGCACAGTTGTTTTATAAGATTGATAGGTTGTTATTTATTCATTCAAAAATATTTATTAAGCTACTACTGTAAACAAGGTGATTTGGAGGCTCCAGGCCATAAAAAATACAGAGACTCCCATCTCATACATACAAGGATCAGCTCTGAAAATCACATATAGTCAAAATTAACCTTAACAATCCCTTAAATCAGACCACGGCAAATTCTTTTATAGAAATATTTTCTGCTTTGTGAGCCACATGGTGTCTGTCGTGGCTGCCTGTCTCTGCTATCGCAGTGTGGAAGCAGAGACAGTATGTCAATAAATGGGTGTGACCACCTTCCAGTAGAACTTTGTTAAGAAGAACTGCAGCCCATGAACCGTAGTTAGAGGACCCTGCCTCAAATGAGGAGGTGGGACAGTGAAAGTAACGGTGTATGTAGGTGCCGTGGTGATTCAGAGTAAGGAGAAATCACACACCTTTCATCGCAGGAAATTGACAATGGGGAGCCCAGAAAGTTGAGTTTGCAGTTCTGAGCTAATTCCAAAATACTGATGAATGAAAGCTGTCAATATCAGACAAAGTTAGGAAAGCCCAGAGAATGTTCTTGCCGGTCACTCAAGAGAAGTTTCAGAGCAAAACACGGAGGCATTTTTGTTAAAAGCATCCCGAAGTGTTGCAGCCTTGGTTGACTATTTGCCATTATTACAAAAAGAGAAAAGATAAAAGATACAATATAAAACAGAGTCCTTCTGGTGTAGATGATTTTTATTGTCAACATTCCTGGGAGGTCAGAGTTCATTACTGATGATTTTGGATAAGCTTATCAAAGAAATTCAGAAATAAAATGTGCTAAATGCAACACTGATATATGTCCTCATTGATCGTTTATTCACAGAACATAACTTTTTTTTTTTTTTCTAGCACCAATAGCTGCAGGAACTGGCCCAAATTTTTCTCTCTCAGATTTGGAAAGTTCTTCATACTACAGCATGAGTCCAGGAGCAATGAGGAGGTCTTTACCCAGCACGTCCTCTACCAGGTAATTTGATTGGTGGCTCTTCATAGTTACACACCTTGATTTTCACCATGAGCCTAGAGGCACTTGCAACATGTGTTTGTTCTACAAAGATACTAGGGAAGTGTGTTCAGCCCCATCAGATTTTCGGTCCCATTGGGAAGAGAAAGCAAATGTACATACAGCAGAAATGCAGTGTGTATGTATATATATACATATATATATATAATGACATTTATATATATATAAATGTGTGTGTGTGTATATATATGTGTGTATATATATATGTACATATAGTGGCATAGGCTAAAAATAGTTAAAGAAGGCTTTATCCAAACAGATAGTCTTGTATTCAGTTATAAATGTTGGTTAGGGTTGGCAAGACAGGAAGGAAAGGGAATGGTGTCTGGGTGGGGTGAAGACACGCAAAGCATAGAGAAAGGGTGCAGAGTGAACACAGCATGTTCCCAGGAGATTGAGGACACCTCTTCACCACAGGAAACGGCACGTGTTTAGGCTTGTTTGGCAAAATGTTGACACTGGCGACACCAGTTCCAGTCCCTCTGCCCACAGCAGACATCACAGCTCAGTCCTTTCGCTTCCCCCCGACCGGGTCTCAAAACCCAGGCTGCTGGAGTTGCCCGAGACATGAAATCCTCCTGATATCTAGGTGTGAGGTTGTAAAAATGAATGCAGGCCCATGGCATGAGGAGGGGTGGGGGTGCTGGATTATAGATTTTGTTGCACCAGAAGACCTTTAAAAAAAGTCACACTGAAAGAGCCAACCAGATAACGATCCCAGGATTCTTGATCCCCTCGAGGTCACAAAGCCCAAATCAAAATGAAGCATTTTGCAAGACCTTGTTGTCTCTGGATAACCCATACCAGAAGGAAAGAGATTAGGCATTAAACCCACAGGATTCTTTTACAAATTGGCTTTAGCACTGGACTGTGACAACAAAGAAAAAAATGGTGTAGAATGATCTTTCATGTTTGTGTACTTTGCGGAGAAAAAAAATGTTTCACAAAGGTATATTCTTCTTTAAAGCAAGCCCCAGAATTTTGTAATTGAAAACAATGGCCAGATTATAGAAATTGTCCTTGGTAGAGATTCCTTCTTACTTTGACTTTATATATTTTAAACAGCATTACTTGAAAGGAAGGAAGGAAGGATGGGAGGAAGGGAGGAAGGGAGGGAGAAAAGGAAGGAAAGAAGGAAAGAAGGAAGGGAAGGAGGGAAGGAAGGGAAGGAGGGAAGGAAGGGAAGGAGGGAAGGAAGGAAGGAAGGAAGGAAGGAAGGAAGGAAGGAAGGAAGGAAGGAGGGAGGGAGGGAAGGAAGGAAGGAAGGAAGGAAGGAAGGAAGGAAGGAAGGAAGGAAGGAAGGAAGGAAGAAAGAAAGAAAAGGACAGAGAAAAGGGGAAAGAATCAGCTTAGTCATTACTAATACCTCGAAGACAGCTGAACAGTTATTCCCTAAATATAACCGCCAAATCCTCCCCTCATCGTTCATGTTGTTTAAATGTTCCCCTTAGTTCATCCTCCGGGTGGGGAGGGGGGAAAGTTTGAAATCCAAAGTACATTTATAATAAAAGAATGAGATTGTGAACACATTCGGGTGTTAATACATTTTGAGGATTTTGAATGTTTGCCGATGGAAGGGACATTCTGTGTAACGGCACTCAGTCAACATGAAAACGCTTTGCAAATACTTGTGGTGGTGATTAATTTAAAAGTTGATGGGCTGTTTGTTTTTCATATGTGTGCTGCGCGTGTACCATGAACACCCCAAACAGTGCTTCTCACCCCCCGTCCTTTGGACTTCTCCAGCTGTTTGACTGCCTTTTGTTGTGATTCTCCGAGTGGAAACCTGGTTTTTAATGTCATTTAAAAGGCTACTGTCACTCTCATATTCTGCAAATACCTAACCCTGATAAGGAGCTAATTATAAACAGCAGCAGTAGTTAATAACTCGGTAATATGTTTGTTTTACTCTCATTAGGATCTCTTAGGATGATTTTTTTTTTAATTATTCTCTAAATATATAGACTCAGCAGAATTATCTGTGTACAGGTTAGAAAATGTGCCCAGAAGAATACCCCAGATTTACATATAGAAAAGTTCATCAACCAATCAATATTTGTTCATGCTGTGCCAATGTTAATTGGTCACTTGCTCTATCGCAGACACTGTATTAGATGCTTTACATCCCTGATGTGATTTAAGCTTCACAATACTTTTACAATATAGACAGTGTTGCCATTTAACGGGGGATCAACCCACAACCCAGAGAAGTTAAGTAACTTGCCCAAGGTCACAGATCTAGCACATGGCAGAGTCTATATTCAAATTCAGGTGTGCTGGAACTTTAAAAACATGATATTCTAGGGGCACCTGGATGGCTCATTCGGTTGAGCATCCAACTCCTCATTTTGGCTCAGGTCATGATCCTAGGGTCATGGGATCAAGGCCCACATTGGCCTCTGCACTGAGAGTAGATTCTACTCTACTACTTAAGAGTCTCTCTTTCTCTCACTCTGCCCCTCTCCCTCACTTGTGCTCTCTCTCTCTCTCTCAAAATAATTAATTAATCAATTAAAAACATATTATTTTCCCATTGGATCCTCTTAGGAATGGGGCTTACTCTTTCAGTAAGGAACGATAGAACATAAAGCCCCCCAAAAAGGAATATCTAGTGTCCCTATTTTTCCTGGATACTTAGTGTTTGCTACCTTGAATTGTTATTACCATCTTTTGAGATCTGTATAGGTCCTGCCTCCCCATCCAGACTGTTAAATCCCATAGAGGATAGTATATAATTCAGCAACATTTCTTAAGTAACAGGATGTTGTCCTAGGCACTGTGGATATAAGGTCAAGTGATAGGAGCTTCCAGGTCTAATGGTAGAAACTGACAAGTTGAAAGTGTTCAGTTCAGGGTACTATGAACATGCAGGAAAGAGGCATTTTGCAGTTTTGTGGGTACGAGGTAAGGCTTCTAGGCTTTGCAAATATTAAACAAATTAAACAAATATTTGGAATGAAGGTAATAGCTTTACCTTAATTTCTAGGTAGAATTGCTAGGAACACAACAAATTACACTCACAGGAAGAGACAGTGCGTCACTCCTCAAAAGAGTATTTCTCTTCCCTCTTATGTAGAGATCTTACTGGTACTTTCTTGTTTTCCTCAAATGTTTCTGGGAGAATAGAATCAGTGTATTCAAAAGTCAAGAGCAAGAAACCAAAATCAATGACTGATTCAGTTCTAAATTTAAAAAAATAATAAAGGAGATTGATAGTCATTAACTGTAGCTCTGTACCCCTTCATAGTAAACATCTCCAAAATCATAGAAGGGGTTGTGTAAAAATTGGGATAAAATATACTTTTTTACCCCAAAGAACTTTGTCAAGATAAACCAACTGTCAAGTTTGTGAAGTCAGTAAACTTTGTCTTGGAAACCTTCCACTTGTCCATCGTGGCACTGCCGACTTTCTTCACTCCTGGGTCTTTTTCTCTCCTCCTCCCTGCTCCTCTACCCTGCGGATATTTGTCCTGTATCAGACCTCTGAAGAGTCCTTGCTTTCAAACTAAAGTGGGAGCTAATAACTACAGACCTCCACCTTTAGGATTTAATACCTGCACAGGGTATTTGTGTTTTATTAAAGGACACCAAGGAAATCAAAAGCTTTGGAAACTCAGAAAAATATTAATAATGGAAGAATAATGGGCAGTGAGTAGAGTTGGCCTTGTGTGTTGGATCTCATTAAATCATGACACTTGGCAAAGGCTTGTCACAAGTACTCATCTGGCTGTTTCTAAGTTAATAGCCCAATTCAGCAGTTTTTTGAACATCTGCCATTAGCCAAACACTGTGGTGGGCAGTAGAGATTTAAAAAAAGAAGAAGAAGAAAAGAAAAAAAAAGAAGGCCCTTTTCCTTACAGATCTCACAGTCACATCAGAACATCTAGGTGTTGCCTTTTATTAGCCAGGAAGCATAAGGGAAATATGTATTTTGTTTTTAACTTGTATTCTACCAACTTCCGGAATGATTTCAAGTGACTTTCAAGTTTTCAATGCAGCAAGTACTATTAAATATTGAAAGAGAGGCCAGAGACCATATGGAAAGATAGGAGAGATTGTTGTATCAGGAACCTTAACAAAGAGTTTAATCCTAAGATTCCTGGTTGCCAAGGCGAGAAGGGAAAACGCTATGTTACATAATGTGCATTTCTGATAAAAGGAAACAGTAGAAATTAATTCAAAGTGTCCATATTTTTTTTCTGGCTTATGTATTTGTAGTAATTTTTTGGTGTCTGTACTTCCTTCTATAAAAAATGTCTAGGAGCACCTGGGTGGCTCAGTCGGTGAAACATCTGACTTCGGCTCAGGTCATGATCTCCCAGTCCATGAGTTTGAGCCCCATGTCAAGCTCTGTGCTGTCAAAATAGCTCAGAGCCTGGAGCCTGCTTCAGATTCTCTTTCTGCCCATCCCCCATTCATCCTCCGTCTCTCTCTCTCTCTCTCTCTCTCTCAAAATATAAATAATCATTAAAAAAATTAAAAAATTCTATTAGATGTAGTTCACATAAAATATAGAAAAGTTGCTCTGGTGGCTGTTTTTCATTGAACTTCAAGGAAAGCCAAGCAAAGAACATAAAATAAGCTACGAAAGGTTTTTCCTTTGGGTACTAAGCTAGCACGCGGCAGATATGTTGCTTTCCTGTGATCTGCCTTTAATGAGACTAGAGCTTAAAAGCAAAGAATACTGGAGTGCCAACTTTAATAATTAGACTCTCTTGCCTTAAATTGGGTCCTCCACATTTTTTTCTTTAGATTGCTGCAATAGCCTCTTAACTGCCTCCCTGCCTGTAGATTCCATCTCCTTTTTCCTTTGCTTTTCCAAAGCCATCATCTGCACAACTACCAGAGTGACCTTTCTGGAATCAACTCTAATGTCACTTTCCAAGGAATCTCCATTGCTTGTAGGATAAAATCCAGATAGGTAATTTCTTCTGTAACCTCCACCCCACTTCCTTCACTATGGCCCTCCCTTGACTTCAGCCAGGCCAAACACCTAGCAGTTCTCTGTGTGTGTCACACCTTACCTATGATGTGGCTTCTGCCTGATACACACTTCCCTCCTGGGAGTGATGTTCAGAATATCAGATAACCTGTGTGACATGAGCATACCAATTAAAATAGATGTCACTGCCCCCCTGCTCAGGCTAAGCCCTGGAATGCCCCAGATGCACCAGATATTAACCCTTTAGTTTTTGGATCAAGAGGGTGTCCTGGGGCAAAGATTGGGATAGTAAGCGTGGCAAAACTTACAGGGCTTGTGACAGTGGCACTTTGCCAATTGATAAAGAAGTATTTCAGTATTTTGAAATAAAAATGGATGCCTGAGTGGTGCATCAGCCTAATACCAGCCTCTCTGTGCCCTTTCTTCCTTATACCCTGTCTCCTTGACACTCACTCTTACAGCTCAGGAACTATCTCCTTCAGGAAGCTTTTCCCAACCTTCCAGGCATATCATTATTTGCTTCTTCCATCAAGGAACCCACTGTGCCATATATATGCCTGCATCATACCTGTATTTCTCTTTTGCACAATTTTATTTACCTCTCCATCTCTATCCACTAGACTGTGAACTCCATGACACAGGGGCCATGTCTGATGCATCTCTATATCCCAGCATTTAGCACAGCCCCTAGTATATAGAAGGGACACAGCATGTGTTTGATAAATGAAAACATATTAAAAATTCTGTACCCTGACACATGAGGAAGAGATTTCCCACCAGGCACTCCCACTAGGTATGAAATCTATTCATTCTGGTTGTATGTTAGTGACATAATCAATTAAGACAATTAGAACATATTAGCAACATGGCATTTTACTGTCTTTTCACTCCTGAAGCAAAAAAATCAGTCCTTCAACTGGAAGAAATGAGATACATTCTGGAAATTTCTCAACCATGCCTTTCTAAAAATAAAAAAATCCAGAACTTCCTTTTGGGACCCTCTGTATAGGCATAAGAAGAAGAAGGGCATAAAAGGGATTGGGCTGCTCTTTTTTCTGTGTCCCTGATTCTCAGAGGGATGCACTCCTTCCCCTGTGTTTATCTGTTTTGTTCACCGTGTTATCTCTAGCATCTACATCAGAATCTGGACCATTGTAGCTACACAGCAAATATTTTCTGAATGAACAGATCCAAGTGGAAGATGAGAAAACACAGGAAAAAAAAAAAACAAAAGCAGTCCAAGCTTTCCTCAAAGGGCTGTCAACCCCTGATTTTTATCCTTTTTGGGGTACCAGAGGATCAATTAGCGTCTAGGGACATTGCTGATGGCCAGGGGCCAGCCGCCACCTGAGGAGACACGAAATGTGGTCTTCCTACGGACACTTCCCTGTGGAGACCGGAGTGGGAGTCAGCCACCAGTTCCTCAAAGAAGGGAACAGGATGTGGCAGCAGCAGCATCTTGAGGAACAATAAAAATCAAATGCAGACACTTGGAACAACACAGACCCACGACTTTGTCCCACCTCCAGTGACTCACTCAACTGAACCTGAGCCTAGAGAGAGTCCTAGAACTCCACCGAGTTGCCCAGTTGCTTCCTCCATTGGCTTTCTTTCAGCCAGAGATGTAGTATCCAAGAGAGCTGGTTTGGAAGGCTTTTAAACATGTACCCGTTTGTTATTTCAGCTCCACAAAGCGCCTCAAGTCCGTGGAGGATGAAATGGACAGTCCTGGTGAAGAGCCATTTTACACAGGCCAAGGGCGCTCCCCGGGAAGTGGCAGTCAGTCGAGCGGATGGCATGAAGTGGAGCCAGGTAAGCAGGGCTGGGCGCACTCAGGCCTCCAGTGCACATGGCGGCCATGCCGCGTGCAGTACAGTGAAGGAAGTAGCCTCGAAGCAGTCCACTTGTTCAGCGCAAACACTTGCTTGTCTCTGGCTGCTGCTTTCATGCAAGGGTGGCCGTGCAGAGCAGCAATTCAACTGAAAGAAAGGCTGTGAGAAGGGTTTGTGGTTTTTGACGCTTTCATATTTTTACCTGCACTACAATCTCGTATGCATTTGCCTTTGCTTTTGTTTTTATGCCAAGTGCCTTTGGGGATTGGCTTTTTGGATTGGCTTGGAACAATCTTCAATAAAAATCTGTCAACTTTTTCAACTGGGCTAGGAGACTGGGTTCCCTGTGCCACAATTTATACTTAGATTTTTATAAAAGGAGGAGATGTTGAAATATTTTTTCCTAGTTTTGGCTCTCATCATGATTGTGTTTCTATTTAAATGGAACAACTATCTTTATGTCCATCTCTAGTGAAATAAGCAAATGATGACTGCTGTTCTGACCTCCCGGGATAGTCTCGTCTTGGCTCTGGAGTCTTGAGAGGAATGTGAATAATTTGGATAGCAGGAGCTTTTTGAAACCTTAATCAGTGTCTAACCTCCACATGAACAAGGGAGAATCTTCTCTGGTGCCTTCCCCGTCTGCAAAGTCAAATGGATAAAGAGGATTGAGCGTGGGCTTTGGAATAGAGAGGCGGAATGTAATCCTGGCTCTAGCTCCTGCTGGCTGTGGGATTATGGGCAAATGACCTAACCTCTCTGAGCATAAATGTCCCCATTTCTTTAATTTATCAGTAATAACAGCTGTTTCAGTTATTCAGTTAATAATAATAGCTCATTTCAGCTCTTGAGAATTAAATAAGGTAACATACATAACCCATCTAAGAATTATATGTGGCACAGAGTAAATTTAAAACAAAATGCTTTCTGATTGTTTTCTACCCCCCACCCCCACCCCCGCCCATGCCACAGAGTGATTCTTCCCAAGAACAGATAAGGACCAAGGAGATTTCTGAACCCACCCTTTTGTCTTCATATCTTAACTCCTTTCTCTGCTCCCTGACATATTAAAAAGCAATCCTCAGAGGGAATAGCACAAGGGAGATTTTGGGGGTGATGAAACTGCCCTCTATCCTGATTGTGGTGGTGAGTACAGGAATCTATACATGTGTTTATATTCGCAGAAATGACGGGGCGCCTGGGTGGCTCAGTCACTTGAGCGTCCAGCTTCGACTCAGGTCATGATCTCACGGTTCATTGGTTCGAGCCCCATGTTGGGTTCTGTGCGGACAGCTCAGAGCCTGGAGCCTGCTTCAGATTCTGTGTCTGCCTCTCTCTCTGCCCCTCCCCCGCTCATGCTCTGTCTCTGTTTCAAAAATTTAAAAAAAAATTTTTTTTAAACTATATATTCACAGAAATGTGTACCTTCCATCCTCCCTACCACAGTTTTATTGTATGATAATTAAATACAAAACAAGACAGAACAAGACCTCAGGCCCCACTGGATGAGTCCTATATCTTACTCCCTTTACTAAAGTGCAGAAATTCCCCTTGGCCCTGCTTCTACCTAGTTGTCTCACTCACTCATTCAGCCATCCTCATAGGGAGTTTTCTGTGGATGAGACACTACCCGGTTCTGGGAACTCCAGGGTGAATAGGAAGGCCACGGCTTTTGCTTTCAAGGAATTCATGGTTGGGTGTGGGAAACTCGCTTAAGGAGATCATTACATGGGGATATGCCTGTAGGAAGATGGGGATATTATCCTCCATTTTCTCATTATTTCTAATTATTGCTAACAGCACTCAAGGTGTGGTGCACCTTCAAAAAAAGGTCCAGGTTCATGCCATACTTAGCTCATGGCACTTCACCGAAAGTGGCTAAGAAATAAGCCCAGCCTGGGGCGCCTGGGTATCTCAGTCTGTTGAGCATCTGACTCTTGGCTTAGGTCATGATCCCAGGCATGTGGCATTGAGCCCCGCGTTGGGCTCTGCACCAAGCAGAGAGCCTTCTTAAGATTCTTTCTCCATCTGTCCCTCTGCTCCTGCTCACACATACTCTCTCAAAAAAAAAAAAAAAAGGAAAAAGAAAAGAAAAGAAAAGAAAAGAAAAAAAAAACCCAGGCCTAAATGAAAATGCTGACTGCTGACTGCTCATTGCCACTAACAGCATCATCAGCAAGACCTCAGGATAGTGCCAATGAAAAGTTTATGTGCTATTAAAAAATTAAAAGACGTACAACTTCTTTGAACCCTTTTTAAAAGGCTAATTGGAGTCCTAGCCAGTTCACCTGCTTCAGTGAAAATCAGAATCAAACTAGATACGTTTGGTGCATTGTGCTTGAGTGTTGTACTGATGCAGTTTTATACATTTTGAAAGCTGCTTTGCTGTGTTGATATACATGAATCTCCCCCACCATGAAACTGTTCTCTGGGTCCTTAAGTAGATTTGGGGGGAGCATATTTGGGGGCAGAGGGTAGGTTAAATATAACCTAAATAAATTGACCTAGTGACTCTTTTTTTCGGCGTAATTCTGTTCCTCTTTGCACCTTATGATTTAAATGATCATAAATTTTAATATCTGAATGCCTATATCCTTTGCAGTTATTAAATAACGGAAGTTTAATGGCCAGATTATTTTTGGGTAATGATACTATATATTTATAGCATAAGAGAGAAATCCCCTACAATTATACTATATTCTTGGATTGATGCTCCATTCTCTATCCCTAGTTCATTACAGAAAAATGCAGTTTCATGGTATATGGGTTGGGGCATGGGGGAGGACAGTGGATAAATTTACATGTGGCCATATTCAGCATAGAATGTCATAATTGAAACAGGGCCTGAGGGGACATTAAAACTCAACCGAAGGATGTTGTACATGTTCGTGGTGACTTTGGTGTCATTAACTCACACCAGCAATTTTAAATGGATAATTTATGCTGCCAGATGGTCCTTTTTGGGGATTTTCCATCTAGCCCAATCCCCTTTTTGGCACAGAGAACACCCTTATGTTGTTCCCACACTGATCCGGGCCTGCGTAGCTTTTCCCCAGGGGTACAGTTCATTGAGTAGGAGGCTTTTAGTGGTTCACTCATGTAAATTACCTTCAGAACATGTTGGGAGTTACGTCTGTCTGAATGCTCCAGCAGCCTCTCAGTTGCCTATGTTGGGGGATAATTCTTGAAAACAAATATTAAGGATACTTTCTTTTTGCCTCAGATGTGACACAGGAAGCAAGACCTGTCCTTACTCCTCACTCAGAGAGCTTTGCATCTGTTTACCTGCCCTCAAATGCTTTTTTAGAACTCCCAGCCAAAAGAGGGCCGAAGAAGGTTGCCAGAGGAGACAAATTTCCTTGAGCAACAGGAAGGCTCTGGAAAGTAAAACAAACCAGACATGCAGTAAATTACATGGGCTCTTTCAAATGTCTTTTGTAGTATCCTGTTCCCCATTAGTTTATCTCAGCACTTTTAGTGCACAGCTCTTATTATCTGGGAAGAAGGGCATAGGAGATGAAAGATGATGTTAGTTTAAGAACATCAGACAACCTCAAGCTGACTTTTGCTTCTCTTACAATGCTACGTTTGTTCCCTCCACTTAGTTTCATTTCCCAGTTATCTCAAAACTGAGTTAGATTGGAAGCTTTGAAGCTAATCATGCACTGATGAAATGAGTCCTATGAAATTCTATCAAGCAAAAACTCACATACCATCAACTCTTGTTTATCTGTACAAATGAAAAATTGCAGAGAAACTGATAATGCCCATAAATAGGACAGAAACCAACAGGCAGGCGCCTACATGGGATCAGACACTGTGCACGGTGCTTTTGTATATATGGTAAAAATTATAGTTATGATTGCTTGAGTACCTACTGTATACCAGGTTTTTAATTTAATTACCCTAAATTATGCAAGATACAATGATCTTGCCTCCATAGAGATGAAAACGGATTTATAAAAGGATAAGTGGGGGCACCTGGGTGGCTCAGTCAGTTGACCATTCGTCTCTTGATTTTGGTTCAGGTCATGATCTCACAGTTCCTGAAATTGAGTCCCGCATCGGGCTCCTCACTGACAGCATGAAGCCTGCTGGGGTTTCTCTCTCTTTTTTCTTTCTTCCCCTCCCCAGCTCATGTGCACACACTTGCACTCTCTCTCTCAAAATGAGTAAATGAATGAATAAATAAATGACTTGCCTAGGGCCATACAGATAGCAAACCTGTGGACGCAGGATCCAAATTTTAACCTAAATCTAAGTTCAGAGTTTAAGTTTTGTCTTCTATGCTCAGTAACCTCTTTTACCATAATGCTTGTGCTTCTAATTTAAGGTCTCGTGTCCCGGGATTGTATTGAAATTAAAAACATAATAAAAAACAAAAAATAACTCATCAGGAAGACCTAAATCCCTCCCCCACACACACACTTTGCTTATCCTAAACCCTTGTCATATAGCTGAAACCAGAAAAGGAATATGGGTTATGAAATACACGTAGGACACAATATACGAGCAAATAATATTAAATGTTAACAGAGTAAAATATCACTGTTTTCCCATAAAATCAAATCATCTTCAGCATTCCGATCTTTGTTCAAATAGTATGTCCCTGGAGAGGCTCCCAGTGATCTCAGTAGTTGCTGTTTCTCTTCCATCATTTTAGAATTTGTAACTCTACTTTTTCCCCTCCATACCACTGTCTGTTGCTGCGGTCCGTGTTCTGTCTCTAGAATGTCTCTCCGGTCTTTCCCACTGCTGCATCTCCAGTATCCATACAGCACCTGGCACATACTAGGTGCTCAGTAAATATTGACTGAATGAACAGAGCCTCTAAGGCTCCATTGGGGTGTTGTCAATAAATCTGAAAACCGAATTTGCCACCAATAATCCTCCCAGAATTGATGTTTACCATATTCTCAATCTGTATAGACTATTGTTTGGTCAGATCCAGTTACTAACAAGTAGTAGGCAGAACAGTCACTAAGCCTCAACCATGGGCCCCGTGGGCAGGTAATAGTGTACCAGACTTCCTTACAGATATTCCCTTGCCTTCAAGGGTATTCCTTGAAGTGAATCAGACTTCTCTTTTTAAAGATAATACTTCATTTTTTTAAAGATATTTCTTTCTAAGATCATTCAGCAGTACAAGCTTCATAACAAGAACCACAGTAGTGACTTTTTGTAGAATATTTTATGTAACCGCCCTGATTTATGTCTGGTATTTTTCAGATGTCCATATCAAAGTTTCTCTTACACAAGTAAAAGGAATGCCCATATGAGACACTACCGTATGAGGTGTAACCTTGCTGTTCAAAGTGTGGTCAAAGGACTGGCAACATGGCATCACCTGAGAACTTATTAAAAATGAAGAATCTCAGGCCCTACGCAGGCCAACTGAATTGTAATGGCTGATGATGTTTATCCGGGTGATATTTATACGTGTTAGGGATTGAAAAGCACTCACACAGGCCCCTCCCTTGACTGTTCCCTTCAGTGGGCTCTCACCCTTCTGTCTTTGTCTGGAGGGACCCTGAACTTTCCATGTTGTACTCCCCAACCTTCCTCCCTATTTTAAATAGGAATGCCTTTAACATTTTTCTAGGTAGACAAAAATCTAACCTATTTTATTTTTTTTTATTTTTATTTTTTAAATGTTTTATTTATTTCTAGGAGAGAGAGAGAGAGATAGCGTGAGCAGGGGAGGGTCAGAGAGAGAGGGAGTCACAGCCTGAAACAGGCTCCAGGCTCTGAGCTGGCAGTCAGCACAGAGCCCGACGCGGGGCTCGAACCCACGAGCCGCGAGATCATGACCTAAGCGAAAGTCGGACGCTTAACCGACTAAGCCACCCAGGCGCCCCAAATCTAACCTATTTTAAAACATATCAGAGAAGATATTACACTCACGCAGTGACTCATGCAGTGTTTAGATTCCTCACTGCATGAAAGAACATTCTCCATCTCTCTCTCTTGTCTTCCTCCACTTTAAGTGCACGAAGAATGGCTGATGGGTATAATTCAAGTCAAACCAAGTCATTGATTATTAAGTACTGACTGGGCACAACATGGAGTCCATACAAAGACAGCTCCATCAGGTTCCTATCTTTATGGGCAAATCAGATTTCCTCAGTTGTCAGTTACTGTCTGTAAGATGAGAACTGTAGTTTCTGTGCCATCTCTGTCACAGAGTTATCACAGTCAAATGAGGTAATGAACTTGAACTTGAACATTCCAAGTGCCCAAGTCCTTTTTTAAAGTTAATGTTCTCTAATTATGTGAAGTATCATTCGGATTATACTCAGCTGAGGGTGGTTGAAAGTAGGCAGGGTTAAATCCTGTAGAAGTAAAAGAAGGGACTTGTTCAGTCCAGCTAGAGAATTGAGGACACTTTCCTCAGAAGGCTGCGATGGAGCTAGGTTTCACTCGGAACCCAGATGAGAAACAGCTACATACTTGAAAGTGAGACCTGATATTTTATAGCCTTTCAGCCATTGGTATATACAAATGTAAGTGCTCTTTCTGCGTCTTTCTTCCTAACTTGCCAGGCAGCTTTGTGATTGTCCTGTGAACCTTCTCAGGTTCTATGTCACCAAAAGTGACTCATTTAAGGGTCCAATGCACTCTACAGATTCCCGAGTGCCACCACCTACTGTGGTTAAGACCACACCTGCATCAAGCACATACATTTCCATGAAGTTGCAGTCAAAATTAAGATCTTTTTTTATTGTGGAAAAAAAAAGAAATTATGGGACTTCTCAGTGAAATTGAGTTCTTTGCTTGCAAATAGGAGTAAGAAGCTCCTTAAATTTTCTCCTATAGAAAATGCTCAGAAATGGCATGGCCTTCAATTATATTGTGATCATAAAACCTTGCTAACAGATACAATTACATTAGCCAGGACGTTGGAAGTGCTAAACAGTTCAGTGAAACATTTTTAAGTCAAACTTGATAAGTAGTAAGCTTAATTGTAGTTATTTTCTTAAAAACTTTCACCGATGTACTTCTTTCAGAGATAAACTTCTTCCCAAAGAGTAAGTAGTCTTCATTTTTGAAGGTCAAAACCAAGCACTGCAGTAACATGTGGTCTTTTCTTATCATAATTATTAAGTAAAGAAATAAATGTTTTAAAGGTATTTGTTGAAGAATAGCTTCATAAACAGCTGGTCAACCGTTAGCCTGGGACCTTTAGAACCAGAGTTCAGTGTCACCGCTACTGTGAGCACAGTTGCATTCTTCAGCCTTCTGTTCATTCATCGTAACTTTAATTTTTTTTTAACGTTTATTCATTTTTGAGACACAGAGACAGAGCATGAGTGGGAGAGGGGCAGAGAGAGGGAGACATAGAATCTGAAGCAGGCTCCAGGCTCTGAGTTGCCAGCACGGAGCCCATCGCGGGGCTCAGACTCACAAACCACCAGGTCATTCCCTGAGCGGATGTCGGACACTTAACCGACTGAGCCACTCAGGCGCCCCCATCGTAATTTTAAATACCACACATTAGGTTCACTTGGATTCCCAACTCTGCTGGTCCTAATATGCCTGCCGGCCATCATCCATCAATTGTAAGAGTGGGAGAGGTTTACCAACTTAAACTTGTAGCTGAGACACCTAAGGAGGAGGCCCATTATCAGTGCCAATAAAAAGGCAGCAGGCTGGTAACAGTAGTACATTGATCACGGACACTGTGCTGCACTAGCATATATTAGGAACAATGATTAAATCTCCCACAGTCTCCTGCTGTAATAGGAATAGTCACTGTTACAGAACACTGCCATAGGATCAATGTCCTGGCTTTTCTTCTGCATTTATGGAGCAGTGGGAAAGCATCATTCTGCAACAGCATTCTCTTCTGTTATCCCTTTAATATTGGCACCTGCTCATTAGAGGCGAGTCCCCCAGGGAGCACTGGTACAGTGGTGAGGGGCTGTTCTCTGGTGACCCTCCTTTCTCAGAGAAATTCCATCCAAACAAGGGGTTATGACAGGAAAGCTACATTACACACTAGCACTCTAACCACCCTTCCAAAATGTCCTTACTTTCTTTATCAAAGCTGTTTTATTTTTTAAGGCCAAGTAAAGGGCCCAGAATAACCTATTATACTCGGGAGTCCAAAAGGTTTCCTATAAAAAGAAAAGAAATACTCTTCTCAGATATATATAAATATATACGAGGAAGCACGGTCAAAAGAAATTAGTGTTGTATTCCTGAAGCCTGGTATAGTACCTGGCACAGGGCATCCAATCAATATCTGTTGAAGAAATAAAGAAACAATAAGATGGAGACCACGCATGTCCAATCTCGCCCTTTGCTCAGGGCAAAGTGCTCTGGAGGCAGAGGGCCGCATACATTCGTTGTACAAAGGAGTGAAGCTTCACTTCTATCCGAGAACCCAGATGCACAACTCTGTGACTACAGAGGCTCCCAGGAAAACAGATGCTGCATTTCAGCTGGGCTTGTCTGAGTAAATAAATGATCCAAATCTCCAAATTTTTAATTTCATGTTTGAAATTGAGGCTGTGTAAACATTCCAGAAAGAAGGAAAAAAGAGATGTAGCTTCTACCTTGGATATGTGTGTGTGTGTGTGTGTGTGTGTGTGTGTGTGTGTGTGTGAGAAGTCTTCGGCCCTGCTCTGTTCCTGTCTCTGTCTTCAGCACAGCCCCAGTGGCCTCTGTTAGCAAAGCGCTGGCTCATCATGTGGCCTTATTTAGCATGTAGTAAGGAGGAACTGTAAAGCCAATTGTATTCCAGCCACAACAGTCTTCCCAGGCTCGCCGAGGAGGGAGAAAAAACGAGTGAAATAGAATGCACTATAAAGGAGAAAGAGTACAAGTGAAGAATCAAAACTCTACAATTCTTGTGTTCTGCCATGAACCCAACCCCCCTGGGAATTTTAGCAAAGTACTTCTCTGAATTTTCATTTCCTCCTATGTAAACACTGGGGACAGGGAAGCAGCCTAGCCTGCATGATTTGTAGGCTTTGAAATGATCAGCTGAGAGGATAATAGAAGTAGAGACTGCCATTTATGAAGCACCAGCTGTGTGCAAGCTTCTGTGCATGGCAGCAGACATAGAGTATTTTTAACATATGTAAAGTAGACGTAATAAACCATAAAGCTTTATACAAATACTATGTATCTTTTTGTTCAGGTAAATACTTTGAAAATTCTGAAGTGCTGTATGAGTTTAAGATACAGGCATCTCCCTGGTTTTTGTGCTTCCCTTTATTGTACTTCTCAGATACTGTGTTTTTAACAAATCAGAGGTTTGTTGCAACTCTGTGTCAAGCAAGTCTCTTGGCATCCTTTATCCAGTAGCTTTTGCTCTCTTCATGTCTCTGTGTCATATTTTGGTAATTCTTGCAATACTGTGAGCTTTTTCATCATTATTATATTTGATATGATGATCTGTGATCATTAGTTGTAAGTCGCAGGAAGCTCAAATGATGGTTAGCATAGAAATAAGGTATTTTTATTTTAAAGTTTGTTTATTTATTTTGAATGAGGAAGAGCATGAGCAGGGGACAGGCAGAGAGAGAATCCCAAACATACTCTGGGCTGTCAGCATGAAGTATGACACAGGGCTCAAACCCACAAACCATGAGATCATGACCTGAGCCGGAACCAAGAGTCAGATGCTCAACTGACTTAGCCACTCAGGTGCCTCAGTAATAAAGTATTTTTAAATTAAGTTGTGTACATTGTTTTTTCAGACACAACACCACTGCATACTTATTAGACCATTGTATAGTGTAAATACAACTTTCATATGCACTGGGAAGCCAAAATATTCATTTGACTTGCTTTATTGCAATATTTGCTTTATTGTGGTAGCCTGGAACCGAACCTGCATTATCTCCGAGGTATGCCCACTGTCACATGCTCTGCCATTGAGCTATACCCACTCTCTGGGGCATGCCTGTATGTGAAATTAAATTGAAAACATATTGCGCATATCTGTGTCTTTTTCATGCAGAGCACTGTGCAAGGTGACGAAAGGAAAAATAAATAAATAAACCCAGACAGACCTTGCCCTCAAGGTGCGTAGAGCCAGCCAAGGAAGGAGCGTGACTGCTTAACCAAGTATCCAGTGGCTACACTACAAGGCACAAGCACACTGAGATTCACTCGGGGTAGGAGTTTCTTCACTGGCTTGGGCCACAGTCCTCCCCTGTAACTGTTCGAAAAAGTTGATGCGTGAACCATTCCATTACTAAAGGAGCATCAGTAAATGCTAGTCCCTATTCCTTTCCCTTCATAATACTAATCTTATCTTTCTTTATCTCTAAAAAGCGTGTAGAAAAGCAGTGTGCTAGAAAACTCTCAGGAGGTGCGCAGATCTTTCTCCACCCACGGACTCAAATCTCCCCTTCCTGAAACAGAGTGTTCTGATTTGCGGGTGATGAAATTGGGCAGAATGTAAGCAAATGTTTACTTAGAGGAAACACAGTTATTCTGAGTTGACATTAAATTCACCAAAGGGAAGAATAATCAAAGTATATAGATGGAAGAAAAGAAGCAAAAGAGATAGGTAGGTGTAGCTAGATAGGCAGATCAGACTTACCTAAGAGTTCACTGTGCTGGTTTTCCTGTATCTAGCACATGTTATTTATCTAATAAGCATTATTAGATATTTATAGAACTCAAACAGAAAATAGTTTTAACCTCTAATATAGAGAGAGAAAAAATTCTTTGGCGTTCTTACTTCATCTGTTCTATGAACATAGTGTAGATATTTCATACACTCAAATAGTACCAGAATTTGATTAACAATGAAAGATTAATTGACCTATATTTTGTCATTGGAATGCTGCTGGGATATTAAATATGTGTTTTATAAGTAATAGCCAATGTTTATTGAGCACTCACTATGGGCCAGATATTGTTCTAAAAACACCCGTGTGTGTGTGTGTGTGTGTGTGTGTGTGTATTTAATTTGTAAAAAATGATACTGGTCAGTAATAAGTCTATTTTCAGACTTACTTCCCTCTCTCCTATGTTTTTCTATTTTTCCTGCATATTGAGAATTCTATTTAAATGTTAAATAATCAAATATGACGCGATTGGTCTATATAGGAATAAAGTTCTCTTTTTTTGGCATCAATGTCTTTAATAAAGTAACTTTTTTAATACTCTAGAATGGGGGCTTTATGTGGGGAGTAGGGAAGGAAGAAAGAAACCCTCCTGTCCATCCAGATCTCAAGACTCCACAGCTTTCCTGGCTGTGCTACGTGGAAGTTTCTGATGAGGTTGTCCACATCCCAATTTCTTTCCTACTTAGAGGATTTTTTTTTAATGAGATTTTTATTTTTATTTTTTTTACAAATAGTTTATTGTCAACTTGGTTTCCATATAACACCCAGTGCTCATCCCCACAAGTGCCCTCCTCCATGCACATCTCCCCCCTCCCCCCCCCCCCCCCCCCCCAGTTTGTTCTCAGTATTCAAGAGTCTTTCATGGTTTGCCTCTCTCCCTCTCCCCAACTATTTCCCCCTTTCTTCTCCCCCTTGGTCCTCCGTTAAGTTCCTCCTAATTCAGCAGAGGATTATAATAATGCCTATTTATCCAACTCGATCCAAACAAGGGTTTCAAATACATCATAAACTCATCAATTAATCAAAGGCATGGCACCCATTTTGAGATGAGAGATGATGGGTGAATTACATCCTACAAGATTACGAGAAATGCTCGCATTGACATAGTAAATCAGGGGCTATTCTCTGATGCATTCCTGAACACCACCACAAGTCCTGAAATGGAGAGGTTCTCTCCAGTGCTGAATCACAAAGTGTGTCTCTCAAATAGCAGAAACCTTCAGGAATCAAAAAAGTCACTTTATTTCATAGCATCATTTAACCTTAATCAACAGTGAAACTGCCGTAGAAAAACGGAATCTTTTGAAATGCAGCTAATTGGCTTGAGTCTTCAGAGTAAAGTATTACTGACTTCCCTTTATTAACAATTGAAAGCCCCTGTGAAAGTTCTTGATTTAAAATACTGGGTTACTCTGGTTCTTGGTTCTCTGGTCTGTTTAGATCTCTGGATCTCTATGTTGTAATCCGGTTCCTTCAGCCCACGGTGGAGAGCTGGCTTTACCGACTGCTGTGAATGGATGGTAGTTATGCGGATACTGCCGCAGCTTTTCCAGGTTTTAGTGTGGTCCAAACATCTTATTGCCCTTGATTTCGAAGAAACATTCCTATCTTTAGGGATTGTATGTAATGAGAGGTAGTTAAAGTTTTTGTCTGCATTGTTGGAAATGCACTCAGCTCGCTAGAAACTCAAGGAATGACGACCCACTATCCGTTTCTAATCTGAAGTGTCCTCTGTAATACCAGATTACTCTGCCTTGTTAGGTATCCCAACCCAGAAATCACTTCGCTGCGATCAGCTTCCAAGATTAATGAATCCTAGGGTACCAAGATGACTTACGACTGAATGCCAGTCAGGATTTGCCATGTGCCTTTCAGCCATTTCATGAACCCACCTGAAGAGAGGGTTTATCAAAATGGCTGTGCAGCATCTCCTGTGGTTGAACACTCTTTAGGGACTGATACACACAGTTCTTCGTGTTCTTAAGTCAAAATACATGTGTAAGGATTAAAAGTAGTATGGGTTGCATAAGAGTGCTTTTCAGGGCCAGTTACTCTTTGATATTTATCACTTCATAGTGGTGGCACCTGCTTCTAATTTTAAGAGTTCTCTTTTTCAGTGGGTGATTTTTTTTTTCTTTCCAGAAAAGAAATCTTATCCTCAAAAGACTTAACTGGTAATTTTTCTCCTTTTGATGTGCTTGATATTTTTATGAGTTTGTCTGTCCATCAGCATTGAAGCCTTAACATGCCTTGAGTTAAAAAAAAAAAAAGTCTTTATAATACATAATCATTATATTGGGTTACATAAATTTATGTCCCGACCACACATTTGGAGACTTTTCCAGAGATATAATTTGTTGTAAATGTCATTATCTGCCACTTGGACTACTTGACAGTCATCTTAAATTGACTAAAGTCATAGAAATAAACTCTGCCTTGTGGGAGAAGTTCAGCAACTTACATTCAGTACACATATTTGGTTGTTTCTTATGTGCAGGGACACAGTTGCTGAAAACTGTCATTTGAGATTGGAAAGTGGGAGGAAAAAAAAGAAAGGACCCTCATTCTGTCTCTTTAGACACATATGGAAATAGTCCTTTGGTTTGACGATAACCAGCCCACTTGTAGAGCCCAGTGTGGTTTGCTTTTCAGTTTTTCTCTTGTGTAAAGACCTTTTCCCTAATAGATGCTGGATAAAGTTAATTGCCTGAGTAGAAAAAGCTGCAAGAGATGGCATAATGCTAGCAACCCTTTCTGATTGGCCTGCGGGGAGTTGTCTGTATAAAATTGGATCCTTGTGTCAGGATCCAAAAGAAAAAAAAAAGCGTGACTATGAAGGAGAAGCGCTAAATCATGACTCCAGAGAGAATGTTGGCCACGAGCAGTTTTTAGTTTAAGTAAAAACCAAACTTTAGGATCTGGACAAATAAGACAAGGAGGAAAAAGCATGATTCATTAGCCCCAGTAGAAAAGCATTATGGTGATCGGTTTGTCCAAACTTAAGACTCTCTACAAAGCCTGTGACGGAATGGAACGAACTCATTGACTTCATTGATATGAAAACCTTTGCCAAGTATTTACCCTTAGTGTCAGCTAAGTAATTTTTGATAAAATATTTCCGAGATATGGAGACAGTTAAGAAAACAGCACGGCTTTTAATAATTGCACTCCTAAGTAAACGGATCTATCATTACATTGTCACGAAGAATGACAGTGAGCAGAAACATCCTGCTAATCCCTCTCAGATAAGTATTCAGTGTAATTAGACAGACACTGTCTCTTGTGTTGAGTGTAGCATTAATCAGGAGAAGTGCAACTTTAACACAGAAATCTTTTTTCTCTGGTATGTCATTGGTAAAAAAAAAAAACTATTTTGTCAGATATTTCAGAAAATGGTTTATGTAGTTGTATAGAGTTATTTTCCTTTTTGATTTTAATTTTTTACTTTAATGGTGTTTCATCAGAACGGGGTCCTTTCGCATCCACAGAGCTGCATTTGGGGTTCGTGGTTCATTCTGTTTTGCATAATGAGCATAACTTGCAGTGTTTTTAAGCTTTGTAATGGCCCGGTGGCTCATCTGTTTAAAATGAAGGCATAATTCTTGGAGAGAGAGGTTTTCCTTTTAAAGAAAGGGCCAAGCTTTTTCTGCATTAAGTAAGAGCTCAAAAGAGAATCTCTTTCTGTGAAAATTCCATGTTAAAGTGATGAAATGTGTTGCCCCCTTCCAGCATCCACAGGCATTGCCTTTAAAAACAACAACAAAAAAGTTTCCTTTTGCTGCATTGCGTCCTGCTTGAACTATGAACTACTGCGTAATTACGAAGTCTTATCTGTTCAGCTCCTTACACTCTGCCTTCCCAGTTTCTCAACGACTCAAAGGCCTTTGATGGCAAAGAATAGGGTTATTGAAGGATGGTGGGCAGATTTCACTAAGTAACAGGTGGAGGTCAAAGTAGTTTATCTGCGGGGATGAACACAGTACAGAGATGAAAAATCAAATGCTTTGCCATAATAAGGTTTAGCAGGAAAATGCTGACTACACTAAGCTTAGATTCTAGCTGACAGAACCTTTTCTAGTGTTCATTACTTGATTTCACACTTCAAGCAATTTGAAGAGGCCTAAAATTATATTTCTTTTCTCCTCCATGAAATGCTCCAGTCAGTTTCAAATTTCACCTTAAGTAGAGCAATGGGTGTTCTGCTCACATCCAAGGAACACAGGGATGAATAGATGCCCTGTGCAGGCATATCGCAAACATGGAACATCACAGATGACATCTCCAAAATTCAATTTTACCAGTAAGACCCTTAAACTCCAAGCTTTCGATCATGTTCTGACTGACAGAATTGGTGAGCACATTTTAATAAACACTTCACCTCACGGAAGCTGGTATTCTGGATAGAGAAAACTACCTATAAAGATGTTCACCAAGCTTGAGCACTGGATTATCCGCAGCCTGTGGGAGTTGGGGAGGAGAGGGCTACTGTTTCCCCCTCCCCGCCACAATATGTAATTCTGTATTTGTACGGTACATGTGTTTTACTTTTGCCACTTAACAAAAGGGCTAAACATGCTGAAAAAATGTAGAAGTAAGATTTATCTGTTATATGACAGTAGGACCAAAAAGAAAGATTATTTGGTGGCACGTAGACCAGGGCTATCTAATAGAATGTTCTGCAATGATATAAATGTTCTATGTCTGTACTGTCCAGTACTGTAACAACTAGCCAAATATGGCTTTTGAGCACTTGAAATGTGCCCATGCTGAACAACTGAATTTTTAAATTCATTTAATTTTAATTAATTTAAATTTCAGTAGCCACATGTGGCTAGTAGCTACCATATTGGATAGGGCAGATATGCACCAAACATATGTATGATTGAGTTTTTTACTTTTCAGCTGGGTGTCTCGGCAGGATGAATAAAACATTATGCTAGGCTATACTATATTTATTTTTCATGCAAAGGAAATTACTTGGTTTTCTCAATAATTTCTTGTTTATTCTCAGTCCTCTGTGAATATGTGTGATTGCTGTGTTGAGCCAAAATCAGTTCTTCCCTAAACACATGGAGGATGGATAGTTAGGGGGAAGCTGAATGGATCGGGAATCTCCTACTTGTAAGTATTAGGAGTGTGAAGTCAAAATTTTTAAACTTCAGTCCTGACACTGGGATGCCTGTACTTACCCTGAGAGGAGAGGAAATCCCCTAAAAAATCAGGAAACTTTATTGTTGGCCCAGCAACCAGATCTTTGTATGACATTTTCTTTGTGTCTATTCTTTACTCTCCTGGGTTGTAAATTTTCACTCACAAATGAACATTTGGAATACGTTAGAGAACTCATCATTCCTTTTCTCCTGAATAATCCATATAATTTTTACTCCACTCTCCCATTTTTAAAAATTGAAGAAATCACTTGTATGCAAGCCTTTAAAATTAACCTGAACTTCTTTATGATGTGGTAATTCTTTGGGGGGCCCTTTCAGCTCTCATCTGAAATGGTTGTGTACAGAGTAAGAAGGATGAACCTTAGAAGCTGTATTAACTCCCATTTTATTCTCCCCATCATAAAAATGATTTTAAAACATTTCTATTCACTGAAAAAGGGTAAAAGTCAAAATAGTCTGAATGTTTTACCTTTTTTATTGTTGAGCATGTTAATCATAATAAATTACATTGGAATGAACCATAATGGATTTTACCATTAAGACAAAAATCTAAGACGCGTGCAGGATCTTGAACTACTCCCTCATAGCACACAGCATGTGTTTCTACCCAGAGGAACAGAATGGCCCTTTAACTGTGGGATTAATCTGTGCAATCACAGCCTTTATTTAGCATCACGGTTGGTGATCATCTCATCACAAGGTACAGATGAGATGGTCCTAGAAAGGTCCTGTTCTTGCCTGTGCAGCAGCTGCTTATGGAGTGCTGTGCTCTCTCCATCTGGAAGAGACGAAGCCGAGCATAAATTTGCTGGTGGTAGATGACTTGCAAAATATGGTACCGGTACTACTCACCTTTCATCCTGAGCCTGAGAAATGGCACTGAAATGTATGCTGATGCCATTAGTCTGACAGACATGACTGGGGTACCCATTGCCCACACTTGGACCTGGAGGTGCAGGGAAATCTGAATGGTGGGCGGTGAAGAAGAGAGACACAGTAGCAGTTAGGGTTCCATTTAGGCTGTAGAACAATATTTACGTGCCCTTCATGGGCTCTGTTTTAAACAAGCTCATGATTAGTCTGTATCAGGAAGATAGATAAGTCATCAGAACTTATTTCAGGAGGAGGCACTTTGGTGGAGTGGCGCATCAGAAGTGGGAAGAGCTCTCTCCCTCTGGGTTCAAGTCCCGCTCCTCCGACTAGTGATTGTGTGGCTTCTCCCCTTCTTGGGGACTTCCTTCCCTCAGTTACCTTCTTTCTCAGTTTTTGCTTTGTGTCCATCTCCTAGACTGTTCCCATCAGTAGGCAAGCATGCTTCACCCCTCCCATCTTCAGGAAGCTCCGCCTCACTTCCCCCCATCTCCCTGCAACTACTACTCTATTTTCTGCTTCCCTCCATAGACTGATTTCACAAAGACTTGACTACGCCCATTTTCCCTGCTTCTTCATACCTGATTTTGTAAAGCATTCCAACCTATCTTCCGTGTGCCTTACTCTCCTGGAGCTCATTTATTCTCACTATACGCAATCTCTCAATAGCATTCGATTGACTCCATGTTAGGCTTCTCCTTGAAATGGTTTCTATAGAACTTTGCTTTCCTATGAGTTAGAAGACTCTGCTAAGTTGCTTCTATTGACACTGACTTTAGTAGTTTAGGTGCCTCACTTGTTGTCAAGACTTACTGAACTCTGGACAATTGTGTGTGTTAGACTTTACCTCTGGTTGAGGTATTATTGTATTGTAACATAGAGAAGGTTTGGAAGATAGCAGTCTCAAAAAAAAGAATTTTGGTCTTATGTTTGTAGGAGGCTTTATAGAGGAAGCCACTTGTTGAACGGGCAAGAGACCTACTGTAACTATTAAATGTATTTACTCTTTTACAGTGTTAACATCTTTGGGTCATTATGTTCTTTTAAGTCTACGTGATACTTATTTCTTGGAGAGTCTGTCTTAGAATTATTGATAATAGGGGCATGCGTGTGGCTCAATTGATTAAGCATCTGACTTTGGCTCAGGTCATGATCTCCCTGTTGATGAGTTTGAGCCCTGCGTCAGGCCCTATGCTGACAGTTCAGAGCCTAGAGCATGCTTTGGATTCTGTGTCTCCCTCTCTCTCTCTCTCTCTCTCTCTCTCTCTTTGTCTTCTCCTCCCCTGCTCATGCTCTGTCTGTCTCCCAAAAATAAATTTAAAAATTATTGATAATAAATGCAGCATGTTTAATAAAATCCTAACTGATCCCTGCTAAGGCCAAGAAAAACTTTTGGTGTATAAAACACAGTGATTCTTGGTATACTTCAGAGTTGTTTTTATTTTTTCCATGTTCTTTTGCAGCAGATATAACATTTCTTTGAGTCTTTCTTTGCATAACCAAACTAGAAACTTAAACTATAAATATACTTTATTGACTTAAATAGGACACTGCTTTTATAATATACAAGGGAAACTATATAAGGCAGTGTGATGTATTACAACACATACAAGTTTCAGAACACAAGAGACCTGGCTCTGAAATACCACGTAAGAGCTGTCTGATCTTGAGCAAGTTGCTTGACATCTCTTGGTATCTAGTTTCTGCTTTATTAAGTTATAAGCAGGCAGGATATTAACACCTATCTACTGGGAAATGGAAATGCAAGCATTCAAGATGTTTGTAAGTACCCGGAACATAGTAGGCACTCTATAATTTGTGGATTTTACTATTTGTCTGTTTTGGGGAAATGATAAATATAAGAGGTTTGATGCTCATCTCTTTAGCTGCCTCCCAGCTCTCTTGAGGCCACTAGATAGATGAAGGCTTCCGGCAGCCTTTAAGTCTAGTGTAATAGTTGTTCTGCTAAAGCAGTAGTAAAGAAACGTCATTCGGAATTAGATGAAGGCAATGATCTGGAGAATATAGAAAGTTAAACATGAACAACCAAACTTGCAGTGTTTTGTAGTCCTCTCTAACCTGCTTAAATATTGGATTAAAAAAAATCTTTTAATGTTTTATTTATTTCTGAGAGAGAGAGAGAGAGAGACAGCGTGAGCAGGGGAGGGTCAGAGAGAGAGGGAGATACAGAATCTGAAACAGGCTCCAGGCTCTGAGCTAGCTGTCAGCACAGAGCCCGACGTGGGGCTCGAACCCACAAACCGTCAGATCATGACCTGAGCCAAAGTCGGGCGCTTAACCGACTGAGCCACCCAGGCGCCCCTTAAATATTGGATTTTGAAACAAAAGTGCAGAGTCTGCTTGATGCCATCATTTTTCCCAGATTGCAACTATAAATGAACATTACCGAAAATTTTCTGTTCTTGACTTTGATAGTTTGAAGAAAGAAATACATGCCAGTTGAATCTTGTGTGACAACTCGAATTGCAACGCCCCCAACTCTTACAACAGATAAGGTCCTGCTGTGTCCTGAGCACTATTTAACCAGGGATCATTTTCACAGGACACTGAATTTTTGAATAAGTCCTCAGACTAATTCAGCGTGTTGTCCATTGTTTCTAGAATTGTTACAGTCTATTGTGTGATCTCTCCCTTCTTCCCCTGCTTCCCATCAGTATTGTACCTCCGCTGACTCCTAAAAATCTTCTTCAAGACGCTTCCTTAAGGAAAGAAAGCATTGTACTTTCTTCTCATTCCTGTAGGACTTGCTTCATAATTGTCCCTATAAAGTTCTTGGTCAAAGTATCCAGTAAATCTCATAATTTGGGAGAGAGAGGGAGTTGAAATTAATTATGTGTTTTTTCCCTGTGTCTTCTTTTTACTTTTTGCAACATCAAGGTGTAGAAAAACTTACCAAAAACAAACCCTTGATTTGTTATAAGAGACCCCAGGAATTATTTTTGGGCTTTTTTCATGTCATTTGTTCTGATGTTGTTATTAGTATTTTTTTAAAGAATCAGAGGGAAATAGAAATTTCCCAAAGTGTTTATGCCATTGGAAATAACCACTTATTTGCCTCTTTGTTATAGAGATGTCTTACTGTTTTTTCTGAGTGAGTGTAGACTAGTGAAAAACCTCACCACCTAAGATGCATTTGCTAAAAATCATGGAAGCTTCTAGAATTCTAGAGAGTAATTAGTGCACAGTCAGCATCTTCAATGCAGACATTTCTAGCGTGGAAGGTGGTCTCATATTTGAGTATCATCTTAGTTTGCTATTGCTGTATAACAAATTACCACAAATACAGTTTCAAACAAAATGCATTTATTACCTCACAACTTCTGTGGGTCAAGAGTTTGGGCACAGCGTAGGTTCTCCCTCATCTCGGGGTCTCACAAGGCTGCAATCAACATTTCATCCAGACTGCATTCCTTTCTGGACTCCTTGCAAGAGTCCTCTTGCAAACTTGTGATTATTGACAGAATTTAGTTCCTTATAGCTTTAAGACTAAGATTCCTCCTTTCTTAGAGCTGGCTGTCTGCCAGGGGCCTTGCTTAACATCTAGAGGTCCCTGAAGTTCCTTGCTGTGTGGTCCTCCACAGGCTCTTTCACCTGATGGCAGCTTATCTTCAAAGCCAGCAGGAGAATCTCTCTGATCTCTATTCTTGTCCCTCTGTTACAGGGTTTGCCTGATTAGGTCAGGCCCACCCAGAATAATAATCCTTTACTTAATTCAAAGTCACCTGAGTAGGGACCTTAATTACATCTGCAGAAGTCCCCTCACCTTTGCAATACAACAGCCTAATCACAAGGATAACATCTATCATCTTCACGGGTACTGCCCACATTCAACTGGAGGAGATTATATTAAAGTATGTACCCTAGGGGCCAGGAGCCGCTGGGCCATCTTAGAGTCCTGACTACCACAGATATTAGCAGTGACTGTGATGGAATCTTTGTGGTATTGTTTTTGGCCTGTACTTACAAGGTTTTCCTGTTGCATTTCTCACTGAAATGACATAAGAGTCACTGAATGACTAGAATTCCATGTTTGCCTGTTCTCTGGACACTGTTTGAAATGTTTCCGGTAGCTTAGGAAAATGGCAAAGTGAGAGAAATTTGCAAAGTCTGATGATTAGAGCACCAATGACAAGCCAGAATGCTTCTTGAAATCCATCTTCTATTTTCTTTACCACCATTGGGTTCTTTTATAGCAGTCAGTAGGAGAAAATGTCCCACTGAAACACACCATTCTGCTCAATCTCTTCTTCTTGTTCCATAAAATTCCTTATTTTTGCATATTGAAAATAACTTTGAAATAATATTTTATTTGTTCCAGGAAAAGGGCAGTATTATTTTATAATCTTTTTTTAATATGATACTATTAAAAAATACATGAACTTAAAGTTTTGATTTATTAAGACAAACCCAGCCAGTCATTAATCCTTACAGTAATTGCACAACAGTTGTGCACAGCTAACTGGTACAAGACATTCCAACAAGAATCTTATTTTTAATCTATGGTGTAGAAACTAAACTTGATCTTGAAAATATAAGTCAAGATTAATGTTCTCTCACTTTTAACATAAAGTAGTTTACTCTCATTTTGAAATTTCATCCTGTCAATTAAGCATACGACGCAAATTAACCATACATTATGCATATGGAGAAAATATTAAAGTATATAATAAGGAAATGTGCTCAATACAAGTCTTTAAAAATTGAAAACACAAAGTAATTTCGAGATTCATGACAGCCTTAGGGTTCATGTTACTTGACTGTGATAAATTTAGAAGGTTATACATAGTTTGGCTTGTACTTCTTGCGTTGCAGACAGTATTTCTTTTCTCTTTAACTCTTTCCGAGAAGATTCGAATTTTGCTGTTTTTGAATTCGTTTTCCAACTTAATTATCCTTTATGTTTGTTATTCTCTAAATGTTACCGATATTCCCCCTTTTAAAAGACTAAATGGAAATGGTGGGTTTAAATCACGTCAGTATTCCTGCAGTATTTAGAATGGCATGGGAGGGGCGCCTGGGTGGCTCAGTCATTTAAGCGTCTGACTTCAGCTCAGGTCATGATCGCACGACTCGTGGATTTAAGCCCCTCATCAGGCTCTTTGCTGACAGCCAGCTCAGAGCCTGGAGCCTGTTTCAGATTCCGTGTCTCCCTCTCTCTCTGATCCTCCCCTGTTCACGCTGCCTCTCTATCTCTCTCTCAGAAATAAATAAAACATTTTTTAAAAATTTAGAACAGCATGGGAGGGGACACATGAACTTTTCAAAGAAATCGTAACTTTTCCTTGAGTCCAACCATTCGCTCTCTTATATAAGGTTAGTTCAGATACTGCATTTCATCAGTGATGCCATTGTCTGAAAAAATTCCTGCCATCTTAAAAGTTTTGACATTTTCATTTTCTGTTCTATTTCTGTTTCGTGACACATAGTTCAGGCATTTGACTGATTTTAAATCAGTGGACTGGTTGACAGCCTAAAAATGTGTTTTGCACAGGAGAGGTTTGAATGAGTTGAGAGATTTGTTTACATTTGGGTAACTTTGTATTTCTTCCCTTTAATTTTTTAATTTGAAATCTCCTTTCTAATGTAATTACGTGATTATACCTTAGGCTAGGTTACTTGGCCTGAATGTTGATCCAAAACCTCAATCCGTCGTAATTATGTTAGGATATTGGTATGGTGTGATTTTGGTAACTGATTCAAAGAGCAAAGAAACATAAACTAAAGTCACATAGTGACTCACTTTTTAATTCAAATCACATAGATATTGATCTGGAATGGAGGGGATCTAGATTCGTCAAGTGGGTATGAAATCACACACCACTTCATATTGTCTTTATGTTGTACCACGCAAATATGCTCACCAACTTGTAATCTGTTTCTTTCTTGGGGTCACACTCTCAAGTTTTGCTAGACTCCCATGCATCGATGAGTAAAACCACAGGTAAAGCTGAGACTGGTACAAGTAGTGTAAATATCTTTTCAGGCCACTTGCTGCGTCCTAGACCCTCAGTTAGACACCATGGAAACAGAAGGAACAAAGCAGACGTGGACTCTATCCTTACAGAATCCGTAGTCACACGTGAAGCTTGTGTTGTAGAACCTTACTAAGGAGATCCGTGGTCAGAAATAATAAGGACACATTTAGATACAGCCCAAACGAAGTTTTGGAACAGATCTGTGTCTACCAAGTGCTTGGCACAGTGCACAGTAGTCAGTAACTACTCAAAAACAGGCGCACACTAATATCATTATTATTTTTATTACTTATTTTGCCAGCTCACCCCAACAATTCTCTGGTCATAGAATACAGCACATGTAGACCTTATGTAAGTAAAGGGGATTTGATTCCTTTGACATGAATACAGACCAATTTTGAGCTGCGAATTTGAGAGAGCCCAAATTTGTCCTGTGATGTGGAGATGAGGAGTCATTTCCTTTATTTTTATATCCAAGTTTTCATTGTTTTAATTGGCACCCTACCAAACTGATAGATGTCTCCAGCTGTGTGTGTCAGCACGGTTGCTGAGGACATTACAAACTTAGTGATTACAAGAGACTATTTTCCCATTATTTTCTTCCCAGAGCATTTTCTGTGCTGGAGATGTTATGAAAACCTCAGAAACTATAGTAAAAATACTGTTTTTAAAAACAAGTTTTTATTGTATTTTCTTAACATAAAACTAATGTATGTTCATCACAGAAAAAAACAAGTAAGCAAAAAAGAGGCCATGAAAATCACCCAGATCCAACCCACAGAGAGAACTACTGTTACCCTTTATGTGGATTTCCTCCCAGCTCTTTCTCTGTACCACAGAAATATATTTTTAAATGGCCTCATAGCACAGCATCCTATTTTCTAATCGCTTTCCATGTCTTTAGTCCATGTCATTAAGTAATTATCTTTCCATGTCATTATTTTTTTATAGTATTATTTGCCTGGGTTCTATCATATTTATTTAACCAGTTTCAGTTGTTAGGAGGCATTTAAGGACTTTTTACTCTTTTCTTTCCTTTTTCTACTATAAATAATTCATTGGATGAGCAACTGAGTTGCCATTGTTGAGGGTTTGTTTGTTTGCTTTTTAATGTTAAAATGGCTAAATTATTTAGAATGTGGAGGAAGGAGCTTGGTGCTTACGAAAGGTACCTGGCAAGATGAAGTGACTGCAGATGAGGTCTTCCTGTGCCTTCGAGAGCCTCCTTCCTGAAGGGTCCTGGGAGCCACAGGGACATACAACTCACAGGCAACCCTGGAACGTGGCCCTCTGTAATTAGGAAAGATCAATAGTGCCAAAATGGACTGCGATTTAGTAGAATCGGTTGACATCAATTATAGTCGGATTTATCAGGGGACCATCCTGTCACCTGTTTGTTCTCATGGCAAACTCCAAGCAATTCAAAACAAATTTTGCGCTCACAGGTGGATTTCTGTTTTTAATTCTTTCAGTTTTATCTTTTAGGTTGTACAAGCTGTCGTGCCATGAATTAAAGTGTGCTTATCACTCCATCCTTCTTGCCAGGAATGCCGTCTCCAACCACACTGAAGAAGTCGGAGAAGTCTGGTTTCAGCAGCCCCTCCCCTTCGCAGACCTCCTCCCTGGGAACGGCATTCACACAGCATCACCGACCTGTCATCACAGGACCCAGAGGTGAGCTGCTCCACGGGCTCCCGTGGTTGCATTTAGATCATGGCCTTGGGAGTGAGTGTAGCAAAGTGAGAGACAAGGAGGCCTCTCCCAGAACGCTGCAAAGAGCAGCGACTGTTCCAATTCCTCATCCTTGGGGACGGCTTTGGCACCAAACCCTTGATCCGTACCTAAGGCCAAAGAGGGACCCAAACCTCTCATTGCCAGGGGGATGTGCGAAGAGGTGGGAGGTCATTGGAACCAAACCAAAATCAAATCTGTCCTACAGGCTGTACAAGAGGAGTGTGTATGTGTGTGTGTGTGTGGATGTGTGGGTGTGGGTGTGGGTAGGTGGGCTAGGTGAGTGTATTTCCCTGTAGTTAGTTACCTGTTTGCAAGTAATAGCTGTTTTTCATTCCCTCATCCCTGCCGATTCCCTTTCCTTGAAACCTGACTTCAATATGTGGCATTTTGCATTGAGATTGTTTGCATCACGGTGTTGACGAGCAGTCTTCACTCACTCCTTTTGAAGTGGTAGATAGTTTGTCTGGTTTTCATTGCAATGTTTTCATTATTTTTGTCTCGTGTGCTTTTATGTTTATTATTAAAGTGTGTCCACAAGAAATATGATTTGTATTTCGCACTAAAGACAAGCTTTAAACCTCAAGAGAATGTCAGCAAATCACTTAACTCGATCTTATTGCAAGATGAAAATATTTATTAGTTTGTTTATGAAACTCTCCACAGTAGGAGTATGGATAATTGTAACCACATTTACTTTCTTCCATCAGATTGTCATTTAGGTAGGTCTGTGATCTACCAGCTGGTATTATAGAACATCCTAGAAAGTTACAGTCTCTTATCTACCTTGACATATACCTGGGGAAACTGATATTTCTTGCATTAATCTCAAAGTTAGCTCCACAAATCTGAATCCCTTTATGAATACTCGGGGTGCATCTCAGGGAAGCACTGAAGTTGAGAAGGCTGGCCAACACACGCATGCATAAATCACATGGGAAAAAACCCAAGTATTTGGACTATTTCGTGAAGCAATTACTATATTCACAATTATGAAAATGTACTTGCTCCATCTTTTGACATGTGATCTTGACAGGATTTTCTCAAGATGCCTTATTATTTTCACTTGTGTAGTGTATGTGTGTGTGTGTGTGTGTGTGTGTGTGTGTGTGTGTGTGTTATAATCAGAAGGGCAACATATATGTGTATTTTTTTTGCTGGCCTGAAAACCTTGCAGCTGGGTTGGATTATACAGTCCCAGAATGAGTCTCTTTAAATGGGGTAGTATTATGATATTATCCTCATAGTCAGCATTCATTAGGAGGCTCAACTGTGGAGGAAAATAAAAGATACAGAATCCTTTTATTCAGAAGATTTTTGGTCTCAGGGAGATAAGGCATGTGATGTTTCTTATCTTTTTTATGGTCATTCTAAATGCTAAGTGAATGTTAAAAGTAGAAAATTTCTGTAGGAACTCAGAGGAGGGGACTATGGAGTCTCATTCATTCATTAAACAACAGTTTCCTGAGTGCCCATCACTGGAGTTCAGTGGTTCCTGTCCTCAGAAAGCATACAGTATAGGGCAGAAGAGAGATACAAGGAGATAAGCATTCAGAAGATAATGTGGAACATGCCATTACCACTTTTTACCAAATAAAGACATTTCAAAGTATAGATAGCACTAAAGTCAAATCTTAAAAAGTTGCTTATATGAATGGAAGGCATTCTAAGCAGAGGAAAGACTCGTAGTGTGGCAAGTTAGAAAGGATGGGGAAGAATGATGTGCCAGCCATAGGGATAGATGGATAAGGTGCCTCTTTGCCTTTCCACTTATCCTGTGGATTGTTTAATGTCCTCACCAGTAAATGGGCCAATACTATTGCTGAAAGAACTTTTCCTCCCAGCCTCCCATTCTTAGATAGAAACATGGTAAGATGGTATTTGTAGAGACTGTCTACGGACCGTCTGTGCTTTAAGGAGCATAAAACGATGTGTGTATGTTATCATTTATTCAGTAGATATTCAGTGACTTCTATGCGTCTTGCCTTAAAGCCGTAGTTCCACAAATTATGACAGTAGTTCTAGCATTTACCTGTGAGTGCCAAGATGGGGGGCTTCTTCATGCTACATACTTAAGCATATTTGCTAAAACCACCCATGCTGGGTTGAACCCTAGCCTTCAGAACAGTGAGCTTTGATCTCCTATTCATAGCATGAACAATGTTTATGAGGAAGAGAGAAAGACGCCTAGTTCAAGAATTATGAAATACCAAAGATTCTTTGTTTTCACCAGAATTCAAGATGGTTCCCAGTATCCTCGGTTCTCCTTTCTGGAAAATCTACTCAGGTACCCATTCTTATTGCACCCTGCCCCCCTTAGTGGTCTGGTAAAGGGAATTGGAATGACATAGATGCAACTCTTCTGTGGTGTCCTTGTGGCAAGAATCACAGAGTGGAGATGGGCTAACATGAGACATTTTGGGCCTAAGACTTTTTTAAGGTTGGCATTGAGCCTCTCGCTGTCTAAGAAATATTTGCTGCAGGTGCCATATTGCCCTTTATTCTTCTCTGAACCAGTTGCAAAGCTAATGCTTGGAATGAGATCACAGGATTAAAAGCTGATAGTTTAGGAAAATGAGGCCAAACTGAAGGAGAGAGAGAGTCTGACTGAATGAGCCACTGTGGCGTAAATGTGATGTGTACATAAAGGAGACTTCAGCCTCACATATTCCTTTTATTGTAAAGAGTTGCCACAACCCAAATCAGTAAATCATTAGAGAATCCAGACAGACAATAGAACTTCAAAGGGCCTGGAAGGAGAGAAAGGTGTGTCCTTTATCAGGGTCCTAGAGCACAGAGATGGGGGTGGGGGAGAGATTGTTTACTGCACCCTTGCTCAGAATCACATGGTGTATTCACCTCTGAGTAGTACTCAGATTGCCAGGATTCTGCTGCCTTCTTTTAAAATTTCTATGGGAATACCTTGACTAGACAAACCCCAGTTCATAAGAAATAACTGTGTTGCATATCTCAGTGCTCAGGCTAGAGGTGATATTTTAACAGAGCGACAGCAAAGCAAGCTCACCTTGCTAAAAAAAACAAAAAACAAAAACAAACAAAAAAAAAAAACAGCCCTATTTTTGACTACAGACATAAGCCACATTTGGGAATTTGGTGGCCAGTTGTTACAAAGGAAACCTCTCTTTGAAACCTTAAAGCAAATGCAGAAAAATAGGGCCTCGAAGGGAGGCACCATTGTATAGTGAGTAAGCATAAAAGCGTGGGGGTCAAAGGGCCCAGTGTCTGAATCCTGTCTCCACCACTTTTACCAGCCGTGTGAACCTGGTACTGGGCTTTACTCCTCTGAGTCATAGATTCCTCCTCTAGAAGTTGGAGGTCGTAGTCCCTACCTCAAGAGAATCATGTTATCTCGGGAGCACATGAAATCGTGTATTTACGGTTGTTTGCACAGTACCTGGAAACAGAGTGTGTACTCAAGTCATGTAAACCCTTAAATCACCCATTTTCACCCAAGCTTTGGAAATGTTCATGCCGTCCCTGTTGCTTCCACCTATCAACATTTTGCCCGTGCCAAGACCAGCGCCAGTACGATTCTCTACATGAAAACCCTTAGCTCCACGCAGGCTGACATCCCCTCACGCTCTATAAAGTCCCGTAGCCTTTCATGTCTGCAAATTTCCTCCACTGGTACCTTTGTTATTAATGTCCACGCTTTGTCGTTCTCCTAGAATGAAACCTCTGAAAGGGAAGTTCTAGAACCTACACTTTGTTACCTTCGTTGTGTCTCATGCAATGGATATTACTCTCAAACGTTGGTTGAATAAATAAAAAGGACTCAAATTGCACATAAATGTACCCAAAAGACAATATCCTCTCCCCGACACAGACAAGATCCCATTGCTTCAGAAGAACTAAGGGTGATAAATAGGTAGTAGTTTGTGCAGGACTTCTGTATAAGGAGTGTCCATGATAGGGAAGAACCATGGCCTCCGTCCAATGAAAATCTTTATAAGATTATATGAGTAAAGCTTTGACATGAAAGCAATAGTTTTTCTCATTTTATTGCTAGTGTAATCACTTCCCTATATGCATAGTGAAGGAAGAAATATGTGTTTGTTTTTAACCCCCTCTCTAACATTGGCTTTCTTTGTGGCTTTGATAAATCCTTTAACCTTGCGGTCTCGGTTTGACCATCTGTGTCATGGGGAGAATACTTGGGCCACCTATGTAGTTAAAATTAGGTAAAGGGATTAAAGCATTTTGGAATATCCTAGGGAGTGGAGAAGACATTAAGTTTCCGTAAAAGCATCTATATGTCCTTGTACACTATTACAGTTATTATGTACTTTAAGCTGAAAGACTGGGCTTTCAAAAACTTTCTTTTGCCAGCACTTAAAATTTCAGCCATAATAAAGCCTTTAATCACGACAGTGATTTAGAAATCTTTGCTTTCTAAAGAATTCTTTCCTCTGCTTTTTAAACAGTTGTAAGTTTGTCTGACAGTCTAAAGGGTCTAAGTCCTTTAAATGTGGAGCAATCAGTGATATTTTAGTTTCTTGAAAGTTCATCTTCTTGAGACTTAGGTGTCTGCCTAAAATCTTTGCTGTTTTCAAAAACAAGCTGATGAATGATACTCAATTTAAGTATTTCATTTAATTGAATGCTTTACAGTAAGTAAAGCAGCTCTATGCTCTAGGGATTTAGAAATGGGGAAGAGCAGGCACTGTCCGCATTGCAGAGGTTGAAAGTAATTAGCAAGTGAGCACTTACGGAACTTCCTCTAGAATCACAGACTTTCAGAAGAGGCCCTGGAAATTTGGTCTAATTCGTTTCCTGTATCAGTTAAGAATGCATGTGACTGCAAGTAACAGTAATCTGACCTGTTTGGTCAGATTTTCCTTCTATAAAAACAAGTATGTGACTCAGGACTATTGGAGTCCAAGGATTGAGATTTTTCTTCTCTTAGCCTTGCTGTAGTTGGTCGTGCCCATCCTCCAGCTGTGACCTCATGGTCACAGTGTGGCCACTGCACTCTTGCCTTACATTAGCATTCCAAGCAGAAAGAAAAGCCATATCACTCTGCCACCTTTTGTAGAATGTTATGCTGCATGGTCAGAACTATGTCATAAGATCACTTCTAGCTGCAAGGGAGGCTAGGAAATCTAGACTTTTTTTTAGCTGAACATATTGCCACTCTGTATACAAGTGGGGCTTTATAAGTAGGTAAGTAGGAGAGAAATGTGCTGGTTAGCAGTTAGTAACACATTCCATTTTACTCTTGCAGATGAGAGAGATCTCAGCCAAGAATAGAAATCAAGTCTCCAACTCAGTGCCTTTGCCACTAGATCGTAGGCTCTACCTTTTTCTCCCCTCCGGGAGAAATAAACTACATTTATTTAAACAATTAATTTGTTTTCACATTTTTTATTAGTCTAAGACATAACATAGCCATTTAGATCTTTTGATAAGCATGACATAACCCATGTTATCACAATGAGTTTTTTAATAACGCCATAAACATATCACTTGACCTTTTTTTATTAGCCCATGAATCCTTGCTACTGGTAATGTAGGATTTCTGTTAGATGCACATCCCTTCAAAAAACAATTTTTGAGGTCAGTGTGACTTTTTCTTTTTTTTTTTTTTTTAACAGTAATGAGCAACTTTATTAGATTTTTTTTTTTTTTTTTTTTTTTTGGTAAAGCATACATTTACTGTTTAAACAAAGAAAAAGGAGTGGTCCAGTTGAAGAAGTTCACAATCTAGAGACCATCTCTGATTTCATTAGAGGTGTCTTAGAGTATCTCAACTTGAGCGCTTGAGGTAAGCTGAGTCACTGAGCCACACCTTGTGAGCTCATGCCTGAAGACGTGCTAGTTCCTATGAAAACACGAGGGCCACACGAAACCGTCTTCAGCCACACCGTCTTGCAGGATAGACACAAAAGAGATACTTCAGACATTGTCCTTATCTGGAGAACTATTTACAAGTAGCCCTCTCAAGCATCTGGACCTGTTTCACTTCACCATGTTCCCTAACTAGTGCCGCAGTGTGACTTTTTCAATATTAAAATGGACTTGCAGACTCCCATTACTGTCTGGGGACCCATTAGTTTTTTCCACAAATATTTACCAAGCACTTAACAGTGTGGACGAGGGGCTCTACCAGTTTCTGAATAGAGTGAACAAGAGAAGCTTGGACTCGCCTGAGAGTCCTGACCTCTCGGTGGATGACAAGACAAGAAAGCCAGCAGGTGTATTACTGTGATGGGGAAGCGCAGGCTGTTGTCGGGGACAGGGCATCCTGATAGAGATTGCTGTGGCATTTGGCACTGTGAGAGTCCAAACAAGCCCAAGACTGAGCCCCTCTTCTCCAGCAGAGTACCTTCTCATTGCAAACACGCAAAACAAAGCAACAGCAAAGAAGTCATGCTTTCATGTAACTAAGTACTGAGTAATTAAAGACATACACGATGTGAGCATGAGACTAAACTGCCCACTTCTTTAGGAGTCAAGAAGCATATACAATGAAGGGAGCTTAGAAGTAAAATTGCCCTGGGGCGCCTGAGTGGCTAGGGTGGTTAAGTGCCTGACTTCAGCTCAGATCATGATCTCACAGTTTGTGGGTTCGATCCCCACGTCGGGCTTTCTGCTCTCAGCGCAGAGCCTCTTGGGATCCTCTGTCCCTCTCTCTCTCTGTTTCTCCCTTACTTGTGCACTCTCTTGCTCTGTCTCTCTCTTTCTCTATCTCAGAATACATAAACATTTAAAAAACTGCCCTAGTACCAAAAATATACATGAGATGTACCAAAACAATAGCCATATAAACCAAAGATTCATCGTGTGGCTTTCAAAGGGCCATGCCAGTTGCTGTTTGGAGAGGTGGGCAGAAGCGTATATGCTCTGTGAACCTAAGTTCATGATCCTCATGATTCAAGCAGGGATCCTGCTCTCAGTGATGAAACATCTGAGGGTCTGCAGTTAACAATATCTCCCGGTTTAGCCAAGAAAAACATAGTGCAGAGAATTATGAGAATTCAGATCACCTTCCAGGAAGCTGAGGTCACCAGGAAAGGTTGGAGGAGTGTAGAGCCATAGACCATAATAGAGGAGGAAGGAAGGAGAGGTAAAATGTGAAGGCAACACTTAGCACTAGATGGCAGGAGCCATTAGAGCAGAACCTATGGCTTTGTTGTTCCTCTCCGCGTCCCTCAGCCTCGTGCCCGGCATAAGGAAGGCACTCAGCAAATGTTTGCTGAATAAATGAATGATTGCATGGATTTGATTGAAGGCACACAGAAAGTTTGGGAATAACAGGGAGTTCTTTCTATCCCCCATGTGTAATAATAATAGCATATTCAAGAGCATATATTTAGTAGCATTTAGGGAGACGCATTGCATGGTGAATAAATGCTCAATGTACATTTGCTTTGTCTTAATGAAGAGCTTCTAATTGATAGGCATTAAGAGAAATACCAAGCTCAAAATTATTATCTGCTGTAGGATTACAATTTTTTTTGGTTCAAGTGAAGGACCCACAAGAAGGCATACCCCCTTTATCTCCACCGTAACCGTGGCACCTGTCCCTTGGCACGGGTCCCCAGTACCCAAGTGGTCTGCAAACTTCTTTGCCTCTTAGGAAAGCTTTTAACTTAGTTGTAGAACCTGCCGGTGCTCCTTTCAAAAGAGCTGAATTTAATTTGCCTCTCCTGGTTTAGTGCAATTGAATCATCTCAGGGAAACGAGAAGCAATTAAGTACCTGTTGCTAACAAGGTGCTGAAATAATCTGCCAACAGACGCAGGGTGTTTATTTATTAGCAGAGTATGTCATTGAGAAGACATTACATTGTCACTGTACAATAGGAATTGCCAGAATTGATTTTCAAATGGAGGCATCATGGACCTAAGAACACCACCTCTGAGGTGCACTGAAAGGTAAGTAAGAGGGCTTGTGAACATTGGTCAAGGTTAGCTCTGCTGCTCGTGTCCAGCCCAGTGGGAAACACTGCCGGCAGGATTTGAAGGATCTGGAAGGTACAGAGGAAAAGCAGCTTTTTAGTGAAGGCCCTTTAAGTCCCAGTTCAGGAAATTATTAAATTCATTAGCCAGATACTTACAACCAGCTATTACTGCCCAGCCGAAGGAAAAAAAACAGTGCCAGCAAATGTTTTAAAACTACAACTAAACAAAAGTCAGGAAGCGTGTAATTAAAACTGTACCTTTATTGTATTGTAAAGAGTTTCACTATGACATGGAAAATATTTAAAGGAGAAGGCTGTTTAGCTAATTTATCTGCAAGTGAACTGCTTAGTGGAAAACTATCCTAAATTAACTGTGAGGCCACCCACCGAGCGAACCTCATCAAAGGCCACGGCTGTTCAGCTCGGTTCTGTGTAGCCATTCAATAATTACTAGATAAATGCATAACTAAAAGCTCTATTACACTAATAATTTGTACCGAGATAGATGTGTGGGACACCCTGCTGGGTTAATTTGTCATCCTACAGCAAACTTATAAAGAGAGCTCTTCTGTAGGGGAACCGTGCTAATATGTGGTCCCAAGGAGGACAGGTCAGACCAGTAAGACCAACTGGCTCCTTAATCTCTTAAAGAGGCAAAATGCCCCCAGGTTGAGGGCCAGAGACAAAAGTAGGGTGATTAACCACAAGGGCCTGGATTTAAACTCATCTTGAAGCTGCCCTCCCTCGGGGTTTTTCTGCCCCTTTCTCTCCACCTCTCTCCATCTCTCCGTCTCTTCCTCTCCCTCTTCCTTCCCCCACCTCCACCCTGACCATAGACCCACATGCGCGCACACGGTAAAGGCAGCGGTTCTGAGCAAGGTTTCTCTGAAATCGTCTCATTGATAAGACTTTCTGGCATTGCTTGAACTAAAAATCACTATCAGTTCCTTCTTCTTGGTTTAGCTTAATATAATGTTGATTCCATGTTTCGGACTCCTTTATTGTCCTATCTTCGGAGTAGCATAAAAAGGTCGGTATTGGACTTGTATCTCCTCTTTATGTGGAATGTTTTCTTCTGGCACACATTTATGCGAGTATGCACACACACACACACACACACACACACAATTGCTGTTTTAAATATGAAGCTCACATTGAAATTTCAGTGCAGGGTTTTCAACCTCCCCTATTGACAGAACCATAAATCATGTTAAAGTTAAGTGAATTACTGTAGCATGGAACTGTGGCTTTAACAATGTTTATGTAGTATCAGCTTATCATCCATGTAGGCACAGAGGGGTGAGCACTGATATTTGAAATGGGAACGTACGGCCCCATTAATGTGCTTGCAGTATCTCAGAGAGTCACCTACTTCATGCTGCACCCTTTGTATTGTTGCAATTAGTGTACTTAATCACGCGTATAGAATGGTTTTTAAAATGTATATTTCTGCAGTAAATTTATATTTGGCATCTGCCATTTCTTCGCATTCAGTGGCGGTTACTCTTACCGCCCACCCCCATCAAACGCTTCCTTTTTCTGGTGTGCAAAACACACATGAGCAACATCAGAGTTGCCAGGTTGCAATACAATAATAAGGGACCGGAGAACAAACACTTCTGAAAGGAAATAAACCGTTTGACCTCCAAAAAGTAATTCAAATGGGAGCAGCAGAGTGCAGTGAAAAGTGCATGGGCTGTGGAGTCGGCCAGAATTCGGAGCCTGGCTGGCCGCTTGGGAGCCGCGTGTGCTTGAACTAGTCACCTGTCTTCTGCCCGCCTTTTATTTTCCTACCTGTATAAAACTTGAAAGCGTGAGGAGGAGGAAGTGAAATGACATGTGAGAAGGGCTGGGTACTGTCACAGCATGTCACTAAATGTTCACCACCTCTGGGATGTCTTCTGTCCTCGCTTTGAATGTAGTTCTCTTGAGAGGGTCCTTACTTCCTTCATTCCTCAATCCTCCTCCCCACCTGTCTTCTACCTGCTCTCACGGGTCCTCTCCGCGAGGAGCCCCAGATGCCCAGACGAGGAGATGCGGTCCCAGGGAAGTGAGCCAGCCTGGTTACCCCATCACACTGGGAGAACCGGGGAATCTCCCCAGTGGGGCAATCAGTAGCTCCCTCCCGGCATGGGGAGCCCTTAGCCGTGGTAGAGACTTCACTTTGGCATGTCTTCATTCAGGCATGGCTCTTGCTCAAGTTAAGCACCGTTTTTGTCAGCAAGAGTCTGTTGTTTATAGGAATCAATTCAGCATATAATTATTGAGCACTTCGCATCTGCCACGCAGTGTACTCGGCCCTAATGAACAAACCAGACAAGTCCTGTGCCTGCAGCCTAGTAAAACAGGCAGCTATGAAACAGGTTCTTATTAGTATGATGAGATTAATGAGGGAGGAATTCAAGAAAGGGATAATATAGCACAGGTATGTAGAGTATTTGTGGGGGTCCCTTCTATTGGCCTGCGATAGGAATTTAGAAAACCTTGGCATCCTCGAGGGAGATCTCCAGATCTTCCCAAATCCCCAAGTTCCTGAACATCATAAAAAGTTGCAGAATTACCACACACCCAGTAATGGATGGCTTTGAAGATATGTTAATATAGACTCCTTTTCATGTGAAATGTTCTTATAAGTGAGAGAAACACAACCAACTTCCTTACCCATCCCTCTACTGCTCTGAAAGAAAATCACAGATTGGTGCTGGTAACCAAAAAATCTAGGGGGTTATGGCTTCAGGTAGAGCTGGATCCAGGAGCTCAGGTGATACCTTCAGAATCTGTACGTGGTTCAGACTCCCCTCAGCTCTGCTGTCTTCTGTGTGAACTTCATTCTTAAGCTGAATCTCCTCGGACACTGGCATTAATGACATGAGCAGCTCCAGGCTTAATTTTCAGCAATTTAACAATCCCAAGGTAAAGAGAAGAGCTTTTTTCACAATAGATCTAGGAAAGGTTCTGCTCCTGGATGCTTATGGCTCCGATTGTCCTGGTTTGGGTCATTTGCTTGGGTCACTTTTGGAATAATCCTTATGCTTAAAAGATAAAGGGGTTTTCTTGTTGGCGTAGCCTGGGTTGTATGCCTAACTGCAGAGCCAGAAGTACATTCTAAATACATACACTGAGGCTGAGGGAAGGATAGGTAACCCCTCCTCCGTCTCCCCCCCCCCAAAAAAAAAAAAAAAAAAACCATAAGAGCTCTGTTTCCAGACTTTCTCACTAGCCAAAGTGACTTACTCCTACAGTTAGGACCTGCAGAGCTCAAGTAAGTTCAGGTCCTAGAAAGTAACTATTAGCCCAGGCCAGGAAATTCCAGGTCCTTGAAAACAGTTCAGCTCTTGATTCCTGGTCATCTCATGTTGCCACATTGCATTGTATGATCCTGAGGATTTGTCATGTACCCTAATTTATTCTAAAAAAACTTTCTAAGAATAATAAATAACCCACAGTCTAATAAACTATCTAGCACGTAGCTGATTCTCAACACATACTTTTTAAGCGAGTGAGCCCCACTATGTACTAGAATTAATTCTAATCTCAAAAAGACCTTTTTTTCTATGCTATTGTATCCAATTTATAGATAAAGAAAGCAGGCTCAGAAATGTTAAGTAATTTTGCCCAGATTAGGAAAGGGAGTGGTGATTTCAAACCCAGACTGCTTGAACTCTAAGACACACACTTGCCGTACAGTTTCCATTTTGCAGTAGAGGAAACCAGGAGGGACACAGAGCTGGTTGATACCCAACCTGGGACAAAACCGTGAACCTCTGACTGGACTATCTCTTCCCATACTTCCTCCCTGTGTGTGTGTGTGAAGTCGACCACAGGAGTAAATCTTTCACTCCTCTGGGTTATATTCAGGAAGATACTTGGAATTAAGGAGTACGTTTTGAAAGTAACATGTCTCTCAGAAATAGGGGCTTAAACTACAACGTAAACCTGACAGTTTGGTGGGGGAAATGCCGCAAATCAGCCCACGCTTTTCTGTTTATCAGGGGTTTTGTTGCTTACGTGCTTGGTTTTTGCCTCTTTTTTTTTCCATGCCTGCAGACACTTGCAGAGCACCCAGGCCCCAACCCTTGGTAATCCTCCAAGAGGCTGGAGGCTGGGGGCCCCCCACAGATTTTACTTTGGAAGTTCTCTTTTGCAGGCCTATGGTTTGTAACTCCAGTGCACTTCCAGCCGGTTGTTAGAGGACTCCCTGCCTATTTCTGTTAACCTCCATGGTCATCCGTTCTGTGGGGTTGCTTTTCTCTCCAATGTTTTGCCATGTTTCCTATTCTTCATCTCTCATTTCGTAGGATTGCTTACATATTACATAGATGCTCACATTCTCTTCATGGAATGGGATTCTTTCCAGCTTTGCTTACTAAATAGCCCCTCTTCGTGCTTCCAGTAACCATCGCTGTTGTGTGGTCTTCGAACGCACTTCACGTTAGCCATCATGGAAGCCAAGGCAAAGAGTGCACAAATATCATGTGTCTGTCAGAGAGGAGGGCCTCGGGATCCAAAGGCTAGTCCTCTATCATTCAGAGCTTGAACAAGCACACTCAGGAATTTTAAAACTCTAAATACTACAGCCTTCCCAGAGTCAGGGTGTCTGAGAGCCTGAGTCCAGAAATACTCTATACCTTACCTTGATATCTCAGAAACATTTAAAAAATAATTTATTTTAAAGGGCATATGCTCCCTTATTTCAGATATTTTAGATTTCAGCATTCTTACTATGAACCAATTGTACTCAGTATTTGTATATATTCCCAGAGACAAAATTCCACTGGAGTGTAAAGCTAGGTGAGTTTCAGTGACTGGGTTCAAACTCTTCACTTTGCAGAGGAGAGAACTGGAAGAGAAAGAAGTTGCCTATATTTATAAAAGTTTTTTAAATTTTAATGTTTATTTATTTTAGAGAGTGAGACAGAGCATGAACAGGGAAGGCACAAAAAGAGAGGGAGACACAGAATCTAAAGCAGGGTCCAGGCTTTGAGCTGTCAGCACAGAGTCCGACGCAGGGCTTGAACCCACAAACTGCGAGATCATGACCTAAGCTGAAGTTGGACACTTAGCCGACTGAGCCACCCGGGCACCCAGAAGTTGTTTATATATTTTAAGCCAAATAGTGGCAGAAATAAAACTAAAAGTCTTTTAATCTAGTTAGAAAATTTTCCAAAAAAAAATAATAATGAGAAAATTTTTCTTAAAAATACTCTAGATCTTCTTTAAAAACTTTTTTTTTAGATTTAACATGTGTTAGAGCTCCAATAAGCAATTCCCCAAAACTGACCTGGTGGGCCTTTCAATGGAATGATAGAAATTTCTGTTGAATTCGGGTCTGGGGAGGCCAGGAGAAAGACATGCATAGAATCTGGTTAGCTCTAAAGTTGCTTGGATAGCAGGGGTCTACATGGTAAAGGGGAGTTCGGTATGGACACTCAAGGATTGTAGATGTAAGTGAAAAATAGAGTCTAGAGAGAGATGGTTCTAAGTTTCTAGGTTAAGTATCAAGAGTTTGAGATTTAAGCAGAGATCCAGGTTCAAAGTATATTCGCTCAGACAGTTTTCATAGGTCATTGTATTTTTGGTATCCATGACCATTAGATCAGAGTTGCTACTGTTGCTTTGTTTTGCCTTCTGTTATTTTGAGATTTCTTTTCAAGAACCTCATGCCGCGTCGATACTGAAAGTACGTACTCTTTCATCAGTATTTATGTATTCATTTGTCCAAGGGACAGGTAAGCAGCAGGTACCTCTTCTTCTTACTTTTCCTTTCCCCTTGTGTATTCTGTAATCCAAGCAGGTCTTAGCAAATAGGAATAAATTTCAACTTATTCATCTGCCATCCTTATCTCCATCCCTCTGATAGGTTTACCAATAAAAGAAGCTATTTATTGATCACTTACACGTGGTCCAGAACTATACCACATCCCTTATATACTTTGTCTCATTTGATCCTCACAACAAATCTATGGGATATCATTAGTCCCATTATGCAGATGGCAAAACTGAGTCATAGAGAAGCTCAGAAGCTTAAAGCATAGCTGGTTTAAGTGCAAGATCTCAAATTTGAATCTATACCTATGTGACTGTAAAGCCCATGGTCCTCATATTATGCTTGTAACATGTTTTTACTTGTATGTTTAACTTGAAATTCTACAGATACAAGTGTGGGAAACCAGCACAGACCCAAGCAGGTTAAATAATGGCAAAGAGGGCCAAGCAAAGAGCTACAGTGTGGGATGGGAAGAAGAGTGGGTGAAGCTGGTCAAGAAGTACAAAGACGCAGCATAGAAAACAAGAATGCCAATGGGTAGTTAGTAGAAATGCAGAAGGCTTCAGCAGAAACGTCGATCAGGATGAGGACAGGGTTTGACAGGGAAGAGATGAAAGGAACAATGATTGTCAGGTGCTCAACGCCTGAGCAGAGCATCACGAGTGTTTGGAGAGTGAACAGGAATTGTGTGGGTCTACACCAGAGGCCGGCAAACCATGGCCCACAAGTTCAGTCGAGTCTCCTGCCTGTTTTCGAAAATAAAATGTAGTTGGAACATGGCCATGCTCATCTGTGTATGTAGCATCTGCGGCTGCTTCGGCAGCACAGCAGCAGACTTGAGCAGTTGCAGCAGAGGCCAGGCAGCCTACAAAGCCTAAACTCTTCACTCCCTGGCCTTTACAGAAAATGTTTGCCCACCCCTGAGTTATAAGCCAGGTTGTAAGGTTATAACCCAGGGCCCCAGAGCAAGAAGGGTCTTTAAGTAACTAAAATTGATCTAAATAAAAATGTTAAAAGAACTTCACCTGCCCCTCTCCCCCTTTTTGTCTGCTTTTCCAGAAGACATTAGAATTTGGTCTCCAACCTGAAGACCCCCTTAACTAAAATGGAACCAAATATACCAGTCATCTTAGAAATGTAGTATAGCATCAAGTTACCCTGGTAGCAATAATAGAAAAAAAGTAGTGCTTTATCCATCGTAATGGAAGGTCATGTTTCTCTCCTATGACATCCAGGTCTTTCACATGCATCTCGACGATGTTAACGATATGTACTATATGTTTTGAAACCCTTGGCTTGCCTCAAGTTATTAACTTAAGGTTTATTATTTAGAAAAGGGTCCACCTCCTAAAGGTTTAAAACCCATTGCTAATTCCCCTTTCCTTGTGTCTCCGTTAAAATAAACCCCGTAATTCCAAACTCCTGCTTTGGTGCTTCCAAACTCCAAACCTGCTTTCATAAGTAGCAGGTCTGATCATGCATGATTTATAAATTATAGCTGTGGACCGTAAGGTAGATTTCCCAGCTTTAGGGCAGGCTACAGTGGTGTTATACACTGTGGTTTTGAATTTCCGAGGAAGCCAGGTACATAGTAGTTGACAACCCAAATAGTTCAAATTCCATTTGCCATTTTTTTCCACCTTTAGCACATTTTTTTTCTTCTTCTTTCTTCTCCTTTTAAAGTTCTGCCTTATTAAAATCTTTACTTCTTAATATGAGTAGTCAGGAGTTCTTAATACCACCCATTGCTCTATGGAAATAGTTATTTTTGTCTAAAGAACATCTTACTACTGAAGAGAGCTGAGTGGCTTTTTCTGGTAACTGTGCTAACCCAGAGAAACAGTCTGGACTCTCACCTGTTGCCTCTGACTCAGTGTTGATTTAATGGTAAGACTGTGAAGTTTTACAAATGCCCAGGCTCGGAGAGATCATTCCTTCTGTGAGGGAAGAAGGCTGTGTGTAACACTGTGTTAAAAGCACACACCTGACGGGGGATTAGGTTTCATTGTTTGCACTGCTCTCTTGACAGCTTTTCTTTGGAGTCTCGAAAGCAAATGCTAATGTGAAAAGAATCCAAGTCCCTGTCCAATCTGTGAGAATCTGTGACAGTTCGTGGATGAGGAATAAAGCAGTTAATACTATGTCAGGTTAAATACAAAAACATACTTCAACTCATAAAATTTTGGTTGGAAGGAAAATGTGGGAAGGTTGTATGAGTTTGGGCAAAACTACTAAAATTGGTAAGGAGGGATTACTTTCTTCTTTTTTTCCCCTCAAGATTTATAAAAGAATGAAATACAAGTTTCCAAACTTACCTGGCTATGCCTCCCTCGTGTCATGGTTTTTTGAGCTAGAATATATGTCTATAAGGCCTTCCCGCTATGGAGGTCTCACAGACCAAGAGTCACTTGGATCCAATAAGTCTCTCAGCATACATAATAACCTAGTAATGACCTTGACCTTCTCCACCCCTGGTTTTAATTCTGCTTTAAAGGAGAAAGCATCTTGGGACGCCTGGGTGGCTTAGTTGGTTAAGCATCCAACTTCAGCTCAGGTCATGATCTCCTGGTTCATGGGTTCAAGCCCCATGTCCAGCTCTGTGCTGACAGGTCAGAGCCTGGAACCTGCTTCAGATTCTGTGTCTCCCTCTCTCTCTGCCCCTCCCCTGCTTGTGTTCTGTCTCTCTCAAAAATAAATAAACATTAAAAAAAAAAGGAAAAACCACCTTTAACTTAAATACATATATATGATATATACATATATAAAAATTATATATATATGATATATATATATATACACTATATATATATAGTGTTGAATTTTTAGGTTTTTCTCTTTCAAACTAAAACCAAGAGAATCTTTTAAGGAAGCAGGGCGAGGGGAGGGGTATGGAGTACAAACAAGTAAACCAACCTGTCGGACCTGCTTTCTCCTTTATAAGTATCCAGTAATATGATCATTTTGTAATAAATAACTGAGCTCTACACCCTTTGGGAAATTCTGGCTCCTTGTTTTTCTGAATTGTGGCTACTTTGTTCAGAATGTGTAGGCAGTGCTATTCTGGCCAAAGAAAACCTGATCAAATTTCCTTCCTTCTTACTCATATTGTTTGTGAAAAGCCTAGCAGTTGTTTTAAATAAGTCTGGCCTCTGGTTAAAGTTTAAACCGGTAGTGAGATCCACCCAGAGCAGACTGTTTCTGACACTCTGCTGCTCCTGGCCTAGGGTACTAAGAGTATTAGACCCCAGAAGCAGCCAATTTTGTAGTGCCTTTTAATACATAAAATTGTATTAACATCAACATGGATACAGACGGATGCACTGCAATAAACTGTAACCACTTGAGAAAAGCCTTTATTGACTCTCAAGTAAATAATGCACATTTTAAAGGATCTAAATATGCATTGACATAATGTGCTATAATTTTTTATTGTGTCAACTACACACACACACACACATACACATTCATAAGAGATGTTTTCCTCTGTCAAAAATTTGGATTCCTACCATTCTTTGTGCATTACATTAGTACCACGCCAGATTCATAATGGTAGTCTGTCTCTCTCTGTAGGATCCCTGATTGGAAGCTCTCAATGTACCTTTAATGAATTTTACTGATTGGGCAATTGATTGGTTTAACCCCAACGACACTTTCTAAAATGATTTGAGATGACTCAGACAAAAACGTAAGCATGCTGAAAACATCTAATCCAAGAGAAAAGAGAGAAGATAAGAAATAGGAGAGAAGAAAACCCAAGTTTAGATGTTGCTGAAGTCTGAGCTTTAGAGAATGGAAGAATAAAGGTCTCATCCAGTAAAAGAGTAATACTAGCAGTTTATCTAGAAAGATAGCATGTATTTAATAATATTTAACAGAACCGTGCGATGCTATTTTCTGTTTGAAGAAATTAAAGCTCAGGATCTTGAATGATTTATACTCAGTTTCACAGTAAACCAATGGCTGAACCAGAAAGTCCAAGGCCTGAGAAGGTAGGAGTTGTGAAGGAGAACCCTTTGAAATGCAGACTCAGCAATTGCCTAATTTGAAACTACAGGCTAAATTATTTCCTGGTGCTAATTAAGAATTAATTGGTCCTTATAAATCCAGTCATTGTAGAATAAATTTCATATAGTACCATGTGTTCTTAAGTTTTGGTTAAACTCTGGGCCACAAGGGAAAGGTGAATAAATCATTTTAGTAAAATACAATAAACTAAGATCTAAATTTAAGTTGCTAACAATATTCTTTTACATATTTAACAACAATTAACAAAAGGGGCTAGGATATTGATTAACATTAAAGGAGGGATTCCAAAATTAGTTGAATGATTCCCTCTATCAAGTTTCTTTAACTTTTATCCACCTGATATTTCCTCAAGTGAATTTTTTCCTTGGACAGCTTTCTCTGCTGGCCACTACAGGTTCATAATTGAACAGTCATTTATCACTTTCCATTGAGCACCTGAGGCATTGCCACTTTATCATTAATGTCTGCTTCCCAGGGACTCTTAAGAGTGAAGTTCCCACCTTGGTGTTACACATGCTGCAGAAACTGAGTACATCATTTTGTTATGCTCAGTACATTCCCAGCCTTGTTTGGGAAATACTACATTCTGTCCCTAACTAGAAGCTGTTTGGTCAGAGGTGATTCTGGGTCACAATTTCTTGCTACCAGCAGTGACAACCATACCATATTAGATGAACGAAACTCCTTTGGTTCTTCAAAGCACAATTGGCAAAGTAAGAGATGACCAGAGTCATTTAACTTTTTAGCCTGTGGGTTTAAACTCAGAGACAATAATGGATCGCCAGCTTTATCATTTATTTTCTGAAGTCCTGAGTTTTACTGGTTTTTCTATAACCCGCCCCCCCCTTGGCTTTTTTTCCAGGTGGAAAAAACCCAGCGTTTTAAGCCTATCTGTTTGGTTCTTGATTTCTGTACCACTCTTGTGTTCAGTCACTTGTTGTACATTCAACTAGTATTTATAAAGGGCCAGACACTGTTCTGAGAATATGACAGTCAACAATTAAATAGAAAAAACTATTTACTAAAATGGGAAAGACTGGGAGAGGAGCAAGTATAAAGCATGGAAGGTCACAAGAATTCTAGTTTCAATAAGCTATGTTCAAGATACCCCCAATTGTGTGACTGAGGATGAAACTTTGTGTTGGCACACTGCTGTATCCCGTGCCCATATTAGCAACCCGATCAGTGTGGATTGGATAGATTAAAGGCTGCATGAATGAAGGGTCCCATCAGATCAAGTGCAAGACATGGCGTAGACTATTGCTTCTACTCCAAACCCCCATTTTCACTCTTTACAAACTGCAGATGCTATGCTGAACCCCAAAATCCTTAGCCATTTCAATTATTAGAAAGCACCCCAATACTAAAGATATCCCAGTAAAGAAAAAGGAACCCATGGCCAGTGATCAATGGCGATATATTATTTTTACATCCTCAGCCCTGCTTATAGGGTAGTGGTAGAGGTGTGGCCTGTCTTGCTTCATTTGTTTGACTGTTTTATGAGTCCCTCTAGGTATTAGGAAGATCCTACTCTTTAAAAATTGGGGTATCCCTTTGTTTGGTCTTTGGAGGGACTCCAAGAGTTTAAAGACTTAAATTGCAAAGAGTAAGGCAAGATAAGCACTCTCACCTGCTTTTATTTGGGAGCTGTTTCTCCTGGCCCTCCCCGAGGAAAGCTGCTACCTTAGTGTTGCTTGGTTTGGGTATCTCCAACCCTCCCTGTGTGCCCCTCTTATTCCCTAACAGATTTGATCAATCACCCTTCGAATTCAAGGGCAGAAGTTCTCTCAGGAACATTATCAAGCGGCTCACATAAGTTTTTTAATCTAATGTAATCTTCCTATACAAATAAAATTTAGCAGGGCTCAAATAAAAAGGAGTAATCATTGTCTGAGTTCTTGTGTCAATCTTTATGGGCAGAGGGCCCACAGTTTAGCAGGGGTCACTGCCCACTCAGCCTGTGGGTTCCCCTGTCTAACATTTATGCATTTCTGAGTGTGGCTTTAAATTGGCCAAAAAAAAGAAGAAGAAGAAAGAAAGCAAAGAAAAAAGCTATGTGAACCTTCCATGTAAAGTGAGGTATCCAAATTACACAGGTTCATTAAGTGATCATTTACTACATACTTCAAAAAAATTTCATCCTGTATTAGTCCCTAGAAATTTCCTTGTAAGGAGTATAAGAGCTTTAACAATGAATTATTGTCTATGGGTTAGCTCAGCATGAAAGAGGATCCATATGTGCAAACTAGAATTTGTCACATGTAATGTCAGTTAAATCAGGTCTAATCTACCAAATACATTTTTTATTGCTTGCTTCATTAAAAAGGCTCTTAAGGTAATGAATAATCTTCAGCTTCACCAAGGATTATTAATGCCTTTATAACTCATGTCCACTGAAAATGGAAAGACAGCCTGAAACCCTACCCTAATCTAACCTCCATGTTTGTCTGAGAGCCTTGCGGAAGAAAATCTATCAGACATACCCAGTGTTCACTTCAGCCACAGGAGCAGTGTTATGAGTTGGGTCAGGAAAGAAAGAAAAAAGGAAGCTGGACCGGGCTTAGGATCTGTGGCAAAGCGGGTCTTTCTCTTCATGACACGGACGCTTTCTTTTCCTACAGCAAGCCCGCACGCAACACCGTCGACTCTTCATTTTCCGACGTCGCCCATTATCCAGCAGCCGGGACCTTACTTCTCTCACCCAGCCATCCGCTATCACCCTCAGGAGACGCTGAAAGAGTTTGTCCAACTTGTCTGCCCTGATGCTGGTCAGCAGGCTGGACAGGTGGGGTTCCTCAATGTAAGGAGACCTCTTTTTTTTTTCCAATTTCTTTAGAAATAATAACCGAATGTAAAAATAACAAGGGGAGACCTTATGACCATGTGACATTGTGCTCTAATGTTGTGCTGACGGACTGCAGGCAAATGTCATATTTATTCTAGATTGTGGGAAAGTTAACTTGCTCTAAGAGTGATTGGCCAGGGTTTAAAAAGTGTTTGTGTTAAGTTCGCAACTGTCAAGTTTATGGATATAAATCATCTCAAGGGTGAACTGAATAACCTTCTAAGGTCTGTGGGCTGATAATTCCACCTCGCGCACACTAACCCTCGAGCTCACGCAGTTAACAAAATAGAAAGACCAAATAATTTTAAATAATGATTTGGGGTGGAAGGGAGAGGTAGAGGGATGAGGGGGCACAGATGTTTCAGATCAGCTAAGTTGATATTTTTTAAAAATACAGTCTTCTAACACTTTAGATCAAGTTGACCAGTACTTGAACTCAAGATGCTAGAAGTACAGTTTATTATGGTTTGTTATTTCTGCAAGTAGTTATCTTTCCCACTTATCTTTGTATAAAGCTAAACAGTATTCGGCAGCTTCAAATGAATATTTTCATTTTTTCTCCAAGAAACCAAATAATCTCGATTTGAAATAATACTCCAAATGTAAAAGTGAGTTTTTAAAAATCGTGAATTTTTATTTCAAAATGGAACTAAATGTTTGCCATTGAAAAGCTGCATACCAAGGCCAATAATAATAATAAATCGTAAATAATGACCAGCATAAAGCCGCATGTGATTTTCCTTTGCTCCTAATAACTGCGCATGAAGCTGCAGATGAGCCATAATTATCATCACCTAATTTAGAACATTATATCACACAGCCCTGTCACTGACTTTCGTCCCGTGTAGAAATACCTGATTCTGCACATCTGAGACAGAACAGGCAGCTTTGACTAATGTCTGGTGATGTGTTAGCAGATACATTTCTGTCTAGACAACAAATCAATATGGGGCCTTTTTTCTTTTTGCTTGTGTATTCATTTGCTTGGCTTCTTCTAAAGCATTCACTTATGGACTTTTAGCCCACTCAGAAATAACACCCGGGCAAGGTTGCTGGCAAGAACGCCCAGCATTCTGATTGTCAGACGAGATAGTCTTTGAGGAACAATACCAAACATATAAGAAAGTGTGGATGAGGCGTGGACAGAGGCTGCTGCTGCAGAATTAGGAAACTTATGCTTAAAAGCCTGGGACCACTGGATCTCCCACAACTGAATTTTGATTCGGGGCTGTAGCCTCAGTACCAGCTGTTACCATTGGCTGACACTATCCCTGAAGTCTGGAATCAGAAAGGCCACCTGGGAGACCCATGAAAAGTCTGCAGGGATCACCAGCATCAAGAATCTGACTTTTACATTTCTAACTTTTTAAAAATAATCATGACCTTATCCTGTATAACTGTCAAACTCCCGGTTTTGTGTTTTGATCAAAATTTCACAGGGTTTAAGGCAAGTCTCTTCATGGGACTGTTTTGGAAAACTTGAAAATACAATGGACCTTAGTGCTTTCTTCAGAGGGGAACTTTCTTTTGTTAAAGAGCCGTTATTTGGTTGTTCTAACATCAGGCAGCCAAATAAATACAACTCTTATGGCATATGCTTATATAATTTAAATCAAAATTAGAAGTGATATTTTTCCCTAGCAGAATTTTGACAGCTCAATTCTAAAGTTTCTGTGCCTGATGTTATACAATATGTGAAAGAAATTTTTCATGTTCACTCAACATATTTATTAAATGTTATATAATATCAACTTTGACGAGTGAAAATAAAATCATATTTTTAATTTCGAGTGCATATTTGGGAAACTTCATTATATATATCTGTAGAAATAGATGTGATGGAAAGCACTTACATATGAAATAAGTAATACTCGGGGGAATGATGATGAAGGTGGGAATTCATACAAAAGTGAGACATTCCAAGCACAAGTTGACAGGTCATTTTACGGAAGCAGGATGTAAAGAAGGCCAGAATAATTCAAGAGAAAAGTCGAGGCTACATTGAGCACGTGTGCCTAAGACCATACTTGTGTGGAACGCCTTAAGCACAACCCAACGGTTTTTTAATCCATACGCTCTTATGCAAGAATTCAGACAGCTAGAATACTCTGTACTTTTACATAAAAAGGTGGACCAGTGCATGTTTCGTCTTCAGAAGCCGCTAATGGTCGGTATCTGTTTCTTCTTTTCCTTCTGCGTGTTTTGTTTTGTTCCCACCCTCACAGCCCAACGGGAGTAGCCAAGGCAAAGTGCACAACCCATTCCTTCCCACCCCAATGTTGCCACCGCCGCCGCCACCACCGATGGCCAGGCCCGTGCCTCTGCCCGTGCCAGACACAAAGCCTCCGACCACATCAACAGAAGGAGGTGCAGCCTCCCCGACCTCACCCAGTAAGTACGGCTGAGACGAGGCGCCGGTCACTTATAAAGCTTGTTGTATTTGAATCCTTTAAAGTTCCGTCCCAACTGCACAGGCTCTAGTGATAGGCACACATCCCGAGCGATGGCTGTAGTGTGAGTTTGCAGAGCCAAGATCAGATGGCAGCGAACACCGCTCTTGGGTGCTATCAGCTGCGCCAGATGTGGAAGTGACTGGGTGTTTGGGTGGCTACCATAGTGTAACTATAGGCCCAAGACTGAAACCAAGCTATGACTATTACATTTTGCATACTATTTGAGTAGCTTTGAATGCTCTTCTCATGATCATCCAACAGCATCTCCTCGCATACCTTCTTATTAGCACAAAGTTCCTTTGGCTTTTGGATAGGCCTGCCTTCCAGTAGCTTACAGTCCAAGAGAAATGCATTTGATGAGCTGTGCACCTCATATATCACCTAGAGGAGAAAAAAGGCTTAAATCAAAGTAACAGTTCAAAGGTGTGTACCTTGAACACTCACCAAGAGGAAGAGACTGGCAGAGATCAGAGCCGGTAACTGTGGTGGATGGTCAGGTGTGGCGGGGGGAGGCAACAGAACGTATAATTGGATGGAAAAAGAAAAGAAACTCTTGGCTCTTCTCTGAATAGCATGGGAACATGTGAGCAGACTGACAACAACCGTTGTAGATGATAGGAATGATTAGTTGCTGAATTAGAGGGATAGTCCCTGATATTTTAAAGATACCAAGGGGATAGAAATAGCTCAAACACACAAATTTGGCTTTTATTTGGACCAGAACAATGTCCAAAAAGAGTCATGGCCAGAGACAGAGTTCTGAGGTGTCGGATGGACCACTGAATCTTGACAGATGGCGTGCTGAGCACTCCCTAAACCTCTACTCCGGGATCAAAGTGTAAGAAAGGATAGGAATTGTGACACTAATCCTGAGGAGAGCAGGTCTCCAACGGGGTCTTCAAAGGTGAGACTGGAGGCAAGGAGTCCATAGAGGAAAACGTTAGAGTAGCCCAGGAAAGAAATGTTAAGATGAAGAACTTGAGCAGCAGTTACAGAAGTTGAATGGACAGGAGCACGAGGGATATTTTGTGACCTAAGCTTTGGGACTGGACAGTCACTTCACTGAGTATAACAAAGGAGGACTCTAGGCCTCTTAGGTTCCTTACTTTCAGTTTGGGGGACATAATGGTATCGGGTGCAGGCAGGAAAGGGCCAGAGAGGAAAAATGGGCCTCTGTTGACACTATGTTCATTGGATTTCATTCTGGGAACACTGATTCCAGAATGTCTGGAGTCCCTCACGGACATATCTCTGAGGGTAAACTGTGGGTTGTCTAGTATTTATTCATTCTGATAACACATGTAGAAGCCAGCGCCATTTTATATGGAGCCTGGTATTACAGCAAAAAGATTGGGGGCCCAGGGGCAATTTTGTGGGGACCTACTTCCCTTGATTAGAGGTGGTTCAGCACTTGACAACAAAGGAGAAAATCCGGAGTGTCCAATGACATAGGAAACAAAACGAGGCCTGGTCCACAGATCTTGAAAGCTTAGCTTGGAAAATAAGCTTCTGAGAAGCAGAGGCTCATAGGTGTGTCCTGTTTTTGTGTATTAATGTCATGTCTTCAGACAAGTTAGAGAAATCGCCATCCCCAACCTCTATTTAAATCTAGTCACTGGGGATAGTGGCCCACAGATTGGTAGTCACATAATTACTGTGCCCTGTACATGCCTCCGTATACCACTTTTCTGTTCATCCTCTCCCTCTCTGTACAGGACAATGACACAGTTCTTTAAAAGCCTACCACTAATACTCTGCCTTTTCCATTTAAACACATCTGCCCCTGCACTATCACTGTCTCATGCATTCACAGTGCGTTTTCCAGTAATGGGAAATGGGGCCCCTGTGGCCCTGCGGAAGAATTGGAATACCATGTACAGTCACTGAAGTCTGAAAGATAAGGTCTCAAATCCCCACTTTTTAAATTACTAGCTGTGTGCCTCTTCAAATCTGTCTCCTCATCTGTAGAACGTGAGTGATGATACCCGCCCGGCGGAGTTGTGTGAAACCAAGAATTGAAGCATTTTATTATCTGCCAAAACTCTTACCTAGTACAGTTTTCAGGCTTGGGTAAGGATGAAGTAGGTCCATAGGACACGTAAAGCTACTCAACCCCAAAACAGGCTGATGCCTTTGGGTCCATGCTTCTGGATTCCACGCCAGGGATTGAACCAGATGTCTTGTATAAGAAGGTATCTGTCATCTTCTCATGCCCTGCCTCAAGCATTCCTTCAACAGTATGTGAAGAAGCATCGAGGGGGTCCTGGCAGATCTAATTCATAGGGTTGCATGTCCATTAGAACAGGGTTTAAAGATTTGGGGGGGAAAGGAGGATATCAGGAGAGAGAGGCCCAAAAGTTTGATGTAGGTAATTTAATACTTTTGAACCATATGATTCTAGGAATGTAGACAAAACAAAATGTTCTACTGGTGGCATAGAAAGGCTTTTATCATCATGAAGTGTAGCCCTTGCTTCTGGGCTTTTCTCAGGTTTGCTGAATTCATAAGAATGTGTTGTTTCACAGCAATAGCTCACCTTACCATCTTCTCCTTTATTTATAAGACAGTTGGTAGGCTGGGGGACCTGTAATTTATAGCATAGAGGAGCATTTCAAACTAAAAACCTCAAAGCCCACTGGTCCACGTTGGGAAAACATTTAAGGAACACCCCCCCACACACCACACACCACACACACACACACACACACACACACACACACACTCCTCTTCCATGCCTTGATTTCTGAACCTATTGATAAAACAAAATACAAGAAAAAAATCATAAGGAAGACCAGACTGTTGCTTCTACTATCTGATCATTTCTGTTATGTGCAGCCACAGGGCTGCGTGTTTCTGCCAGCACCTGTCTTCCTAAGAGTAAGAAGCACGACAAGTCACCTCTGGTTTCTACTTCGAAACTCTATAGTCTAGAGAACAGAAAGCAATCAGAGAGAAAGACGCCATGGAGATATAGAAGAGAACAAATATCTGAGTAAAATCGCCTTCCCCGCTGTCAACATTCCCTTTGATGACTCCCTTCTTTCATTCACTTCTTCAGCCTTCATACAGTGAGCACCTGTCATGTGCCGAGGACTGTGTTAGCTGCTTGGGATGCAGAGAGGGTGAATCCCTGTTCTGCAGAAATGTACGCTCCTGTGGAAGGGGACAGCTGGTAACGGGGCAGTTCACGGGAGACAGCGCTAGGACCAAGGCTTGGGTTCTACAGGAGCACTTCGGAGGGCGGGAGGTCTAGGCACAGGGTCTTAGCTAGATGATTTTGGAGAGGGCGACTTCTATTTAGTAGGGATGATAGTCCAGTGTTTTAAATCTGAGGAGGAAGGTAGCACTTTTCTTCAGAAACCAGCCTGGTGGGGGGAGGGGATGTCTAAAATTAGACTACCACTGAATAAAAATGTAGGGCAAAGAATATAGATTCGTAAATTATGTACTTTCTTAGAAATTAAAACCACAGGGTGGTTGGATCCTGTTTATCTTTGCCAGTTTATTAGAGCTCAGCTTTAGCAAGAAGAAACATCATGACAGGGTATTGAGTACAGATGTTCAACATCCCAATAGTATGGCCGAAATTGAGGCTTTTTTCAAAAACACTAATTGTGTAGCCTAGGACAGCCTTTTCTATCTGGCATTTGAGACGACTTGCAGTAAGATAAGATTTTCAAAATAAAAGTAGGAAATCATGCCAAGGGTCTCCTGTATTATCAACTTTTCTGGGCCTCAAACTCCCTTATCTCTTAATGGTAGTATCACTGGCTGCTCTACCCACTCTGTTAGGCAGATTGACAGGACAGACTGGGGTGACAGATGTGCTGTGCTGTAGACAGTTAAGAGTCCAAGGCATAATTTTTAATATCATTTTATAATGAAATACAAATGGATGCCAGCCTAAAGCAGAGTATGTATTTTTAACCTAATCAGTTGCCTCTGGCACCAAATATTCAACTTTGCGGCCGTGGCCAGAAAAACATGGGTAAGGCAGATTTGGGGAAAAATTTGCCTATGAAATAAATACATTTTAATGGGAAAGATCCTTACCAGAGCCCTAAAAGCAAAACAAAATAAAACTAACAATACCAGGGACGTAGGGGTAGAGTTCCCTGTTCTCTGTCTCCAGCAGAACGTTTCTAGTGTTGATTTATTTGGAGAAAGATTGATATACTACGATGTCAGATCTTTTTTGGATACTGTAACAGATAGGGATAACCTGTAAGAGTAATTCACAGTGGATGTGTTCTTTTCCCGCTAACTACCTTTGTGGGTTTAGATACCTCCTGAGAGAATATTGCTTCTTTCATTCATTCAGCAAATAGTAATTGACCACCAACTATTTGCCAAGTAGTGTTCTAGGTGTTAGGAGTGAGCAGGAAATGAAAGAGATTTTAAAAATTCCCTGATCTCGCCTGGGTGGCTTAGTCGGTTAAGCGTCCGACTTTCGCTTAGGTCATGATCTCGTGGTTCGTGGGTTCGAGCCCCACGTCGGGCTCTGTGCTGACTGCTAGCTCAGAGCCTGGGCCTGTTTTGGAGTCTGTGACTCCTTCTCTCTCTGACCCTCCCCTGCTCACGCTGTCTCTCTCTCTCTCTCTCTCTCTCTCTCAGAAATAAATAAAACATTAAAAAAAAATAGAAAAAAAAATTCCCTGATCTTATGGAGATCATATTACCGAAGGGAAGAAAGTTAATAAAAATAGTGAGCATAAAAGCTAGGGTGACGTACGTTGGTTGTCTGTCAGCGTGCGTGGAGGCCGGGAGTGGTGGAGGCGGGGAGGGCTGTCAGTAAGGTCGGTACAGAAGGCCTGTCTGAGAAGGGGACATTTGAGCATAGAGGTGACGGAAGTGAGGTGAGCTGTGACACTGTAGGGGGAAGAGCTTTTCAAGCAGAAATAATGGCCAGTACACCTGGCCAGGGTGGTGAGAACAGAATGAGGAAGCAAAAGGAGGAAAAGGCAAGGTCAAAGGTAAGGTGGATGAGCCTTGGATCTGGGAGTGAAGTAAATAACGTAGGCTCTCGTAGGCCATTGTAAAGACCTGGGCTTTTACTCTGAGCAAGACAGTGAGCAGAGAAGTGATAACTCCTTAGTTTTTAACAGAAACACTTTGAAGGTTTTGTTGAAAATAGATTGCAGGGGGCAAGAATTAAAGCAGGGAGACCATTTAAGAGGCTGGGTTGTTGTTTTTTTAATCAATAAATATAATGAGTGTCTTCAACATGCCAACTGCTATTTTAGGCACAAGGGATGCAAAAGTGAACAAAACAGCCTCCTTCCCTGTGGACAAACAATTATCAAAGTAAAAGTAAATTAGTAAGTTAAGGACTAATGGAGAAAACTAAAACAGTGAGGGAGGTGACATGCTGTTGCAGAATCCAGGAACCAACATGGGGCAGGAGACATGGTGAGAATTATTTGAAAGGTAGAGCTGAAAGGATTTGCTAACACATTAAATATGGATTCAGGGGGTGCAGAAATGAGAGAAATCAACAGTGACTGTTAGGTTTTTGACCTGGGCAACAGGAGGGAGTTGCCGTGAGCTGAGAGGGTAAGATTGAAGGAAGAGCCATTCTGGGTGAAGGGTGGGAACCAGAGTTTGGTTTGACCAAATTATGTTTGATGTGCCTATTAGGTATCTTACCAGTTGGTACTAACTATAATAGCATCCTACCTATGAAAACTCTTGCAGTTTACTGAGTTTTTCCATGTGCATCATCCATTAATTGGGAAAGGACTCCTTTTCAAACATGTAATACATTGAAAGCATATTCCTCAGAGTTTTGAGGACAGCAGTTGAATAGGAGAAATATCTTATTGCGTTTGGGTCTCTTTGTGGTATAATGATTCAAAATGTACTATTCTTTTCCTTAATTGTATTGTAACATCCAATGTTTATATAATAGGTTAGTACCAAGATCATACTATAAAAATGGACTTTTCCAGAACAGAAATTGCAGATTGGCATCATAGCCCAGAATTATAACGGAAAGAATAAATGCTTTTGGATTATGATGGAAGATAAAACATGCATATTTTCTTTTTTTTTAATTAATTAGGAACACAAAAACTCAATTTAAGAATGCATAAAAGACACATAAACATTTTTCTCCATGCCTTCCTAGCCATGAACTTTCGATTTTTTAAAACTAGAGTTCTATTAAAGAAGAAGCATGCAATAACAAGTTTCCTTTATTATTTATTTTTATACCTACAATGAATCTTACATACATTCATTATGTGAGTGAGTATGAACCTGTTAACCAAGAATATAACAATAAACTATGACAGGAATGGAAATTTTGCAGTATAATAATTAACACACATTCAGTGCTTTTGGTTAGCAAAACTCTTTACACAAATATGTTCTCTTGTTCTGTCTTCCTAAGAGTCCTGAGTGGTCAGGATTTTATAGACAAGGAAGCTGAGATTAGAAAATACAGATTACTGGGGCTCCCGGGTGGTTCAGTCAGCTAAACTTCTGACCCATGGTTTCGTCTCAGGTCACAATCTCTCAATTTCATGATTTTGAGCCCTCCAACCCCACTCCCATGGGCTCTGTGCTGGCAGAGTAGAGTGTTCTTGGGACTCTCAGTCTCTCTCTCTGCCCCTTCCCGACTGGCACTGCCTTGGTCTCTCTCAAAATAAATAAACCTGAAAAAAAAAAAAACAACAACAACAAAGAAAGTGCAGATTACTTTCCCAAGATTATACTCCCATAGTAGCCTGGACGGGACTCAAATGTAGGCCTTCCCATGCTCTTTCTACTGTGTCATACATACCTCATACAAATTACAGAGCAATGTGGAATGATTTCTGGTTGCTAGGAAGCCACAACTGCCTGCTTATCTGAAATGAATAACAGTACAACAAAGTATTGAGCTTTTACTCATGTGCCAGGCACTTTAAAAGTATTTTTATATGTATTCTTTTAATTTTAACAATAATCCTCTGAAGTAAATACTTTTGTTATGCTAATAAGGGTTTCTCAGCCAGGTATATAGGCCTCATGATTCACACCCAACCACCTTGACCCTGTAGTTCATACGCTTGGCCATAGCATCCTATGGGGTATCTTTGTGTTAGCCCAAAGCTTCTGTGTTTTTTGCAGTGAAAATCCTATGGGAAAAATATAGAAAAAGATGTTAGTTGGTCATTTATACTTCAGTATGAATTGGTCTCTGTTTCTGAGAGTAACTCTTGTTATCAGGGAAAGGAAGAGAGCAGAAGATTTGGAAGGAGATCAAACAAAAACAGCAAAAAGGCGAAAAATAGGAGATGTTGATCAAGGCAGACTTCCTTTATTCTCCACGACTCCCGAGAACTTGGACTGTTGATGAGTGCTTTGAAGAATTATTTTCTGAGTTACCACCCAAATAATGACCCCTCTCCTTCTCACCAACACTTTTCCTTAAAATGGGTAACACACTGTTGTCATCAATAATTGGATTCAGAACAAGCCAGTGAATGATATGTCATATTTTCACAGATTTTAGGTGACATAAGGACTGTGTTTCCTCTTTCAGAGAAAAACGAATAAATAATTACAAGAGAAAATAGGGGGAAAGAAAAGTTAGTGGCTTCCTTTCACAAAACACTTGCTCATTACTGACGCCTCAACTATTCCATTATTCTTTTCCTTTAAATTTTTTAAATTACATTCAATAAAGTCCATTCTTTGCTGTAAACTTCCGCGAGTTTTTATAATATCAGATTCTTGCAACCAATTCTACAGATAGGATAGAGAACAATTCCAAAACTTCCTTCTCCTTCTTACCCACTTTTAAGTTAATGTCTGAGGTTACTTAGTGCCACAGAACTTGATTGTGATCCATTTCCACATTGCTATCATTTTTTGTTTTGCTTTGTTTTCCCACGTTGGTTTTAATTTCTCTATCAGCTCTGCTGCTATCTCCATTACATTTCAATTTTTTATATTCTTCTGAATTAGCGAGAGACCTATATACATGCAATATTTTAATATTTGACAATAGTGGCATTTCATATTAGAGGAAGGGATTATTCAGTAAAGTCTATTGGGACAACTGAGTAACTGTCCAGAAAAAAAGAAAATTCCTTACACCAAAATAAAATAAATTCCAGCAGGAGGAAAAAGCCAAACATACACAGGTTAAGTCTTAGGTACCACATGAAAATATAGGACAATTTTAAAAGTAATATTGCAGGTAGGAAGGCCTTTCTAAATAACGTACACAAGTAAAACCCAGAATCCATGAGAGGAAAGACTGATAAATTCTACTCTAAGAGTCACAAAAATTTATACATGGAAAGTAATACCATAAACAAAAAGACAAAAATGAAACTGGGAAAAACATTTGCCACACATTTCACAGAGATTCACATTATATAAACACCAGGAGTCCAATAGAAAGACAAAAAAAGGATATAAACATAGAGAAATGGAAAACATTTGAAAGATGGCTCATTCATGTAGCATAAAAGCAATACAAATTAAGACTTGGGTGGTATTTTTACCTGTCAGTTCAGCAAAGATCAAAAAGTATCTTCCATAGTCTTGGCAGGTATGTGGGAGATAGGCGCTCTTTTGCACTATTAGAGGACCGTAAATTGCTTCAATCTCTTCAGAAGACAATTTAATTTTTCATGTATATAAAAGTATATATGAATCATATATATATTTACGTTTATAAATGTTAAATGTAAGTGATAAATATAGTTGGACGTGAACACAGATATACATCAAGTATCCATTGCAACGTTGATTATAATAAAAGATTAGTAATAACCTAAATATCTACAAATATATACATTAGGAGCCCTTTAAACACAGAGACAAGTCTGTATGAATTCATGGAATAATCTTGGAGTTATGTTAAGTCAGCAACGGAGAATGCTAAGAAGTGTATACGGAATACTACCATAGAGGGAGGAGATGTGTATACATATTTGCTTGTGTGTTGAGAGACAGAAACTGGTTGGTCATAGGATAGTTCGTTGGTACCTTATCCAATGAGAATGATGTTACTGAGTTTTAAACCCCCCTTTCATAGCAAATATGGTTGTTTCTTTATTTTCAAAAATATTTGTCTCATCCAGAAATTCTTCTTTCTACCTTAATCGCTGCAGTGACCAAAACTCACTCAGTGGAGGAGGGGGATCCCATAAAAATCTTGGCAATTTTTGTACATCTAGATTTTAGCTATATTAACCTGAACTTTGGGTATGATAGCAAAAATTGTGTGAGCTTTCTGGTAAAGAGTAATATTCTTTGTCCCTCACATATAGTATGGAGTTAAATGTAAGGTTAGCATTTGCATTCTCCATAGCCATTATTTGGTCCCTATTTCTGCTTTAGGAACCCAGTGAATACAGATGGGCCCATACTATCTTAAATCATAATTTTTCATAAATGCTTTTTGCCAAGTATTACTGCTCTGTGTACAGTCTAATTTTGCTGTGTTTAAATATGCAAAGGAAAAAGAATTGTTGGAAAGCAGGCACTTTGATAGGTATTTTCATATGCATTACCTTAGTTTCATTTGATTAAGATTATAAATCTGCAAAATTGGAATTGTTAGCCCTCTTCTAAAAAAAGAGGAAACTGAGATGAAGCCGGGCTTCAAACTCCGGTCTGTTGGACTCCGATGCTTTGTACTTACTCTACATGGACACAACCTGTGTTTAGAGATAAAATACTGTCCCTATATCTGTCCTCTGAAAACCCTAAGACACTCCATAAGGAACTTTTATATTATTCCCAGAATAACAGACTCTTGCATACACTGAATTGGATGAACATTAGAGAAACAAGAGCAGAGTAAGAGATGGACGTTGTCATGAAGGAGTGACCAGAGAGAACAGGCAATAGGTGATTCCCTTCATTTAGGTTTTCATAAACCCGTTCAAGTCTTGCTTTTGCCTCAGTTTTTTACTTTTTCAGATGACAGAAATGATAAATGAGCTTTAAGATATTCTTCATAAAAGCAATATATGGCAGTATAAGAAACTTGTAAAATATAAAGTATAAAAAATAAAATTATATTCTCCTGTAATCAGCTACTATTAACATTTTGGTCCATTTTCTCAATGCACGCTGATGTGTGTTATGTGTAAGTAGATACACACACACATACATAAGATGATTGTGACCATGCTGAATATAGTATTCTGTATGCTGTTTCCTTAATTAGTGTTTTATACCTTTTCTTATTTCATTAAAAAAATTAGAAAATGTGATTTTAAACAGTTTGTACTTACTCCTCTACTCTAGGGCATTAACTTTCGTCCCAACCTGTGAAATATGCTCCAGCATATATTTGAAAACCCATTTTGGCCCCAACTTTAATAATTTCATTAGGATAGATTCCTAGGATTGGAAATACTAGTACCCACAGTGTGAATATTCATTTTGATATACATCGCCAACCAACAAGGTTCTGCCAATTTATAAGTTACTTATGAGTCTGATCATAACATTAACCCTTGAGAGGATATTTTATTTTAAGTGTTGGGAGGCAGATGCCTTGGACTGTAATACCCTTAATCAGATATTGGAATCAGTAGTCCCCAACTGGATGGTTTTGGCATTTTTCTTCCATCGTTTTAATATAAAGTATAATGGAATTTGGGGGATTTCCCATCTTGCTGGCTAAGCCTGTCTTGGGGATTACTTTCCGAATTGTTCCCATAGAAAATGTCACCCATTAGACATACACAGAGGGATGAAGCCTTAAAGGGCCATGCATACTGGAGTAAATGATATGTATTATGCTGGGGCCTCTATATGTAGGAGCTCAGAGAGGTTAATTGGCTTGCCAAGATCACATTTCAAGTAAGAGATTGAATGGGTTCAATCCAGGATTTTCTGGTTCAAAAATTCATTTTCTACTTACCTTGCACTGCTGTAAAAACAAAAGAGTTACCCGGTGTTCAGGATCTGTTTATGTTTATTTAAGATTAAAAATTACTGGGCGTTATTTAAAAATCATTTACGGTCCCATTCTTCAGAGATAATCATTTTCTCTGCCTATTTTCCAGTCATTTTCTGTGTATATTTTAAACATAAGTGATCATGATATGTGTGTGTGTGCATATATGTGTCTATGTGTTTACATATATGCCATACTGTAAACTGGTTTTATTCATTTTATCTCCTATTCTAAACATGTCATGATGTCATTTTAAAATGTCTTTAATGACAGCAAAATATTTCAACATACAAATGAAGCATTAACTTACAAGGTGGTTCCAGTTTGTTTTTCTTTGTAAGTAATACCGTAATGAACATCTTGGAGCACACATCTTTCTCTGTACCTTTAAATATTTGTTGAGGATAAATTCCCAGAAGTAGGTTTCCAGAGTCACACTGCCTTTGGAGAGGCTGCAAAAGCCTCTTAGATCCAATATATTGATCTAAGTTTCTTTTTTTAGTAAACCCCAGCTGAATCCAGAGTTTATTCCCTATGGCTATTTAATATAACTTTCACCTGTGCCTCCTCATATACATTTGTTGCTTCAGATCAATATACATGTTCTCTCAATTGGACAACACACAGCATACACGTAAAAATAAATGACAGTTTTAGAATTTAGATTAGCCATCAGAAGTAAATTTAAATGAACTGAAACAAGCCTGTGTTCTTATCCTTTACAGCTATTATGAAAAACAGTGTTACAGGCAGTTTAAATGGACTGCATCTAGGAAATAGTATGAAGTGCCTGCTTGTGACACAGATTAGGGTAGCATAAGGTCAAAGCATCTCTGGTTTACATGTTCTGATCCCCTTCTCTCCGTGTGAACACATGAATCGTCTTATACTTTCCTTTCTGCATATTTTACCCCAAATTGTGATGTAGCTAGAGCCCCTACCTCCCTGTGTGGATCTTTAATACAAATAGAAATGCCAGTAGAGCAAAACCATCTGGCTAAATTGCTTCTTCTCAAGATTTTTGTGAACTCCTGGCACATTAGACATGTCATGCAAATTGTTACCATACATGTTAAGTAATGCTAATATATTAAAGTTCGAATTCATTAGCTTTTCAGGAACAAAGCTTATGGGTATGTTGTTCTGTAATAATTTACTAGCAATAAGTAGGTTTTAATTTCATGCCCTGAGGGCTGTGTCTTTTTTGTTGTTGTTGTTGCTGGTAACTTGTCTTGTGCAGACAAAAGATTTACAGAGATAATAGAAGGAGGTAACTGACTGCACAGATGTGATCAAAATAATGGAAATTCAGTGCGGTTATCTCCCAGATTCCAAACATCTGGATGACAACCATAATATCCAGCCAGTCATGTGGGAATTTCTAAATCTCTGAATACTGGATCATGTGTAGGAAAAGCTGTATGTGTTTCCTGGGCTGTATAATGATACGAATAATGCCAACCCAGGCCCTGTAAAGTTGTCGATACCAACAGATTTCTTTAAAGGAAAAACACTCCAATATTCTCTGGCATTTCTTTGTGACCTTGCAAGAAATAGTGCTGTTCAAGTTCCTAAATGAGTTCAACTATAATGGGTTTCATTTAGAAATTAGCCAATCTATTTCCTGATAGTTACTGCATTTTTTTTTTAAAGAAATGAAAGTTTTCTCACGGGTCTTCTCATTTTTTTAAATAATGTAATAGTGCAGTTAAGATTCTAGAAACTATTTCAATTAGGTAGTTAAGCATCTCACTGTTTCAAGTTTGCCACTGAATGCGGTCTTGTGCACTTTTTCTTCACCATGAGGTGTCACTGATAAACATTTAATAAAATTGCAACTTGAATACACAGGGATCTTTTGAAGTCTGCATTCCTGAACTTGCTTTGATTACCTCTGTCCAATAACTAGCACATTCCGGGGCAGGTGGTAGAATCACACTAAAGTCCATGAAACTGAATTTTTGACTAGGTAGTTTTTGGAGGGAAATCCCCACACATGAGTGTGTCTGAGTTTCTAAAAACAAGGGAACATGTGACGTGCCTATTAATATTTGAGATATGAAGGGAAGGGCTTAGAGTATGGGGAGCTCTCGCAATCTTAGTGGTGTTCAGAAAGGGAATTTGGTAACTTTGTTCATGTTACGAATTATCTCTTCTTCTTAGAAGAAAAATAATTTCAGTAGACATTTTCCCCTCCCTTTTCAAACAATTCAGTCCCTCGTTCTGAACATTTTACCTTCCCGAGCTGTATGGCAAAGCGTGGTTTGCAGTCTCCTGTCTTTTCCCCTTTCCCTCTGTGATTGATGCCCCGGATTCCTACCTCCACTCCTCTGCTGCTTCCTTTGTGACCCCGGATCCCTCTGAACCTGTCAGCCGACGCCGTCTTTTACAGCGTGTCGCAAAAGCCATCCCCTTTTCCTCTGTACAGTTTTTCCCGTTCTCCTGCTACGTGTCCCTTTTCTGTCCTTTAACATCTCACAGATTTTTATTTATATCACCTTTAATGCCATGTTTTCATCTCCTACACTCCTCTGTCACCACTAGACACTAGCATTTCTAGGATAGCAGCGTGTCTCGCTCACCTTCGGCTTTCCCATAGTGCTCAGTACAGAGCCTGGCACCGAGCAAGTGTTCATGAGAGATAAAGAGACAGAGAGACAGACAGATGGAGAGAGAGATTGAATATGAATGTTTAAATATGTTAAAGTATCTCTCTTTGATGCACTCCAGAGGTTAGACTCGGTGGAGTTTAAGGGAATGAAGAAGGGGATGTTCACTCCTTCTGTGGAGTTGGAGTCTGATGAAGCAGATCCCAGCTCTCTCTACAAACTTCGCGTCAGTTTGGAGGCCAGGCTGCCAGGGTTGAAGGGACTTCATTGCTTCCTGTGTGTGGAAGTAAACGCAGAACCTCAAAGCTCGCCAGGTCTCTTAGATTTTCTTTTCCGCCAGCCTGCCAAACTGTGTCACTTCCGGGTAGCCAGGGCAAGGGGCTGGCCATCACTCCCCGCAGGCAGTTCAGCTAGAGGTGAATCAGCCCCTCAGTCTCCCTGTGGGCACTCCCTCCCTGTGGGAGCCCTGGAGGGGCTTCATCCAAAAAGCAGCTCTCCCTTTACACTCACTCCCCGCAAAGACATCTGTCTAAATGTTCTCCCTTTTTGCCCTTTCAGTGATTACACATATTTTAATGGTTGCTAAATTTGAACGAGACCTTGATTCTGTCTGCCTCCTTTTAATTTTCTAGTTGTCAGATTTGGGTGATTTTAATGATACAGTTTTTAACTTAAGGAAACAACAACTGACAGTGGTACAGATATTTTAGTATCTTAATATCTTTTTCTTCGGTCATATTTTTGTTCTCCCAAAAACAAGGAACGCTCCAAGCATCTTTGTTCAAAACAGTTTGACCACCTTGTTAACACCGTGGTCAGATGTGATTTTATAGGTGAAGGCTATTTCAGACTCATAATGGATTTACGAGGAAATATCACAATTTCTTTATCCGGACACATCCCTTATGTCTTCTTATCGAGAAAAAGAAACAAAACAAAACAAAGCCTTACACCTTGGGAACAACAAAAGTAGAAATTCTGTTAGGCTTGCAGGTGGTCAGTTACATCATTTCTGAAGACAAAGAGGCTAAGTTCTCCCGGGGAACACCCACCTGCACAGTGGTAAAGAGCAGATCTAATGGGCAGTCTCTACCACTGTCCTGCCCATGCCTTCGTGCCCACCTCATATTCCCCGCTAGAGAGAGATCCCAGCATCCTCAGAGACTATAAAAGTATTGCTTATCAAGAAAGAACTATTCTTGAGCCATCCCTCCAACTGACCATAGTGAGACAGGATTTGCACTGCCTAAGTGAAGGATTATATGATTAGCAATGCATATGGTAAGTGGGTAACACAGAAGAATGGGATTTTCTGGATATGGAATCAAATTCTGATCTAGGATTTTGATACTTATCACTATGGCTAAGGCCAAAGTAAGGCTATTGGACAATGGCAAGAAATACAGTAGAAAGAGGAAAAATATGATCAGATTAGTGCAAATGGTAAAAGCTTCTAATAGGAATGTTCATTCATAGCATTAGGAAAATAGTCCATGATGATATTGCTCATGTGTAAGATGACTGCTGAAAAAAAAAAAAAAAAAAGCGAAAACAACAACAAAGTACCCACAAAGCTTCTGCTTCAGAAGCAGCCAAATAATCAATAATTTGATTTCTAATAGCCCTGTTTGTCCTGAGGACTTTTACAATGAGATTATGTAAGCAACTTGATTTCCCTGTTGATTTTATCAGAAAATCGTCAAGTGCTCCTAAATCTCCCTTCCAGAATCCTCAAAAAAAAAAAAAAAGAAAGAAAGAAAGAGATGCCTATAATAATCTTCCCAGAAAATTATTTTCTGGATTTCATGATTTCCTGAAGCTCTTCCTGCAGCATTTGATTATTGCTGCTGTAAGTAACACCAGAATTATAATTAAGAAAGATATGAATGTGATATAATAGCATAGTAAATACAGTTGTATATAATTAATTACCACGTTACCCCCTTTACTTGATTTTATATTCATGTTGAAAGCTCTTAACTGTGCATGTATAATTGATTCGCTATGGTATATGTGGTTGTTTTAATAAAAAGTTGCAATTGAGGTTTTTGTTCAATGGTATAACTCCCTTATTCCACTTTTTCTTTGGAAAAATCAAATGTCACTAATATCACCTCGTTTCTGGAACTACATCCTGTTATAGGTGAACATGCTGGCTATTGTAACTCCCATAATGGAAGATGAGTCAGACTTTCTTCCTTTCCTTGTTTTCCCTGTGTCCTTGAGTTTTCTCACAAGCTACATTTCTATAGACTAAACTTCCCTGAGCACCATTTCTTCCATTTGATGACTTGGGTACTCAGAGATTCACAAGTTTTTGTATCTGTAATATCCTTTTTTCCCCTTTTCATTCTTCTTCTTCTCCTTCCTCTTGCTCTTTTCCCCTTCTTCTTCTTCTTCTTCTTCTTCTGCTGCTGCTGCTGCTGCTGCTGCTAATACCCTACCACCCCTCTCACTGTTGCTCTTGTTTTAAAGACCAGACTAAATTTTGAAGCAGTTTTAGGATGCCTATGAAAGCGTTAAAGGCCTCCTGGGATATTTTAAAATCGAGAATGCAAAGTTTGCCTCCATGCCTGAAGAATTAAAAATAGCCAGTTGTTAGCCTCAAAGCAGTTTTGAGTGGCTAAATTATTTGTACACTAAACCTTCTAAATGGCAAAATTTAGGTCTGGCAAACAATAGAGAAGAGAATGGAGTGCGAGCCTTTCCAGGTTTAGTAAACTTGCTATGGTCATTGGAGAACTATCTTCACAGAAGGAGAAATCCAAAAAAAAAAAAAAAAAGGCCATGAATCCTGGGATCATCAGCGTGCTTATTTCTGAAGTCACCAGTGTGGCAAAAACATCATAGGAAACCCTGCCGGTGTGTCTGTGATGACCAGTGCAGGGCCGCCCACACAGTGCACTAGGACTCAGAGCTCTCCATCTGTCATCAATCACTTAGTCTCAGCACTGCATGCTCCTCATGCCTTTATTGTTCCTTCTCAACCTACCTATCTATTCATGTGTGAAAGAAACACTTTCTCCCCGGCCCCCAGCCACTGAGAGGTGTGACAGGTTATTTCGTCTGCTAGCTTCCTCCTTCTCTCTTCCACATCCTCTTTATGCACTGGAAGCAGGTAAATTCACTACCAGGTTATTAGAGTCCATCATTTCCAATAATAACTTTCTATGGAGACCTCTTAAACCATCTCAAAGCAAAGCAATAGGCTGAATAAAGCAATTCACAAAAAGTCTTTTACCGAACTTCTAAAAACTTAAATTTCTGCCATACCGGTGAGTGAGAGGCATATACAGAGTGGCTACATAGAGAGGTATTTCTCCAGTCTGTTCAATTTAGTCTCACATTGGATGGGCTCGGGGAGGGGTAGGTGTGGGGGGGAAATCAGTAGACTCACATGGCTAGACAGTACAACGCATCAGAGATCTAGATTGTTTTGAATAGAGCTATTACTGGACAAATCCTTCTAAAATACAACAAAACTTTCTTATTACTGGATGTCAGAGGATACTCATGTCCATCCTCTGTCCCATGCTGGTTTAACACAGCCACACCATGTGACCATCACAGATCTGTGTGAGTGACTTAGCTCTTACCAAAGATGACCAACAAGACTTGGTCCAAATTGGTAGAAATTTTATCTTTAGGTGTGCTTAACAAAGGAAACAAGCAGTCTGAGCAGTTTTCTGTAAAACAGAAAATCCAAAAAAGAAAAAAAAAAAGCAGATGATAGATGCCAAAAAGGAAAAAAGAAATCTGGCAAACGAATTTGGTATGATTCCCTCAGTTATCTGTGTTTTTAAAAATTTCAGATCCTTTTCATCTCCTAGATCGTGTGTGTCCAGAGTTAGTCCGAAAAATTTGGGCCCTTTTACAAACATTGCTAAGAAATTTGAAATTAAGCAAGAGTCTATCTAAGAGTTCTAGTACAAAGAAAGAATGTGATTAAATATTGGGAGTTTGCGGTAAAGCAGTGCATTGCAGGACACCAAAAGACCAAATGCACATTTGGATTTATAAGCCAATGAAACACCAAAGCCACTGAATTTTTTTCTCACTAAACTAGAATGAAGCTCTTAAATATAAATATAAAACCCAAAATATATCTATACAGTACTGTATATATAAAAAACAACAACAAAACTTTAATGTAATGTGAAAAGATAGGAAACTGAAGTGTGGTTGTAGGTGATAGCTTGGTTTACCTGGGATCTCGATAGTTTGTGCCTTAACAGAGAAGTTCTAGGATCGGAGGATTAAAAATGTTAATATTTTTTAAATACTTATTTGTATTTGAGAGAGAGACACTGTGCGCCCGCACACGCGCACACGTGGGGGTGGGCAGAGAGAGAGGGAGACACAGAATCAAAAGCAGGTTCCAGGCTCTGAGCTGTCAACACAGAGCCCAATGTGGGGCTCAGACCCACGAACTGTGAGATCATGACCTGAGCCAAAGTCAGATGCTTAACTGACTGAGCCACCCAGGCACTCCCAGATGTTAATATTTTAAACACATTTCATGCACCATAGAGATTCTAGACACTCTGTTGGTTCTAAATGGTTTTCCACCTCCTTTCTGGAGAACCGATTAATCCCTTCTGTAAAGACTTCTCTTCAGTATTTAGCTATAGAGGCACAGGAATGTCTCAAGATTTGGGGGGAATGGAATAGTGCGAAATGCAAGGTTGTAAAATGAACTGCTTTCCTTCCCCTTTCTACCTAATTTCTTTCTCCCTGTGCTGTAAGGACTGGGATATCTCTTTCTGCCCCCAGTGCTCATGTTTAACTCAGAAAGTATACTTTGCAAATGTCCTGCATGTTCTAATTTGTATGATGGAAGGGAAAAAGAACTCATCTGAGCACCAATTTGACATCGTTTTATTCCAACAGTCTTTAGAAGCCAGCACCCCTGCCCTTTTATGACTGTCTATGATGCCCTTGCTAGCCAGATCCCTTTGCTAGCTACAGTGTTTGCACATTTCCTTGTTAATCAGCTGCGTAGGCTCGGAGACTGTGTGTTTTGGTGTTGTTTGTGTGTGCAATCTCGTGCTGCTTCCTGAACGCATGTGTCCCTTCCCTTCACAGCCTACTCGACACCCAGCACCTCCCCCGCAAACCGATTCGTCAGTGTTGGACCACGGGATCCAAGCTTTGTAAATATCCCTCAACAGACACAGGTGGGCCGCTCTCATCTTTTCTGTATGTGGTGCAGCTTGTTTTATTCATCAGGTGCATTGTAATTTGTCTTTTGGCACAACAGGCTGCATTTTCCCAGCCCCTGTTCGGTCCCCTTTCCTCCTGACCCCCGCCTTCCTGGCCCTACAGCCACATTTCCCTGTGTTCTCAGAAATCGTGGAAAACGCTGTCTGCGATTTTTTGTTTCTCGTATTGAGGGGGTAGGAGAGGAAGGCTTCTGTGCCAGGACTCCTCCTGCCCTGGTGAGAAAGGTTTCCCGGTTGTAGATAGCGTGTGTTTCCTTGTCTAGGAATTCAGGTCTCTCTACGTGCAAGCAGATGCCCCTACCTGGAAACATAAAATCTGCTTGCGGGTAAAATCAGAGTGCATCCAGGGAACGGGGGAACCAGCCACTCTTCTATATTCATTACAGGGTCCCCAGGAACCTGGCAAACTTTCTGAAAATAAAAAGAAAAGAAAGGTTTTATGAGTCCTATTAAGTTGCTGGTGTTGGTGCAGAAATAAGGTGGTGTTTGTTACTGGTTACACTGGCCAGTAGGGAGCAAGGTGCAGCGGGGTGGGGGGGACGTATGTGAATATAAGGTCATATTTTGAGGTAGGTGACTGAGAAAAGAGTGTACTACGACATCCAGAGTGTGTTTTTCAGTTAGACACTTGTGTTTGGTGCTAGCATAGGTCAAGGAGAAGAAATCCTTTTGAAAAGTTTTGAAATGGCCACTGTTCACTAAGAAATAGTGAGAGACTTTGGAGTTCAAAGGTAGTGGATGTAGACATATTTGAAGTTTATGAAATAGAATTAGATTCGCGTGTGGAAAGGAACTACTCTCTGATTTCCTAATTGTAATGGAACTATATACTATCATAACTGACATAAAGTACATTCTTTGTGAGGTTCTCTGCACGTTGTTTGAAAAAATTCCCTGGGATGTTTTGTGCATGTGCCTCGGTGTGTAATCTCCAGATGCCAAATTTGCAACTACTCATCTTTGTTTATAAGAATATGACCAGATGCTTATCAACGGGATAGATTTGCCTTCCTGGGTCCATTTGCTCGCTCTGTAAAGGATTTTAGTTTATTGCTGCGTTGACAGTGCAGGTGAAACTGCATTGCATCTGAAGCCTTCCTTACGCCGAAGCAGGGTCACAGAAAGTACAGCCTCAGAACGGGCAGCTGGGAGGAGACGGAGAGCACAGAGGGGAGGCAGCAGGTTAACTCTTGAATTTCCCACTTCTGCTGTTCCCCCTGAAGCAGACATACCCTTGGCTTCTGCGATTAACACCTCCTCTGGACCTTCCGTAGCACTGTTCCAGTCTGTTGTGTATTTTCCCCATACCTTCAAATGCTTAACTGGTGAATTGGAAGTTGAACGATTACTTCAACTGCGTTAAAATTTCATTTTGTACTTTTGGCCCAGGTGTTCAGTGGGAGGGAGAACCGGGGACAGTGGCTCTATATTGAATGATTCTATTCTCGAAGCACCAGTGTGCTTGGGTTGCCTCATTAAGAACCTCAAAAATGCAATTTGGAAATGTCCTGTTTGTACTTTACATAGTATTTTTTATACAGTCTGTGATTCATAGCACTGAAATGGTACCCTGTGTTCCTTTCAATTTGTTTCTCTGTAATCAAAACGTGTTATATTCCAGAACGGCTTTGTTTCACAAATGCCTTATTTAATCCAGAAACTGAGTCTTCGTGATGTTGACCACAAAAATTCAATTCTTAAAAATCCAGATTCTCCACGCATCTGGATGAATGATGTCATTTAGACCCAATTTTGGCATCTGGAACTGAAATTTTTTGGTTTCTGTTAAATATTTGGCATCATAGGGACAACAGCTTAAATGTTTCTTATCACAGTTACACCTGCCACATTTGTCTTGCAGAAAGCCATCCCCAGTTGTCTTACGGGAAACTACTAACGGAGTTGTCATTTTTAAAAAATATATGTGTGTGTGTGTGTGTGTGGATACATCTTCAGGGACAGATTGTATGCTCAAAATATTTTTTATTATGTATTTATTTTGAGAGAGAGAGAGAGAGCAAGCAGGGGAGGGGCAGAGAGAAGGGGAAAGAATCCCAAACAGGTTCCTAGCTGTCAGTGCAAAGCCCGATGCAGAGCTCAGACTCACAAACTGTGAGATCATGACCTGAGCCAAAACCAAGAGTCGGACAGACACTTAACCGACTGAGCCACCCAGACGCCCCCATCCTAAAAATCTTTTAATTTTAAGGAGTATATGTTAACTCTTTAAAAAAAAATAAAAAGGAACTACTTTCCAGAACCATTTGAAGTGTTAGACATATATAGATATAGATAAAAATGGTCCTATTCTTTAAAAAAAAAATCTCATTTTTGAGAAGACATTAGTTCAGAAGAGGGTTTGGTTTTTCTTTTTTCACAGGAATTTTTTGACACTTAATTTGAACATGGCCTGCAGATTAGTAATTTTCTACACAACCTTGCATTTTTTTCTACATTTGATACTTTGACTGATGAGGCATGAAATGTGTATTAATTGAATCATAGAAAAGTTTTCTGGGGAGATGACATTTTGCTTTCTACCTTCTGAGAAATAAAATGAAGGGTCACCCAAGCAGGTACTTGAGCTTTACAAATGCAGAAGAGGTAACCTACACACAAAGGCATGAACAAATGCAAAGTCAGAGGGTGTCCCTTTCTCCAAAAGACCAGTTCTCAATGGAAATCTCTTCAAATAACTGAAGCGTTGACCCATAGGAGACAGATTCGATATGGTCTCTGTTGTTTTGTAGCAGATAGAACTTGAATTACTGCATAGACATTTTAAATAGGCAGCTTTCAGTTTATAAGAACTTTCTTTATAAAAAAAGTATTCTTGAGCGCCTGGGTGGCTCAGTTGGTTAAGCATCTAATTCTTGGTTTTGGCTCAGGTCATGAACTCGCCGTTTGTGAGTCTGAACCTGTCAGACTCTATGCTGACAGTGCTTGGGATTCTCTCTCCCTCTCTTTCTCTGCCCCTCCCCAGCTCTCGCTCTCTCTCTCTCTCTCTCTCTCTCTCAAAATAAATTTAAAAGAAAAACTTTTTAAAAAGCATTCTTTAATTCTATATAGCTTCTTTTCATTGAGCATTTTCTGTGTACTAAGTACCTTAGGTACATTTCCCAACTAATCTTTACAGCCACCCCAGTAGAGTAGCTATACCTATCTCTACTCTAGATGTGGAAATTGAGACCTAAAGAGATTGCTCATTTTCCCACGGCCATAAGCCAGTGCAAAGTGAAAGAAGAATTTGTACCCACTTTGCTCAACTGCAAGGCCCGTGTTCTCTAACCACCATGTTTCATGGCCTCTCGGGCTAGTGAGCTGCCTTCCTTGCAGGTAGTCAACACGGACTGATGCTCAGCCCTCGGGAATACTACGGCATGCTCCCTGCTTTTAACCCTGAGACTGCATTACAATCTAATCATCAGTATATTACCCAAGAGATTTAAAGCAAGGTCTTGAAGAGGTATTGGTTTGCCCACATACTTAGCATTATTCACAACAGCCAGAAAGTGGAAGCAGCCCGGGTCTCCATCGACAGATACATGGGATAAATGAAATGTGGCATATACATTTTGTTGTGTATATACCATTTTAATGTGGTACCATATGTGTTATTTGGCCTTAAACATGAAGGAAGTTCTGCAGTACGCTACACAGGGTATCATGCTAAGTGAGAGATGCCAGTACTCAAAGGACAAATACTATATGATCCCATGTATGTGAGGTCCCTGAAGTAGTCAGATTCATAAGAGAGAGAAAGCAGAATGGTGGCCGCGGCGTGGGAGGATGGCAAGGTGGAGAGTCGTTATCTAAAGGGTATGGAGTTTCAGTTTTGCAAGACGAAGAAAAGAGTTCTGGCGATGGTTGGTGGTGACGGCCGCACAGCACTGTGACTGTACTGAATACCACTGAACCGGCCACTTAAAAATGGTTGAGATGGTCCAGTTTATGTTTTGTGTGTTTCACCACAACTTTTAAAATGTGATCGTTCAATAAAATCTGATGGCCCTTTCACCGCTTAAGAACATGAAATTCTGTAAAGCAAACAGGAGAAGTAGGCAGTTTATCAGCAAAATCCACTGTAACTGTGTGCTGACCTCTCTCAAAGTACTGATTCTCATGCCCAGCACATAGTGGGTAGTCAGCATATATTTCTGAATCTACATGATTCATAAGGAAGTTTAAAAATAATGGCATTCTCTTATGACAGCCATGATACATGTTAATTGTGGAAAATACAGATGGGAAAAATAATAAAAATCACTTGTAGCCCTACTGTTAACATTTCCATATAAATCCATCCAGACTGTTGCTATGCATACGAGTATATTGCAAAAATGAGATCATATTATATACACTGTTTGATAACCTGCTGTTTCTTCCCTTTAACAATATATTATGGCCCTCTTTCCATGTAAATTGGAAAAATTGAATATTGGCTTTTATTGCACCAATTCATCATCTGTAATGATTGGTAGGGAAAGATAACGTGGATAATTGAAAGCCATTTTTTCTCCTCCTTCCCTTCCAGTCTGTTTTTTTTTCCCTCCAGAGAATTCCTCCCTTCACTGCGATGGAATTGCCTTCTTTTTAGCCTTGCCTTGAGCTAGTTTTCTTTCAAACCGCCTTGCAGTTGCGTTGTACGTTTCACCACAGCTGGTGGCTGCATCTGAACATTCCTGCCAAGTTATCTGTCCCTTTCTTCTGTCCCACTTGTGTGCTACGTCTGCTACTATCATTATTTGCCTCATATGCCCCTGCACCCTCCATTTCATAACTCATTAAAACAGGGGGTGGCCACTTCCCTACAGCTTTCAGAACATCCATCTGTTTTGAGAAACCATGACCACTTGGTCCTGCCCCAAATCTCTTATTTTTCAGATGTGTCCTAGGCACAGTTGATATTAATGTATAGAGAAGTCTCTGGGGCACAGAGTTTTTACTTCACTTTGGACACTATCAATGTCCCCCTGCACGCCCACTGAATGATATAATATAATAGAGAACAGGCTCTCATCTCAAATAGCAGAAAGCCAATGGCCATTTCAATTGCATCCCATAATTTAATCTGATCCCTGAAAACAAGAGCCATTAAGAGGAGGCATTTATTTAGAGAAAAAAAGTTAATATTTCATCATCAGGTAATAAATAGAAATACCAATTCCCACACAGAAGGACTGAGCAAAGAACTCATTTTGATTCAGGTTCTAGTTTAATCAGAATGTTCAAATAAAATGCTTAACCTGCAAAACTCCAATGAGGACTAATTCTTTAAAATGAAAAATGAGTGCAAACAATATTAAAAACAGGCATTTCTTCCCTGCCACCCAAATCTATCACTGTTCTGCATCAACAGAATTGTGGTATCTGAAATGCTATTTAAAACCAAATTACCATTTGGGTTATTAGAAGAACCGCTTGGCATGGCACGGGCCTGATTTGTTGACAAAAAGGCACAGATGCTGTAACCTTTGCTTAATAAATCATTTAGCTGCCCGGCTTGCCAGCAGAGTGACGTGACTGCCTTTGCTTCATGAAATTTACAAATGTATGCGCGAGCCACACACTTCACTGTGCTGGAACCCCCCACCCCCACCCCCCGATCTGGAGAGGCCCCTGCATGGCTAAACTATGGGCATTGTCACCCATTGTGTGCCTTTGATGGGGATGCACAAGGAGTGTGGGGAGCAGCGAATACAGAGAGCATTTCGATCTGTTGCCGTCCTGTGTCATAGTCCTGAAGCTCTGCTTGAAAAACCGAAGTATAGGCAATCTACAAAACTCTTCAAAAGTTCCTTTCTTTGCTTACTCATCATTTCTTATAATATTCCCAACACCTACAGACTGTAGTCTCCTCAAGTCTTTCAAAGACCAGTACAAGACACAGATGTTTTTAAAAAAACAGTAATAGCGGGGCGCCAGGGTGGCGCCCAGGGTTGAGTGTCCTACTTCATCTCAGGTCATAATATTATGGTTCATGAGTTCAAACCCCACATCGGGCTTATTGCTGTCTGTGCAGAGCCTGCTTCAGATCCTCTGTCTCCCTCTCTCTACCCCTCTCCCTCTCAAAAATGAATAAACATTTAAAATAATAATAATAATAATAGTAATAACAACCACATTAATAATGCAGCAGTTACAATGGGATTTGCCTAATTTGCCTAAGAGGCTTTGAGACCACAGTTTAAGAACGTTCCAAAGAGTAGAAGGGGGCAGAGAGCCTAAGCCATTTTTCTGTCCGTGTCTAACTTTGGTCTGATGATATGGTTCTAGCTTTCATGTAAATTTACCATTTTTTCCCCTACCTTTAATTTTTGCCCATTTATCCATGAGCGGTAGATAAGGCTTTATTCCGCCCATCCTATGAAGAGCCACATGTTTGTTGAGTTCTGTCTTCTCTTGACCAAGCAGCTATGCAGTCATGTCCTGTAGCCCCCTCACCGCTCATTTCCAAGAAACTCCCCCTCCTTATGTAATGTCCTCGCACCAAGGTCACCTGAGATTGCACTCAGATTAGCCGAAGCCTTCTCTGTCTCCTCCGCATCCCGCCCTGTGCTGCCTGCCTGTAGGAGGCGAGGTCCCCCAGAAGTTCAGGGAGCAAGCAGCTGGAGAGTTGCAAAGGCAAGAAACTAAGAGGGGGAAAAAAAGTTCTTCCCCTTTCTAGTTAGAATTGGATTTGAGCATTTCGGTTACAAGCCCATACAATGACAGAATTTCATTTGCTTCTGACTTTAGAAAAAGTGAAGAAGTCTTATTGGTCAAGTCAGTACTCTGTCTTAAGTACCCACATGGGCCAGCTTCTGAACCTGAACTTGCCACCGGACTCAGAGTCGTCTGAGATTGGTGCTGTTATCCCCATTTTCCAGATGAGGAGACTGAAGTTTCAGAAGAGTACATTTGTCCCTGGCAAATGAGGTAGCCAGGATTTGAAGCAGTTTGTCTCTCAGACTTCTCGTCCCCAAATGCCATCTGCATGCTTAACAGTTGGTAGTGAAATGTTACCTACTGACCATTTTCTCTTTAAGATGGTCTGAGATGGACTCATCCTCCTACATCAAGGAATCAGAAGCCTAGAAATTGGGCCCCGTGGGAGAGGACTGATGCCTCACTCGGTCTTTCTGAAGACCAGTTTCCTATGAGTTCGTGCATGTGTAAAATAAGACTAGGCTCATTCTCTCATCCTGTCTGGGAAAAAGACCTTTCCTAATGATGTTAGTCCACATCTGTGAGAACAGCTAGCCTCCGCCCAGAGACCAGATGCCACAGCAGCTGAGACTGTGGGCTTCCTTTTCAAAACTTGGGCAGAGCTTTATTCCATCCCTTAGAAGCAGTATATGTTTTCATTTTTTGTTATTTGTTTTCTTTTTTCTTGGTAATTCAAGTTTTCCTAGTCTGGTGTATTAACTGGAGAATGGTGATTATATAATCTCCAATGGTTGTTTTAAGTCTTAGGTTCTTTGGTGTAGAGAGAGCAAATGCCCAACTCCAATTAAGCATTCAACAAACGATAGCTTTTATTGTTTAGTTGATAACTCATATTTAAATGGTATTTCCTGGATTACAAAGTATTTCCTCATTTGATCTCAAGAGCAACCCATTAAGTAGGCAGAACCATTATTGTTGCTATCCCCATTATACAGATTTAAAAACTGAGGTTTAAAGAGAAGAAGTGACTTTGCTGAGGAAGTGAATCACATAGCCAGGGGTCAGTAGAGCGGGGACACAAACCCACTTTTGATTCTAAAGCCCAGGTTCCCTTCAGCGTGCACCACCAGGCAAGGCCTCGGGTGAACATTTCAGTACCTCTCATGTCCTGCTATGTGGATATGGCCAGAACTTACCTGTCTAACTCTGGGATTTAAAGCAACCATCTAGCAAATTAGGACAACCCCTCCCCTAAAGATTATAACCCCACGGATCCCTCCATCGAGCGTCTGCCCCAAAGGCACCTCAAAAGCCTGGTTAATTGGGCACGTCTGTTCCTCTTCTGCACACCATTTCTCCTCTTCAGCTAAACTGTGCCCTAAGAAAGAAGAGACTCCCCAAGAGGAAACTCTGTCTCTGAGGGCGGTAAAAACTGGCAGAAGGGAATATACACCCCGCCCCTGCCCAGATCCTGAAGGGAAAGGCAGTGCCGGGTCATTTCGTCTCTTATGTTCTCAGTTGCAGTCGAAGGTGTTGAGTAGTAAACAACACGTCACCAGGATGAGTTACTCATGCAGTGTGCTTCCCGTGCCTCCGTACTACTGTGGGCTGGAGTGAATCCTCCCAACTTCCCATCCCCCGCACCAAACCTGTACGTTCTCTTCATGTACACTTGGCAGCTAGCTCACCGACAGGCTGTGCGACACTATTAAGATACACTTTCCAATAAGCAGAACGCTTGTCTTTCAGTTTTTAATTTAGCAGCACGTTTGAGATGTCCTCAGCCACGCACTTCACTTTTGGACAAAGGAAGGACATCAGCTCTGGGTACTGGTCTCCTTTTCTCCCTCCATTCTTATATTCCGTAACCCCGTTACTTTTAACTCCACGTTTTAGTGTGGTGTTAGTCTTGTTTGTTTGGTTGGTTTTTGCCTTGCTCCAGAAAGATTTGGGGAAGCTTCTTAGTTAAAGCAAATGGATAATTATTGCAGGAATTAGGTGCCTGCTTGGGATTTGGCACACAATAGGTGCTCAATAAATATTGGCTCCTTCCTCACTTGCCTCTTCTCAGTATTAAAATGAGATCAGTGGCCACGGAGAAGGGGAAGGTAAGAGGGTGCCTGCATAGGAAATAATTCCATTTTACGGAAGAAGAAGGGTAAAAAATCTGGTATCCCACAAGCCCTTGGGACTGTGGGGAAAGGGGGGCCAAAAAATGAGGTGGGCAGAAAGCTTGAAAACAGAAGGTAAGAATTTGTGCAGAGAATTGAGAAGAGCGAGATCTGAGTTTGATGAGAGCCTTGCAACAAAGCCAGGAAACCCTAGTTTTGATTGCAGAATTGCTGTCAAAATTCCCAGCCTTTAGATGGTTCTTGATAATGATGCTTGTGATCAGCAGACATTCCAGGATACTAAAGGAAACATATTTGGGACTCATGGCCTAATTTCATTGGGGGGGGGGGGGGGGGGGAAAAAACCGGGGGGGGGAGAGAGTCCCAACACCATTCATTTTAACCAAACCATTTTCAACAGGGGGGGGGGGGGGGGGGGAGGGAAATAACCACGAATCAAAGAGGAGGAGAGACCTGTTTTCACATCCTGGCTGTGCCATTCATCAGCATGATCTTGGACATTATCCTTTAAAATTCAACACGTTCATCTTGAAATGAAGGCAGTATCCTCTAGCTCACAGAAGAAACCCCAGTTGAGTGTGCCGTAAGCCAATTAGAGTTATTTTCCTGACATGAAATCTGAGTGGTTGATGGCCTTATTTCATCTGCTATACGATGCCAGTAGGAGCCCATGCTCTGTCAGAGATTCTGCTCTACCATCCTCAGCATGTTGTCCATTCATCCTCATGACTGGTGCCTCTAGTTGCAGAATGGCTGCTGCAGCTCCAGACATCATGCCCAACCTACTCCACTATTCCTCTTTTATCAGGGAAACAAAGGTCCTGCCATACTCCTCCCCTGTTTCCTGTTAGCAGATTTCTGTTAAGGTCTGACCAAAATTGGATTCCCTTTTAATCGTTGGTGGCAAAGAATGCTGGGAAAGCCAGCACAGAATTACCTTGATTGGCTAAAATTGTGATCTATTGCTGTGGGCTGGTTACATTGTCCTCCCTGAACAAAACTGCCATCAATAATAGGTGAACTGTTAACAGTATTTGACATATTCCCCTTTCCCACTCTCTTCTAGGTTTCATGTGCTTTTAAGTCCTGTTGTTGCACTTGACTCCCTTCACCTCTTGATGGCTTGTCTTTCTTTTCACAGTGCCTTTCCTCTATACTCGCTCCATATGTGTCTAAGAAACATACATATTGTGTAAGTGTGTGTGTGTGTGTGTGTGTGTGAGAGAGAGAGAGGGAGGGAGGGAGAGAGAGAGAGAAGTGATCATGTCATATTAGCCCTCTGTCTGAGTCCCGGATTCATGCAGACATTTGAGTTTTGTGCAGACCAGCTCCCACGGGCTGGGTCAGCTTTCTCCCGGTAAACTAGAACGCTGCAAAGGCTGGGTTGGAGGGCATGTGCCTTTGTCATTGCAAGGGAACTGTGTGAAACAGTGCCTTCCGTGTGCCCTCCCAGGTGCTTATCCAACGGTCACCAATAGGTTCTGGGTTTCCCTTTTATGACTTGGAACCAGATGCTTCCTTTGCAAAAGAAAAGAGCCTGGTTTTGCTGAGCTTGAATCAACAGAGTTCAGAGAACAGGAAAATGAGTTGATTGGCCCCGCTTCGCAAACTGTGAGGAGAGAAGGCAATACAGGTGGTTTGCCCCCTTTCCCCAAAGCTGCTGCACGCGAAAACTCCCATGCCCCAGGAATTTGCTTTACCAGGGTTTCTGAGCTCTAAAGAATAGCCTTTCACATTTAGGAGGGGTTCCTTTCGGACACAGGCTTTCCCAGGCTTTCTAATGAGCCTGAGACCTTGAAGGTCCCACTGACATACAGTTTCAAGGCCAGTAGCCTATTGTCTAAAGTGAGATTTTCAAAGACCTCACGTGAGTCCTCAGTGATTCTTCCTGTCCAATTTTTCTCACACCCACTTGTTTACCTTCCTGTTTGTTTATTGAGGACGGAGGCACATTCTTCTATCAGTGGCCTCTCTTTTTGAGATCTAGCCTTTCAATGGAGCCTATTCACTGAGCTACATTCCACAGCACACGCCTCCCCAAAATATTTGCATGAGAATTTTTCCTTAGGCTTCACATTGCTTCCTTTACAGCAGAGATGAAATAACTTAGCACTTCTAATTAGCTTTCCACTTTCCAAATGCTTTACACATTAACTAATGAATCACAGGAGCTTGTGATAAACTGGAGCCCTGTGTTGGGGCTGGGACAGGGTTAGGACAGGCTGTCCTAGCCCCGTGTTCCTGGCCCTCACGCCCCCCCCCCCCTTCCCTTCCCAGAGTCTGGATGTGTTGGGATAAGGGAGCTGCAGCCCAGGCATGAACTTGAAGGGCAACCTCAGCCCCCCACAGCGCTGCCTTAATGAGGTAGAAAGTGCTCAGCGCTCCCTTCCAAGGCAGGATACGCTGAGTGAGTGTGTCCTGTTGCCTTTAGTAGTTGGGGGGGGGGGGGGGTTTAAAGCCGGCTCTCATGACACACAGCTCCTGCCTCTCTCACGTACAATCCCCCTTCCATAGATCCCTGGCCATTGTGTGTGTGTGTGTGTGTGTGTGTGTGGCGGTGGGGCGGAGTACTAGAGAGATAGAAGGACCATATGATAGAAAATTCTAGTAAGGGAACTGACTATAGTAGGGACCTATGCATCTTGGTACAATAGAAGGAGCACTTGACTAAGAGTCAAAATGCTTGGATGCCTCGCTCACCTCCCCCACTCATGGGCATGTGATTGATCTTGGAGACAGGGGGGAAAAAAAACTCAGAATTTACTGAGCACCTAATATATTCTCAGTACCACACTAGGCTTGAAGAGGACCATCGAGGTGTGTGTGTGTATATGTGTGTCTGTGTGTCCAATCCCTGCCATTATCTTGCTCACAGATGTCTAGGGAGCAAAGTAAACAAATTATAATAAGGTATGGTCAATGAAAAAGTTGAAGTATGTATAATCCGTATGGAGTACACAGAGTAGGTAATTAACTGGAGAGAAGTGGGGGAATCAAGGAAGCTGTTCTAGGGGAGGGGACACATGGTTTTGAAGGAGACAGATGCACCTGGTAGGTACAACATTCCATTCCGGGCACACGCCAACGAGTAGTAGTGTGTGTTTGGAGAACTTTACTCTTTTTGGTATAATACCTATTCGTGTAAGTGACAGAGAATGTCGGATAATGAGGCTGGGAAGTTAAGGTCTGGTGACGAATAAATACATAACTTCAAACAATAGTAACAACGGTAAGGCAACTGGACTTCATTCTGTGCAGGGTGGAAAGCAGGTGAAGGACACAGTGGGATCTCAGGTACAGGATTTTACAGATCATGGTAGTTTGAAGACCCGTGATCGGGGGGACCCTGGGAAGTATAATACAGGAAAGAAAACATCAGCTCTGGAGCCAGACAGACTTGATTTTGTTTTTTGTTTTTTAAATGTTTTATTTATTTCTAGGAGAGAGAGAGAGACAGCGCGAGCAGGGGAGGGTCAGAGAGAGAGGGAGTCACAGACTGAAACAGGCTCCAGGCTCTGAGCTGGCAGGCAGCACAGAGCCCGACGCGGGGCTCGAACCCACGAACCGCGAGATCATGACCTAAGCGAAAGTCGGACGCTTAACTGACTGAGCCACCCAGGTGCCCCAGACAGACTTGATTTTGATTTATCTCAGTACGTGATTGCCGTGAATGGAATTGTCGTCCACCTTTCCTCCCACCCCCACCCCTTCCCTACCAAAGCTCATAGGTTGAAACCCTGGTCCCCACTGCGGTGGTCTTTGAATATGGGGACTTTGGGGGGTCAGTTTAGATGAGGGTTGAGTCTCACGATGGGATTAATGCCTGTATAGAAGAGAGTTTGCCCTCTTTCTGCCATGCGAGGACTCCGTGAGAAGGCAGCCATCTGCAAGCCAGAAAGAGGACCCACGGGCACAAATCAGGTACAGATCAGCTGGAACCTTGATGCTGGACTTCTCAGCTTCCAGAAGCATGAGAAAATAGAACACCCGGTTTATGATATTTTGTTATGGCAGTCTGAGACTAGTACAGTGATCTTAAGGTAGTTTTTAGCCTTTCTGAACCTTACATGTCACATTTATAAAATTATAAATTAACTCCTGCATTCCACTTACAGTTTCATGAAGATTCAATATGGGTAGATTGTAAGACCCCCAATACCCTCCCCCGGCACATGGAAAGCTGATGTGTGCTGCCTCTTATTCACCCTTTAGAACAGAACCTCTCTAAACACCAGAGGTCAGACAGGATGCATCTCATTCATCTTTAGGACCAGGGACCTGTGATCGCCAGTAGAAACCCAGAAATGTTAATACAGCAAAAACACCAGAGGTAATCTGGTCGTTTTCCCCTTAAGCTGAGTCTCCTTTCCCCCAAGCCCCCACCCATCCTCCTACGTCCGTTTTCCATAAGTTGTGCCATTAATTCTCTCATTAGCTAGTGGAATGATATTTATTTATTAAGAACATACTTAGCATACTCCCAAGGAGCAAGTTAAAGCTCAGCCAACAGCTGCAGTTTCTGGTTGGGAGGCAAAATACGCTGAGGAATGCATACGGAGAGTTTCTATGGATGTTATAATTTCATATTAAAAAACTATTAAACTTTATGCTGGATGAGGGAGAGAAGAAAAAATCCCAGTGCAAAAACAAGTTATGAACCTAGGAGCACAGTTTCTGAATGTTTATTTTGTCAGATACGCAGCTGACATGATTACTTCTAATGGGGTGGTGATCCTCATTGAATTGCAGATCCGTGTGAGTGACTGAAATACCACAGGGACCTAAATAAGTCGTGCATACAGTATTACTTAGGCTGCATCCTTTAGCCAAGTTGAAGGCTTCTCTTTTTCTGTCCCTTCTCAATACACATATGCACGCGCACACACACATGCACACACACATGCACGCAGGCATGCCGTGTATGCATTTATGTCTCCCAGAAACTCCACCTAGAGCATTAATTACCTTTCCAGAACTACGCTGACTTGGCTTTGCTGATTTCTCCCCCTTACCCTCTGCCACCCAAGTGCACCCCAACCCCCTACCTCCACTCTCCACTGCAGATAATGGTGTATCAGATCAGTCTGCTTTGCTGCTGCATCAAGACCCAGATCAATTTATTGACTCTGTCAGAGCGGCTGGTACAGTAATTGTTACAAGAGAAGAATGGAAAGTGAGAACACATCCACATGAAAAATAAAAATGACGTTTTGTTCTTTCCTGCCCCTCCTTCACTTTTTTTCTTTTCTTTTTTTTTTTTTTTCTTTTTCTTTTTTCAGTTTTCTCTTTTCTGTTTTGAGGGTGTTGTTTGTTTTTTGCCTCATAGATCTTTATGTATTTACACAGCAGAGAGCACTTCACTTAAGTTAATCAGGCCCTTCTGCATTATTAATTGTGACAGGTAGGGTGCTACACGACAGGAGGAGTATTATGGGAAAGCATTGATCTCACTCACATAGTGTGGACCTGAGCAACTTTGGTATTCCGTCCCTTATCTCGCTGCTATGGGGTCCCATCAACTCACATTTCCCTGATTGACAACACAGAACGCCTCCCATCAATACAATTGATTTTGTGAAAAAGGACAGGGAGCATTTTTCAGCCAGAGACAGATGAATTACCGTGATGGCAAAAGCGAACATTTCAGAAATCTTTCGGTTTGGAAATCCAAATTGGGGAGTAAAGTACTATCATCATCCCAAACACATGCCTAATTTTTACCCTCACAAAAATAATAGTATGAGAGGAAACTTACTAAAGGTGAAAAATAGATGTCGTTGAGGCCAACCATGAACCTAAGGATAGAAGAGCTACTTTTTAAAGGCTATCTGCTAATTTTTTGTGAGAAATTTTTGGTTAAGTGCACATCTTTGAAAGACATTTCATTAAAGTTCAACTTTCATGGCTTATACCTGTAGACCCTAACATAAATCCTAGGTGAACGGACAAAAGTGAGTGGGTGTCATTTGTGACCTGGAAATAAAAGGTCAACCATTGGATTTATAGCATTTTTAGTGAAAAGAACATAAAGATTCCTGCCAACTGGAGTCAATCCATATTTTAATGTTTCCTAGTTAAGATTATAAAATCAAGGGATTAGGATCATGCTGTTCAGTGAAGGTCAAAAATTAAATGTGGTGGGCTAAGTGTCATTCCCATGGGGCAGAAGTTAATATTTCAAAAACCATTTCTACCACTGGCAGTCAAGAAATGAATTGTCCATGGTCATTAACCAAGGTAAGGGGAATCCCACTATCATTACTACATTTAATGATGATTATTACACTAATCAACTATATTGTTAAATTACTCCGCTGTTCTCCTGTAATGTCCCTGAACAGTGATAGTGGATTGATTGCTATCAAATAATTCGCATATGCAATTGTGAACAAGTCAGGACAGAAGACCATGTATGAAGGCTTCCTTGTGGGAAAAGAAGTTGTGGCCGTTTTATGGGCATAGGAGCGACAACATAGAATCTTATGCTGCATATAACATTCTTCTAAGACCAAAAATCTGTGACACTGCAGACCTGTTATTAAGTATGATCCCCCAGAACAAAAACTTTTAAATACAAAAAATGAAATGCATTTCTTTTTATTATGTTTTCCTTTCCTGTTTCACATTTTTGCATGTGCTGCCACCCCCTCTGCCTTTTTTTTTTCTTTTTAGGAAAGAAAAATTCATTTACCACATCCTTTCCTTGAAACCTCACATTTTTAGAAGCCTCGGCTCCACCCACTTTGGATTTTTATTAAGCGAGAAGAAAAGTTATTTGAATATCATTACAGGATGACTCAGACACGTATATCCCATACCATTTTCAAATCCATTTTAAGATGCCAGTATTTTTCGAAGTCCTAGAAATAAAGCATAGGGAAGCTGGTGATTTCCTTAAGGATTATCTAGTCTAGATACCTCCATTTTCCAGATCCAACTTTAAGTGCATTTTGGAATAAAGTGTGTATCATTGTGATCAAACGGCACCTCCAAATAAGAGACCCAAAGCCCAGGGAGGTGGAAATACTTCCAAGGGCACATGGCTAACCAGATGCAAAGTGGAAGTGAGATGCAGGCTGTCGGACATCAGGGAGGAAAGGAACTGGTAGTGTACCATGTGCCTTAGGAAATGGGTGTGTGGTTCCTTCCTCACAAAGGTGTTTTATAAAAGCCCAATATCCGGTAGACTGACCCAAGTGCGATGGAGTCCTCAGGAACAACTTATGTGGTTCAAAAGTCCACCTCACGGAATGTATCTTCATAGACTGCCACGTGTTTGTTGTGTGCATCCGCGGGTGAGGATGGGCGGACATTAAACCTGCATTTCTGTCTGCGCTCCTGGATTGCTTTTGCTTGCACGTTTTTCTAACTTTTGTCCTTCACAATATAGACAAAGGTTAAAATTCCCACCTACCTTCACAGGCAAACATTTTAAAGTGCTTCTGCGGGAGGCAGAGAGTCGGGAGGACCTTTGATTTAAAGTTCAACATTTACATTTGTAATTTTGACTAATTTCTGTGCTCGCATTAATTAAATTGAAATTGTTTAATTAGAATAAAAGTAAAATTGATCATTAGGATTAATTTAACCTGATAGGCTTTGTGTGCCTTTCTAGACAAATATTATGAAATATAGAGATAATGAAGCACTGAGAGGTATAATTTCACATCTTATAATGATTTTAATATCTGCCAGTTGTGCTCTCTGGTATCTGGAAAGCTCTGAATGTTGCTATTTGTTACATCATTACCATCCAGCGCGGGCCATGCTGTATCTCACAGTTGGCCTCTTCCCAAATATTTTTTCCTGTTGAAGTCTAAAGATGTACCAGGTTCTCCCCGCCCCACCCTCCTAAACACATCACTCTTCCCCTTTCCCAACCCCCACCATCTTCCCGGAAGGAAGGCTGTTAGCCTGGCTCTTCCCCTGGGCCTTGCATCACAATGACCTTTGGAGACCGAGAACTGCCGCTTGACACTCCTTATGGAATTCACTAATGCTCCTCAGCCGAAGGGTCAGTGCTGTCAAATCTGGCCCGCCCCCTTGCACCCCTTCATGGCTGCTTGCTTTGAAAAAGAGCCAGGCACAGATTAAGCTGCATGATAAAATGGGAGACTGGCACCGCTGAATAACTAACTTGAAGGGAGTGGAAAAGAGAAGCCCGCTTCTCCCAAGTGTCCAGTTGGCTTCTAGGAAACAGCTCGTCCTCTTCCGTGTCGCTCTATCAAGCAAGCATATATCCAGATTTGGTGCTCTCCGTTTCTTAAAGAAAACCACAGAAGAATAAGGCTATTGTTTTACCGTAAGATTCAGCTTCAATTCGAAAACATCACATCTGCATCCACCTACCGACACATTAATGAATGTACACCTTGTTGAACTGTCAAGTCAACTATCAAATTGTTTTATCTTCAAAATGATTAGGGTCCACATTGGCAAATCAAATCCTCAGGAAAATCCACACACCATCTTGGGTTTCAAATTCCTCCCAGCCACCATGTTGCCAGCATAACTTAAAAAAACAGTGACGTTAGCAGTTGTGCTTAATTTGTTTTCCTATAGCCACCTTGAACAGCAGAATCCAAAGGGCAGTGGAGAACGAGTCAAAATTGGATATTTATAAAAAAGAAGAAACAAAAAACTAGACCGAGAAAGAGCATGATTCTCGGTAATCTGTGGTTGACTGACCAATGAGATTGGCAGAGACTACCTCATATGCAAATTATCATCTTTCTGCAAATTGGCCAATCTCTCCTGGCCAAAAAGCCTAAGGAACTCTCAGGGTTGTAAGCCCAGATTCCACTCAGTCACCATAAGTAAACCACTGCCCAAAAGGACATTACTTTTACCATCCATTTCTTCAGACTGTCATCTAAATGATTCTACTTGTGTTCATGTCCTTATCTAGGAGACGAACCTTCTTATTTTCATAGCAAAGAGTTTTATTTAGAAGCTTACTCACATTTAATTTGGTTTTAGAAAGTCCTTAATGTTCCTCAGCATTCAACCTAGTCTCAGTTCAGGGGACTGAGGGAAAAAAGTATATGGCTGGCATACTCATGCTATTATTGTATTTATTCAAGAAAAATGACTACCCATCATGGTACTGGGCCAAGAGAGCAGCGGTCTGGCGTATACAGATGAGGTCTCCGTCTTCCCCATGTCAGAAAAGAATATCATAAAGCATCAGTTCTGCATAGTCTAGTTAAGACACACAGCACTCTCATATGATTTCATTTTATCCTCACAGCCACCATGCCAGGAAGGTGGACCTAATACTTTCTTCTTTTTTTTTTTTAATATTTTTATTTCTAGGAGAGAGAGAGAGAGAGACAGCGTGAGCAGGGGAGGGTCAGAGAGAGAGGGAGNAGAGAGACAGCGTGAGCAGGGGAGGGTCAGAGAGAGAGGGAGACACAGACTCTGAAACAGGCTCCAGGCTCTGAGCTGGCAGTCAGCACAGAGCCCCACGCGGGGCTCGAACCCACAAACCGCGAGATCATGACCTAAGCGAAAGGTCGGACGCTTAACCGACTAAGCCATCCAGGCGCCCCGGTCCTAATCCTTTCTTAACAGAGGGACAAACTGAGACACAGATTCATCATGGTCTCTCAGGCCATGCACCCTCAGCCAGGTAGATTCTTCTCTCACCACCACCTCCCCCGCAGCAGCGTTTCCCCTTGCGCTAGCTGACTCCTCACATACCACTCTGCAGGGAGGCAGCTGCTGAAGCTAGGGGCACCAGGGCCTGCAGTGGTGATGGATGTTGGGAAGAAGCATTCCAGTGTAAAGAGATGGTGTAAAGTAACTCTCGGGCCCTGCATCACTAGGGTAGTACTCCTACTATGTCTACTTTCTTGCTAGACGAATTCAGAGAGAAGTTGAGTGGCACAGTCCATGGTGCAGTTTCTCTGGTTCTCTTTCCCATTTCTGCCCACGAAGACCATGGCCACTTTCTCTGAACTCACGGACCCTTGCTTAGCCTGGACTTCAGTGAGTCGCAAAATCCGCTCTCTCCAGGTCGGTTCCATATGAAGAGCATTTAGAATCCCTACTTCAACTCTTCCTGGTTCCAAACCCAAAATAGCTATGTCTTCCTCTCTAGTGTACCTTTATTGCCTGAAAGACACCTCCTGGGTTGGGGACATTTATCTGCCTAACACTCTTGATCTTCATTTTCAAGGCAGAAAAACAGTGTAAGCAAACCCTAGTTTTTATATTTGAAGGGAATAAATATGCATTGACCATTTACACAGAACGCTGGAAATGATCACGGAGAAAGTCGAAGTCATGGCTATGGAATTCTAGAACACACATCTAGAATCTGTTACTCAGATTTTAACTAGAATGTTAACTTGAAAGCCTTATAGGGAAAATGAAGGGGATACAGTTCTCCTGGCCTCTGCCTTGTCTTTCTTTCTCTCTTCCTTTGACTTCATAGCAAATCTGAGGAAACTTCTGATACTCACTGACATTCGTGCTGCCCAGTCTCGGAGTCTGAAATGCCTGAGAAAGCAGTACAGATTCCAACCGTAAAACATTCCTGCACCAAGCCTTGGAAACTGGCATACTGAGGCTGGCAGAGCTCAGAGGGAGCACATGTAAATGAGGCTCACTCATAAACTCCCGAGGAGTGTTTTATTTAGTTTAAACCTGAACTTGAACTCGTAAACATGTTCCTGAAGAACAACACCGAAAGGCTGATGGAGTCCAACAGGAAGCCATATTTTAGCTCAGACAATTCACTCCTCTGAGAGGAAGAAAACTCTTCAAGTTTTTTTTTTTTTAACTCCACGCCTTTAAGATAGCACAAGGCGGTATAGCTACAGGATTTTCGTGAGTGCAGAATCCAGCGGAAGTTAATGGGTATCAGTTGAAATTACCACCATTCCTGCAAAACGAACGATATGATCTCCTACCATACGGCGATTTAACAAGAGGAAAGGATATTTAAAGAGCCAATGAACATAGAAGAGCCCAATGTGTAATTGGTTTCATTAAAATATAACAAAGTGATAGTGGAATGCGTAGCTGTTCCTGATTAGCACTGTGCGCCTAAGTTCTGGGTTTGTTCCTAAATGTCAGTTACTGCAAGAGCCTACCAGGTAGAATTCATCTGGAAACAAAGCAGGTGGTTTTGTTTGCTTGGCTCGATTATGTAAAACACATTCTTAAATCTGTCTTCAGTAATCTGCAGCTCCCCACCATCTCTAAAGTCATGACCAGAAAGGTAAAAATGAATTCCGTTTTCTATGTTAGCGTAATCTTCCTTCTCTCTAAGAAGCATAGATTCCTGACAGGGCAGCCACGTCGCACTGCCGGTCGTATATATCATGTGTATGTCCAAGCCATTGATAACACCCTTCACACAGAGTGTTCATGTTATGGGACTTGGTTCAGCCGCTCACCCCAACGCCACCCAGAGGCTTCCCACTCACCTCCCTGAGAAATATTCAGGAAGAATCGAATTGTTTGTAGTAATGAATATTGCTTAGTTGTAAATTTAATCTACAAATTTAGAAGGAAATAAATCTGAACATAAAAAGCATTTGCTGTTTCAGCATTAAAAAAAAAAAAAGTACTGTCATTTGAAACTGCCAACTCCCCCATGTGGGTTTGTTTTGCAAGTCACGTCTTAACAAAGACAAGTTGTGTTGCCATAAAACCCTAAATCCCACCACATTTTCAGAAGGAGGAGGAAAGCACTGTTCGCTGATCCCCGGTGTGTGCCTTCGGGGACTCCACATGGAGCTTTGACTGGGCTCGGGGACACCATTCCATTTCTGTCAAGGGTAGTTGGCCCAGAGGAAGCCTTGACCCCACTCCATGCCATCCAGATCCCAGCGATGCCCCCCGTGACAATGCTGCTTACACTTGGGGCTGGCATGTCAAAGTCATTTAGGCCAGTATTTGAAAGTCGTGTTCGTGTCTTTTTATGTTTGTTATTTCCTGCCCCAAATGCGGAGATAACTGGTATACCGAGGCCTGTGTTGCAGATAAGTTAAGTTGGACCCCCGAAGTCACAGAGACTAGAAGTTAAGGCTCTGGCACTTTCTATGACCAAACTCTCTTTCGCCTCAGTAAGGGACATGAGAAGTTTTACCCCAGCATCCCATCCATACTGTGAACGAGGAAAAGATAAGTCCTGGAACCAGTGAAATCAGAAAGCAGGTGTTCCCAGAAGTTAAAGAAAGTTGAGGAATGGGATCTTTGTAAGTATGATCAGAGCGGGCTCCTTGGGTGCCTAAGTCTCAGGGCGGCCAGCCACTGGGAGGGGCGGGGGGGGGGGGGCCCAGTGAGGAGATGTTTTCCCTCCATCCCTTTTCCTCGTGCCTCTGAGAACTGAGATGTCCCCGCCGCCTCCACCTTCTGTCCCAGGTCTGCCCCTGAGCCTCGCTCGCTGCTTAGGCGCACCCCAGAAGCCCTCCACCCCAGCTGCCAGGCGGGGTGGTCGTGGCTGCAGCTGACTGCGCTCCTCTGCGCGGCCTCTCTTAATCCGGTGACTGGAGTAGGAACGACTGCTGGTCTGTGCGGCCTTTGGGAGAGGAGGGGTCTGCCCTCATTCCTGTGGGGGGCTCAAACCCAGGTGGAGAGGGAGAGAAAGAGACTCGCTGGAGGGGTGGGAAGGGGGCCGGAAACGGTGCTGGAAAGGCCAGGAGGAAGGGTGCCCGGACCGTGAACGTGAACGGAAGGCGACTAAAGGGGCAGGAAGCAAAGACCTGTGCTCTGGGCCTTGGCGGTGGTCTGGTCGGCGCCAGCTGGGGTGGAAAGGTGCGAAGGTGGCAGATGCCATCCAGTGCCTAAAAAGGGCTTCTTGGCTGAAAAGGTTAGTTTGGGAATTCGTTTCCGGCAAAGAACCAGATCCTCTGTCGTCCAATTGCAGCATATCTCTGGGAGAATTTCTGTAGTAACTGGACTACTTTTCACTTTAATGTTATTTTCCCCCCTTTTCCAGACTTTCTCTACCTGCACAATCCAAACACCAAATCTACATGATAGATGTGCTGTGAACCTGAGCGGTGTTTGGGAAGGTCTTTTCAGATCTGGGGGAAGAGCGGGAGCAGAGAGCACTGGGTGGAATGATTATTACAATGTGGCCACGCTCTGCTGAGCTCTGACCTCCACTCCCACGCCTCTCTTTTTAAACAAGAAAGGTTACCTCCCCGGGCCACCACTGGGCCAGCCCCAAGTGTGACTGTCTGCACTTGTTAGACAACAGGCCTTTAATTAAAGTTGGAATCTGATGTGCAGAAAACATACATTTTTTTCATTTCATAGCTCCCTAGGAAATCATGTTCTCCTCATCCCTACTGTACTCAACTCACCCTGCCGCCAAAAAAAAATTAAAAAAAAGAAAGAAAGAAAGAAAAAAGAAAGATGATCTTAAAGCTGAAAATCAAAAATCACAAAAGGCTAGCCTTCCTTCTCTATTTTTGCCTTTGGGGCAGACATTAGCCAATAATAAAGCCTGTATTGTATCATCAGACCAGAGCCAGCTTTTTAATGGCTAACTTCCCACATGCAAAAAGGGTTTGTCCCATTTCAGGGCATTAAAATACAGCATTTAATGAATCTAACTGAAATCTTTCATCTTTCTTTCCTCTGTGCAGTAAAAGGGCTTGCCTTGATGCCTTCTGATATTTGGGTTGGACTTTGTAGACTCAAAAAAAAGAAGAAGAAAAAAAAAAAGAAAGGAAAGAAAAGAACAAACAGTAAACACCAGGCCCTTGCTGAAAATAAACCGCGAAGCCCCCTTGTCACTGCGTTTCCGCAGCAGAGCCGTCCATCCGGGCACTGTCTGGGCTCCACCCAGTAAATCCGGCGGTGCCATCCCAGCCAAACAGATAGGAACTCTGGACGATTTCATCGGGGGTTGTCCCCTTAATCTCCACGCTGCACCTCAGATCTCAAGCAGCTTCCGTGGCGCGGGCTCACTTTAATGGATAGAATCTATTTTTCATGAAAAAGCAGGAAATAAGCTGTCTCTTTCATAAAAAGATTTACAAAATGTAATCATTGTTGAAATATTCCCTTTGAACTGCCGTGTCCACGGGGGTCTCCGGCTCCCAGAGTCGTGCTTCATTAGAACCCCCTCACAAGCGGCTCCAGAAGGCAGGTACACTGGTGGTGCCCGGCTTTGATGTCTTGAATGAATGAAAGAAAAGCACAATAAAAAAGAGCTGTTGATCAAGCATAAAATACTCTTTAAGCTGACAGAATAGCAGCGTTAACACACCCTAAGCTGCTTTTAGTTTTTCCCTTTTTTCCTCACATTTTCCTGTGCTTTGTGTACAGTGGGGGTTTGTATTTTATAAGAAGTCTCTGATCTATGTAGTATGCCATTCGCTAACAAAAACCAAAATAGGATTGTTTCTGTCCCACTTGGTTGCCTGACTACTCCCTCCCTCCCCGCCTCCCCTCTCCCCCCCACCCCCAACTTCCAAGGCGTGCTGTTGAGCCTTGCAAGGCAAGGGCCCAAATGCCTTTCATAAACTTGAGCCAATTCCTTTTGTGTGGTTGGTTTCGCTGCTCTGATTTTAATACCGCAATTAAAGACAGATTTTTATTTTCTCAAGAACTTTCTCTTGCAACTGAGGAAATGGAACTGATGCAGCTGCTACTTTTAACTAAGAAATTATATCATTAACTAAGAGAAAGACGCCTTGTCGAGCCCTGACTTTCCAAGGGAACCGGTCCTCCTCGGGTCTCACGTGGACCCTAGGGCCCGTCCACATGTTACAGCAGAGAATCCAGTTACCCTGGCGTTCTGGTGTTCTGTGCTTGCCTCTGTCCAGGCATTAGCTCATCTAATCCCCATAAAAACTGATAAAGTTGTTATCTCCATTTCATGGAGCCTGAAACCAAGATTCGGAGTGCCAACTAACTCGCCTAAGATGATTTAACTAGTACATCACGGTGTGTGCTAGTTAAATGATGAAGGTCTGCTAACTCGGCCTCCAAGGCCCCTGCTCTACCACAACGCGGACAGCCCTCCAGGAAGTCCGCAGAGCAAATGCGAGTGGGCCAGAGTGTCGCTGTCAATTCAGAAGTCTTAGGCTTCAGGAGGTAAAAGATTCCTTGGGTGAGGACGCAAAGGGAGACCAAAAATAAGTAAATAAATAAATATTACCTGATGGTGAGGCAGACACTAGGGCAAGTTGGAATACAGCAAACAATTTAGACTTTGGAACAACAGTCGGAATAATTGGATCATGTACATACTCTCAAGGTTTGGAGGTGCTGGATGGCTTATTGGGTAAAAAGATTAGTGTTTTCCCGTCTTGAGGTTTGAACCAAACAGAGGTCTTGGCCGGGAGCAGCACGGTCACTCTCCAGGGAGTGGTGGTTTGGACAACTCCTCTGTGCTTGTAGTAAGTAGGCAGTCGTCCATGTTACAAAACTATTGCACATGCTACTGACGCAGTTGGCCACAGTTGGCCCCACTGCAGCAGCTCTTCAGTTAGAACTGCCTAGGGAGGCTTGTGGAGACCTGTGCCTCTCTCTGGGGGAGAGCGCCTGTCATTTGGGGAGGCACGGCCATGTGGCGTGAGCACAGATACAGCACAGCCACGCTAGAAGTCATCCATCTAAATGCTCTTTTGGGGTAACTGATACCAGGCTTCCAGAACCTTAGAGATAGCCCCTTCCTTCCTTCCTTCCTTCCTTCCTTCCTTCCTTCCCTCCTTCCTTCCTTCCTTCCCTCCTTCCTTCCTTCCTTCCTTCACAGTATGTAATAAGTGCCTACTGTGTGCCAGCCACTGGGCAAGATACTGGGGATGCTGCACTCAAGACCATATCTGTTTTCTTGGGGAGAAAACAGGTAATTACAGCTCAGTGACTGTGACAGAGGTAAATCCTGGGACGCAAGGCCTAGAGAAAGACCCCTTGGATGAAGGGATGCTAATCTGAGAACACAAGAGCTAGCGAGCGTTAGCAAAGCCAAGGAGAGGGGGCCAGCCCGTGCCAAGGCCCAGCAGGGAGAAAGCATTTGGCTTTGGGGGATCTGGAAGAAGTTTAACACAGCACAAGTGTTGAGTACAAGCAGTGAAAAGATAAGGCCACAAAGGTAAGCGGGGCCAATCATGGCCCATTAATGTTTTAATAGTTTCCTGTACAATAAACAAGTCTTGGTTTAGCGTTATTGAAAACAGGTTTTCTTTAATTAACAAAATCAGACAAGAAAAATGACAGCAGAGATCAGAGCCCGTGGCTGGCAATACCAACAACTGACACCTGTGTACAGCATGCCACCTTTTGCAGAAGAAAGCAGTGTGAAAACCTGCCCTCTTCTCCTCTGATGCAGAATGGTCCTCACAGCAGCCCCCTGGGGGCCCGAGGACAGAGACCAGCTTACCTCAAATCCCATCGCTAGGTAAGGGAAAAAGTCGGGCTCGATCCTCGGTCCCTTGGACATTGGATGCTCAGCCTCGTCAGTCAACATTAAGTTGATAAAGATCCTACTGTGAGAACAGCAAGGTACCTGGTATCTTGAAAGGTATAGAAGGCTTCAGTTCAATGCCTTCTTTCAGCACAACGACTCCTTAAGGAGTCTCCTTATTGCACACGTTCTGTCCCCAGAGCCTAGCGTACATAGCCCGGAGCACACATTAGGTGGCCAGTGCCTGTGGCATCAGGGAAGAAACACTCCAAAACGGTGACTACTAATGTGAGAGTCTCAGAAGGTTGTCCATTTCTGCTGTCTTCAAGGGGGCAGGGGAGCTACCAGGGTTTTGGCCAGTTTGCCAAGGGCAACTCATTTGAGCTAAACAGCAGGCTTTTTGCTCCTCCAAACAAGAGCGGGAAGCCAAAAATGACTGACTGGATGACTGTGGCCCAGCAGAGATACAGCACGTCCTCAAGAGAAGAGTCAAAATGGCGACCACAACTCCTGTGGTCCCGGTTGGTAGTGTCCTCTTTGGGGCTGATGAAGAGGTGGGCCCGCTGGGGAATGGGGACAGAGGCCCCCCTGTACCCGCACGTTTCCTTTTTATGTGTGTGAATGTCCTTAAATAACCCACCTTGTGTGGAGAAGAAAGTGAAGCGTCACACCCAGTTCTGGATTCCACATTAACAGCCTCCTTCCGCTGTGTTCAACTTTGCCCTTGAGGCCTTTTGTTTAACTTTTTAATTTGAAAAACAGATTCTGCTGCGTCACAGTCTGTTCCACCCTCCCCATCCACACCCCCGGCACCCTCTCTCTCTTTCTCTCTCTCTCTCTTTTTTTTTTTTTTTTTTTTTGTTAAAGAAAAATATAGCTATCTCAAAGAGACTTGTATTTCCTTTTGTTGTTAAGATATACATCCGGCCCTCTTAGTGAGAAGAGTATATAGAAGGCCTTTTAAAAAAGTTGTTATTCACATTAGAATGTTTGTTGTTAACTAAGGAGTTGAGTCATCTTCGACCATGTCTTGGGCCACCTCATGACCAAATTTTGGAAAAGGGTTTCCTAATTGCTCCCAGTGGGCATAAGGAAGGAAAGAGCCTGGCACTGCCAGAGGTGCCTACTGCCGTTCAGCCTTCCTGTTTAGGATGCAGCCGGATAGATATTGTTTATGGTTCATAAAACCTGACTACTGTGAGTATTCCAGAATCCCAGCAGAATGGATTCCAACTTTCATGGAGCTGTAAATTAAGGGGCGGGAAGTGTGATAAAACTCCTTAGAGAACGCTGGGGGAAAAAAAAAAATTTCGCGCTGCAATGGTTAAATGAAATTTTATAAGCACATTCAGCGTGGAACTGTTTTGCATTACATGAGTTGAATACCTTAGAGACGCCACATCTGCAGGCACTTTATTAAATCCTTAGTCAGCACTTTCCAACCTGATGAGATTACTTCTTCATTTGACTGGAGAAAAGGAAAGCTGAGCTCCGGTCCTGGACTGCAGGTTTCTTTTGATGTTTCACCTTGAACACTGAGAGAGGACAATTACCTCTCCCCCTACTACCTCCCCCCCACCCCCCAGCACATCCCAAACTGTAGAAACTGTGAGTGTAGCAGGGTAATTTTACTTAACTAGCGCCTCTGTGGGAGTTGTGGATTTACGGACCTCCAAAACAACTAGAGCTGCAAGTCCCTGAGGAGAAAATAGATCAAAGCTCTGTGTTTACTTCCTTAATGTAAATGTATCAAGATAACATCGTCCTATATTGTATTGAATATTGGAACTTGCTGCAGATAAGGGACAGAAATTCCTTTGTAGTCCATCTGGATACAGTAGGTTAGATTAAGGGCTTATAAAGTATGAAGGCAGAAACCATATAAAATGTAAGCTTGCATCAGTACATGTCTGAAGACCGTTTTTGGACCCTCCATCAATGAACTTTGTTTAGGGTGGCACCATTTTCCTGGTGAGTTTTGCTACCCAGCCCCAACAATTCAACAACCTCAGACTGTTTCTTATATTTTGCTTGTATGACCCAAGAAGAGAATGCTCGGAGTCATTCTTCAAGTGATATTTTGAAATTGGCACTGCTTGCATAATAGATTTTCTAACAAAATAGCACAAGAGAAAAACGGGCTTTTCTACACACTGCCTTATCCATTTGATATTAGGAGTAGTTCATGGAAGTTTCTAGAAATCGAGAGACTTTTACATGTGCAGCTATCACATTTATCATAAAGGAATTAGGAGTGTCTTCAGCTACAGTTAGATCATGAGAAAATAATTCCATGAAATGGATACGTTTTTTGATTATGACTATAACTCTATCTGACATCTCTGCAAATGAATGATTTAATCAGAGGCCTCATTCCACACGCACACCCCCCCCAAAAACTTCAAAAACCAAAAAAAGAACAAAATACAAATTCCCTGTGTAGTTCCCCTAACGGATTGACTTCCCATTGGGGGAAAGCCTTGGTCAAGTAGCTGGGTTCATTGTCATGAAGATTAGTGTGATGTTGAAATAAGTACTAATGGTCAAATTACAGGAGTGAAAAAGTTTAAGAATAGGTTTTGGTTTGGGCCTGAAAGGGTTAATTAAGTTTTTTTCACGGGTTATTAAAGACCCCCAACCTATGTCTTCAGGAGTCATATTGACACCACACCACAGGGCAACTCGCTTCTCTATTGACATGTTGCTGGTCAGAACACAATAGCCTTCTGTGTCTGAAAATCATTGCTAAAATCATCTCAAGGAAAAAAAAAAGTTTGAAAGCTCTAACGGTAGACAAAAGCCCGAGAGCTGCAGTGCGCAGCTCAAAAACCCGGAGTCAGCAACTTCTATTGATTAAAAACTAACCTTTAAAGTAACTCTGAGAGTGTGTGGTTAGCATTTAAATTTAAACATGTCATGAGTTGATTTGTGTTACTGAATACCAACTCAGAAGGAGTAACATTCACATCACATTTTTTTTTCTAATTCCCTTAAGCAGCTAAAGTATTTCATGAAATGTCAATAGGGCAAAAAGAAAAAATGGGGGGGGGGGGCAGGCTAGGCCTTGTAGTTTTCTTTCCCATGCAAATATTCACCACCACCCCCCAAAGAAAAGTATGGAGAGTGAAACACAATAATTAGTCCTTTGTCTAACTTTCCCAAGTGCCAGAGAAAGACAGATTAATTAAATATACAACAGTGTTGGTTTTTGGAGTGGGGGCCTTGCTTGCTGTGTAGGTCATAAATTAGGCAGAATAAATACTTCAATGTGTTTGCAGTGGGCCTGCTACGTCAGAGCCACTGGAAGGTTGGTGGGAGGAGAGCGGAGGGTTTCTTGCTAATGATAGTCACGTCTGGGTCTGTCTGGTTGCTCTTAGCAACCAGACATGATGTAACACCAGGATGAACTTGAACTTGGGGGACTTGAAAAGAGAACAATAGACCAGAGCAATCAATAAAGCCTATTTCAGTGAAGGATTACAGAGCTGCTCTGGGGTAACCTTGTCGGCAAGGCACATACTGAATAGTAAGATGTGTGAAGAAACTTTTTTTTTTTTTTTGCTTTGCTTTTTAAGAGAAGTGCAGAGGCATTGCAGATTTTTGTAGCGCGCTGAGGTTGTGTCCAGAAACGGTGGTATGGAAAACTGCTCCCCCTGCCGACTCCCTGGGTCCCCGATGTTTGCTTCCAGAGCTACTATGCAGCGTCAGATTGAAGAAGGCTGGGATTTCACAACTGACTTAGAAAGTGTGAGAACAGAAAATCTGTAAGCATAATCTGCCGCACCCAAACTTTGGGACTGTTTTGTGAAAGAGAGAATGCGGCTGCAGCATGGGTCCGTCAGCTACTAGGAGAGGCCTACTAAAACTACGGTTTGGGGGTTTGCCTCCCCTCTCTTTTCTTCCCCCCTCTTCTTCCTTTTGTCCAGTTAGATTTAGGCCATGTGTATTTGCCAGGATGATTTCCTTTTGGGACACAAAAGGCTTTCTTGTGTTTCCTCAAAGCATGTGGTCAAGAAGAGTACCCAGGATGAGTCGTTTTACAGTTTAGGGTTAGGGTTTTCAAGTCCCCTGGAAATCAAAGGTAGCTCGTGTGACCAGGAAATCTCATACCCATTTCCACATAGCTATCACTTTGCCATTCATCCCTGGAATCAGAGTCCTTAATTTACCTAACTGAATCTCCTGGGCATTGATGAATCTTCATTGGACCGAATCAACTCGAATGTACCCGTTCCTGAGAGTACCAACTCAGTGATCTTCAGAGGCATTCATCAGAAGCTGATGATTTTGCTGTGAATGATGACGAACGTGGTGAACTTGGCAGGGTATCACCAAAGAAAGGTTGGCAAAAGCCTTGTACTTCTCTAGTTCACTTGAGAAACTGACTCTGATATTAGACTATAACTGGTCACTTTGTGTAGACAACAGAGAAAGAGATGCCAGCATATATAGGGATGTATCACCAGACTCTTGTCCAAAGCTCATCACCTAAGGATTTTTGGAAAGGAAAAGGTAACTGGTAACTGGGCCCAGCAGGCATATGGAAGACTCTGAATAAATGCTGAATGAGCAAAAGCATGAACACAGACTATGCAGTGACCTCATTTTTGTCCTTTGAACATCATGGCACCTAATAGGGTATAGTGTTGATACCACCTGATTATTATATGTCATTTCTGAAAATATCTTTTTAGAAAAACTGAGCCAAAAGCATTTTCCGTCCTAAAATCTACCCCACGCACATATAAGGAGACGAGGTATAAAAGAGCTGCTGTGACTTGCCCAAATATGTAGGACTCTTGGTACACCACTTTTTCTACTTCACCTCCATTTATTTTTATGTCACTATTGATCATCTGTGCCTGTTAAAAGAATGTCACAATACCGTCTTTAGTGCCTATATCTCATTGAAAAGGAGATGTGATAGAGCTACCCTGGGGTCCAGCAATCGCACTGCTGGGTATTTACCCAAAAACATAGAAAAACAATAAATCAAAGGGATATATGCACCCCTATGTTTATAGCGGCATTATTTACAATAGCCAAAATATGGGAGCAGCCCAAGGGTCCATTGCTTTATGAATGGATGAAGAATGTGTGTGTGTGTGTATACACACACTGAAATACTATTCAGCCATAAAAAAGAATGAAATCTTGCCATTTGCAATGACGTGCATAGAGCTAGAAAGTATAATGCTAAGTGAAACAAGTGAGAGAAAGACAAGTACTATATGACTTCACTCCTGTGTGGAATTTAGGAAACAAAACAAGCAAAAGAGGGGAAAAAAGAGAGAGACAAACCCAAAAACAGAATCTGAACTATAGAGAATATAAACTGACGGTTACCAGAGGGGAGGTGGGCAGGAATGGGAGACATAGGTGATGGGGACTAAGGAGTACACTTGTCATAATGAGTACCAGATGATTAAAATAAGAACTTAAGTAAATAAATAAAAAGAGTAAATATATATATATATATATGGCAGATGTGAAAAGAATCAAAGTAGACATTGATCAGCCCGTGAAACCTCTACCGTCACCCATCGTCCATTCATTCAACACTTCTTTGTTGAGAACCTTCTACTTCAGGCACTGTGCTAGTCACTGAGGACTCAGTGACAAGGTGATTGAGCTCTGTGCCCTCCTGTAGAGTGCCATATATATGTGTGTCGAATGGACACAAATACCTTATTTTTAAGGCACATTCAGAATGTTGGCAAACCCCAATGAAGTCATTGAGTTTTAACATCAGAGGAATAAGAGCAGCTTCAGTGACTCACTATTTCTTGCTGTTTGTCATTCCTCTACTTCCCCAGAAAATCCGCCCCCCTCCCTCCCCTTCATTCCTGACATAGATCCCAATTTCATGGTTGGAAGGGCAACTTCTAAAATATGTTACTTTCCAAGCTGTACCCCTAATTGCTCTTTTCCTTTTGTCTTCCAGTCCTGGTACCTGGGATAAAAGTCGCAGCGTCCCACCATCCACCAGACAGACCACCTGACCCCTTCTCAACTCTGTAACATGGACGCATCCTCAACCCAGCGCGGTTACAACTTCACTGTCAGTGGAAGGGGAGAATCAAATCAACTTGTACATGGAAACAGCGAGCATTATGGTCAAACAGCAAAGGCCATAACCTTTTGGGATTTTTTTTTAAATACTTTAGGGACTGTTGTAATTTTCTCATATGGTGCTGGAAATGGTTGGGCTTTGTAACATGTGGAGTGTTTCCGTGGTAGCGTGAGCATTAGGTGATGTGGCTAGCGGAGGTCTACTCTTGCTCGCTGACTTCCCGCTGTAACACACTTTCCTTACGGAGCCTGGCTGTTTCACAGTATTTCATGAATTTACCCACACAGGTGTGAGCCTCCTTGAGCCATCGGGAGGCACATGGAGAACTAAATCTTTTGTAGTAGCTGAGATCTGCAATATATAACTTACGGGACAGTCAAAGGGCAATGTTTTTCTGTAACATATTGGAAAAAGAAAATGCAGTTATGTTCCTTTTTTATTTTTTCTTTTAGTTTGGTTTTGGTTCAGCAGTCAGCAGTTAAATATATAACATGGCCCACAAGGACAGTGAATCCACTCACGTTGCAGAACAATTCCGAAATGACAAACTACTACTACTACTATTCAGTTTTTTAAAAGTTGTGAAATGCTGCACTTACATTTAAAAAAAAAAAAACATTTTTTCAACAATTTCAACAATGACACACAAATTCACATGGAAATGGGGAAGATGGTCTGTTTTGACAGAAACTGACAGGAATCAATCAAAACAATCGAATTTTGAAATGAGTAAAGTGCAATTTCATTGGATAGCTAAATATCTTTGTAAGATAGAGATTGTTGAAAATTCTATTTTTGTTTTTCAAGTCCTTCCACCCCAGGACTCTAAATTATTGGGGTAAAAAAACAGCCTTGCAAGAAAAAGGGGAGCTATTTTTGCTTTTTATGTTTTTTATTGTTAAACTTGTATCCCTTTAAAAACTGAAGGAAAATTTAAAAAAAAAAAACAAAAAACAAATCTAATGGTGCTTTTACCACGATATGTTAACTACATTAAATGCTAATTAATTATTTTCTGTTATCAAAGCACATAACTAAAATGAAATCATGGTATCTGTTAATTTTATAAGCTAGAAGTCACTATAATGGATTATGCCAATTCTGAAAATTTTTACATGTATCCAGCAACATAGGATTTATCAGTTATCAGACACTTCATTGTACCAGAGATTGTCCAGAAATTTTAAAGACCTTTGCGCCCCTGAACTGGGCTATGGGAAAATAATAATAATAATAATAATTAATAATAATAATAATGAAACCAATACTGACACAAACGCTGGTGCCCATTCAGATCAAGGGTACCTGTTAGGGAAAAAAAAAAAAGTTTGCACCCCCAAATGTCCTGTATCTTATGTAAAAAAAAAAAAACAACACACAAAAAAACAAAAAAAACAAAAAACAAAAAAAAGTGCAAGTGATTTTTCTACCAGACAGCGAAGCACCCCTTTGCTTCCCATGCAACTTCAAGAAGGTTTCCTATACTATACATATATATACGTTCTGGTTGGCAAGCCCTGCTAATCAGAGAAAGTCTCTGCATGTTCTAGTGTTAGTAACTAATTTTTATATAGTTAATGTAGGATAAAGTAGAGTGCATTAAGACACAATATTGTAATCCCTACTCTAGGCACTTGCCTTTAAACTATGTTTTTCAGCCCTTCAGAAGGGTTCTACTACTGTCCTATACAATCAAGTAACTGAAATTCTTGGGAAGACACTTTGCTCCTCATCTTTCCCCCCCGAAACAATGTCGTTTTGTTTTGTTTTTTTTCCTTAATTTGCACGAAAACAAAAATTCCATATCAATGTGCCTTGCCCTGGATAGCGATTATTTGTGGAATTGTTGCACATATGCTCCTCTATTGAAAGGGGTTTTTCCCTAGTCAAGCATTTGGAGACACTTTTTGTAAATGTGACTTTTATGTCAGCCATCGTCAGTTTCAACATCTAGAACTAAATAGAAAGTTAGTTGTTCCGCAGATAGGAGTAGTCTTTATTGTCCTCTGTGGTCAGTGGCAGTGCTATTCTGAGATCTGTAGATGGCTTAGAATATCAGTATTTTGGATGTTGCTGCATTTTACGATTTATTTGGAGTCTTCCTTTATTTTCCCCCCAGATATATGAAAATATGCAATACCTGCTTATATCGTGTAGAAAAGCTTAGCAATTATTAATTTTTCTTTTATTTTTTTTATTTGACCAAAGTCGGTGCTGCACTTGACGCAGTGTGTTTTAGGTGTTTGTCTTTGTACTTTTTTTGTGATTTTTGAATGCACGTGCGCAGGAAGGGCTCCTCTTAGAGAAGCAGTCAAACTGTGAAGCACTAAGCTGACCCTGCTTCAAGCAATTTTGTTTTTACAACTGTTCCTTTCACAAGCAAGCCTTAAAAAAAAAAAAAAAAAAAAGACAACTTCCTTTTTCTTCAGCTCCCACAGCCCATTTTTCTTAGCAGACCGCAGTCAATCCACATTCAATAAAAAGGATATAATGCCCATTTTTATATGCACGTTTTTAAACTTCCAAGTTCTGAAAATTGTTTACTGGTTATCTCTATTTAAGGAAAAAAAAATAAAATAAAACATTTTGGATTTTCATATGTGTCTGATAAGTGGTTGAATAGTCGTTTGGCGCTGTTGTATGGTGTGATTGTCAGTATACGGTGTCACTTCCTATAGCCAGCCAGCATACTCGCCTTCCCCGATAGCACTTAGCTGGGCATTACTTTCTTATGACATATGTGCACTAAAAAAAAGAAAAAAGAAAAAAAAGAAAAAAAAATAGCAGCTTTCAGTGCTTCACAGTGAAGGGAAAAAAAGCCTAGACAAACATTTTGTCAGAACCTTTGCTATAAGCCAAGGTATTACCAGTAAATTGGTTGTATATACAATAAAATTGCACCCTTTTTTTAAAACAAAACAAACTAAGCAATAGTTTGGGCAGTTTTAGTTGTTTCTAGTGAGCATGTTGTAGTCATGACTGCAAAGAGAGAGAATAAACTGCCCACTCAGAAGATATGTAATTTGTATTGTTGTATAGTTTTATTGATTACACTGATTTATTCTACCCTATTTTATAACGCAGGACTTTTGTAATGTTGTTTAAATGAGGAAACATTTCTGTCAAATTAGCCTAGTGAAATTTCTGATTGTCCATTATAAAGGCAGCGTTCATAGAATTGCTTTTCTTTCTTTCCCTCCCCCCCCCCCCCGGCCCCCCTTGGGAACTGGATTTAAGTTGAAAACTTTCCTGTTTCCTTTTTTTTTTTGTAAGTATTTAAATACAGTTATTTTTTTTTTCTCTCAATGGTATAGCATATTCCTATGCTTGAGAAGTATAGGTCTACTGAAAAACCATTGTAAATGGACGTTACAGGTATGCTGTATTTTTGAAGGTATTTTGTTGTATTAAGTTTGATGAAGCTAAAATTAGGGAACTCTGAACAGATTTGCAGGAAAAAAAAATGTTTTAAAGGCTTTAAAACATTAAGGAGGCAGTCTAGGGTGATAACGAACAGGGGTTAAGTATTAAATACACTAAGTTACATTTTTGTTCATGTTTCATTGTCCAGAAAGCAGCAGGAAACTGTAGTTCAGTTGTGATCAAGCAGGAAAAAAGAAACACCAACAATCTGAGTGTTTACCTTTTAGATGAAAGCCAAGAGAAGCTGTTTGAGGAAGACTTTGCTACCTGGGGTGTGTAGACTGACGGGCTGAGGGCTGGCCCAACGGAAAGGCCCCTCCCTTGATTCTGAGACACATTTGAATTTTTTCTCTCCCATCAAATGGCATTAACAGTATTGGCAAAGAGAAGTCCCTCAAATCACTCTCCACGTTTTTTCTTTGGGAACTGAAGTCAGAGGCACAAACACTAAATCTGATCATTTTTCCATATGCTTTTTTTCTTTCTGGCCCATCCCCCGCCACTAAAATGCTCCTTTTCTGATCATTCGTGGGCAGAGGCCCTCTCCCTAATGCCACTCTATCCATCCCGGAGCCTTTCACTTTCCTTTGAGGTTCAGGCAAACTTCTCTGTTTCTTCACATCCTGGCATGGCCGCTATTAATGTCAGCTCCTCCCCACCCCCGCCACCCGCTGCAGTCAGGTGTGAGGGTCCCCTCACCCCTGCAAGCCAATGACAACAAGAAAGTAAACCTCCCCAAGCTTGCATTCTTCATTCTCTGGCAGTGCAAGTGTAAGGGAACCCCAACTTTCCAGAGTCACAGTGTTCATTCAACCCACAGCAATATGCAAAACCCATCACTCAAAAAGCTTGTCCTTTACTTTTCAAACACTTGTCCCCAACATACACTTTGAATTCTGCAGTTACAGCATCATCAAGTACTTAGAAAATCTGGGTTAAGAAAAATATTTTTGCCCTTGTGATTTTTTTGGGGGGGGGGGTGGGATTTCTAAGAATGTCATTTAATGTACTTTGCATCATGTCTCTGGAAACATCTTTTTGTCCATAGTGGTGGTGGTCTCTCTCTCTCTCTGTCTCTCTCTGTCTCCCCATATTTCTCTCTTTCCTTCTATCTTTCTGTCAGTGTTTGTTTTTTTCCCCGGTAGCAGGCCTCCATAGAACAAATTCAAAACACCACTGGCATGATAGTGTAAGGAGAGCTTCAGTGGCGCCCCCCTCCCCGCCCCCGAGATCTGTCCCAGAACAGTCTCCAAAAGCTGCACTGCCCACCGGCAGCGCTTTCGTTTAAATCGGCTTCCGAGGCCAGTTTCGTCCTGAAGTCAATGCATGTATTTACTGTCTGACAGTAAACCCGCTTTGCCTTCTCCACGTCCAAGGCTGTGCATTTGCCTAATTAGTGTCGCGTATGTTTCCCTTTTATTTTTTTCCAATAAAAAAGCAGTGGGATGAAAATTGCTTTGATAGATAGCAGGTAACATTGAAGCTGTTCCATAGCACTTAACTGTAGTGAATACTGTGTCACCAATTCTGAAATCAATTTAATGTTTAATGCAAATCCATTACATGGTGCTATAACAGGCTGACAAAATGATTTACACCAATGTGACAACTTGGGCTCAATTCACTCTGCTTTCCAACAGTGTAAATGCATAGCAGTGTTTATCTGCATGAGAACTATGCACTAATCTATCTGAAGAAAAAAAAAAACTATATCAACTTTGGTATCTACTTTCCGTTTACTTCAATCCTTGCCTTTTTGGTCATTGTTATAATGCCAGCTTTAGGACAGAAAGAATTATAAGAAAACCAGCATAATACCTGATATATTAAAATGTAGTGCCTGTGAAATCTGTATTATATTGCTCTTCTGAAGTAAGATTTTTCTACACCGGTAGCCTTTGCTGTCAGTCAGGACCTTCTGGTATAGGTGATGTAAAATAACCGTACAATATTAATGCATGCTATTCCATAATGCTTAGTGAACTGTATGAATATTACTCAAAGTTATGTTAGTCTTTTTTTTTTTTTCTGACTTGGTTCTTGTCAGCTAGGTTTAAAGGTATTTCACTGAGAACGCAAATTCTGTCTTTCTTGATTTCGGCTGTTTTCAGTATTTTGGAGGTATACATTTACTTAAATTCAGTATTACTTGTGTTTTTGTTCTCGTTTTTGTTTTTTGTTTTCTCTTTCCTAGGGGACAAGCATGGGTGGTTGATTTCAGAAATCAATCCCTGGCAAGACTTTTGTCTCAAAACGACCATTTGTTCCAAGAACTGTGCTAACGAAGACACTCTGAGAACATTTCCAAGTGAGGGACATTTTCCTTGGCCCTCGACTGAAGCTATGCCGACCCTGGAGCATTTTCTTAATGGACAATGTTCAGCCAGGTACCCATGCTTGATCCGTCTTCACACCAGACTTCCTCATATGAAAAGAAAAAAAAGTTGAAAAAAATCTTTAAGAAATCACATGGCTATTTAGTTTCATGCACAGTTGCAATATTTTCTTCAGAAATAAAACTCTGTACAAACTTTGGGCCCGATTCATAAGAAAAAGAAGTTTGCTATTAACACGGGACTTTTTAAAATATATTTTTATTTGGTCTAAATTTGAAACTACTGGCTTCCCAAATTAAATAAGTTTCATCTCACTTTTCCCCCCCTAAACCAGCACCCATCTGCCTTTTATGCCCCAAAGGGTCACATAACCAGATGAGATGGGGAAATGGGGCGATGGGGCGTAGATACCGGAAATACTCAGGAAGATAGGGGACCCCCTGCAGAACGGGGAGGCCCCGGCGTGCGGGGACAGGACCTCGCCTGTGTGCCAGACATCGTTGAGTTCCACATGTGGGCTCCTTATGCGATTTAATTCAAAAAACACAATTTCCCAAATGTGTCCGGACCACGGGCCTGTATGGTAGGAATGCCACCTCTGATCCAACCAGAGCACCTGCGGGGGAGAGGAAGCACTCACCACGTCATGCGTGTGAACTTCTGTATCCGCACAGTGCTTTTAAGGGCAAGTGGCTGTCCAGCCAACAGGGCCATTCTTCCTGCTGTTCTTCTGCTCGACTTCTCAAAATGACAGAAGCTTTTCCCCCTTGGATCCTATTTGTGTTATTCTTATTTTCAATTTTTTTTTTTTTTTTTTAGTACTAGTCTATAAATCAGCGTGTTTTTTGTTTTGTTTTAACATCTCAACCGAAGGTCACAAGGCCGCAGGCCACGTTGGGATGGAGGTTTGAGAGAGCAGTCTGCTCCATTTTTTTTTCTCCCTGGTCTCAGACCAGCCTGTCTGCACTGTGAAGGCATTTGGTAGTGTGACCACTGAGATACTAACTCAGCCTAGAGCTGGAGCTTTGTCAGGTTCTAGGAGGGCCTTAGGAAAGACTTTCAAAGGCAAACACATGATTCTCCTTCCCTACACCCTTGACCTCTTAATGCAGAACAAAGTTCTCTGGGGACCTTCCCCACCACCCTTGGAAATCTGTCCACTCTAGATACCTCGGTTTTTGGGTGGTTTTTTTTTTTTTTTTTTTCATTTTAAATTGTTGGGGGATAGGGGACCGAACACTTCCAGAGATGAAAAGAGATCTGTTGTGAAACTAAACACCCCCCCGTGTTAATAACTTGGTTTGACATTTGTTTTTATGAGCCGGGCCCCCTGTGCCTCTAGTATACTTGTATTGACTCTCATAGCTACCCTTTTAGTTTTACTGTGTTCTGTGAAAAATTTGTAATTGGTTGAGAATCACTGTGGGCGTCCATTCTTATTCAACTAAATCTCCACAGGTTTTTTGAGCTGGTGTGGATTAGTTTAACTCTTGTATTCAACCATTAGTGCTACCACCTTCTCACATTACAATACAATTACTGGAAGAAAGTACTGCATTTCCTATGCAACAAAAGAGGAAAAATAAAAAATTGCTAATGCTATGGAAGCTGTGTCCTCGTTTGCTTTAGATCCCACCTGGGTGCTTGAGTGAGTAACGGGGAAGAGCGTGGACAGGTCTCTTCTGCGCCGTGGAGTCTGCGTTTCCTGGATAGATGCCGAGCACATCGCGCCCTCTGCCCATGGGCAGATGGGCACTGTTGGTTTTTTCACCTGCTTGGACAGATGCAGGGCTTACCATTCCCTGGTGCCCACTCTGTGCCTGACACTCTTCTAAGTGCTTTAGATATTGTATCAGTGAGCCCGAGTCAGGAGTCAGGAATAGGGTCCGATAGGTTTTCCAGGAGGGGCCTCTGCGGGAGCCTCCAGATAAATAACTAGGATTACAGCCACCAGCCCTGGAGCCGGGGACACAATAGGGAAAGTTTGGGCTGGCGGGACCTAGGCATTCCAAGGAAGACCTCCACCCAGCTGATACTTGGATCTTCACTGAGAGGGGTCGCCCTGAAGGGGAGCCACACTACATGCATGGTCACAGGCCCCGGAGAGGATGTGGGGTGGCTGGGGCTAGGATTGCTCAGGGGGAGGCAGCCAACAGTATTAGCACTTCTGAGGAGGGCAGGGGAGGGGTGGTCGGTGCTGGGGGAGCTGCAAGGAGCCGGAGGCTGTTGGCGAGTCCATCCTCCACTGCTGTCACCTGTGGACGGGAGCTGACACCGGAAAGAAATCCCCTCTCCCCTCCCTCGTATTCTAAGGCTCCCGCCATTGTCTCTCAGCGGCTTGATCTAAGCCTCGCCGTCTGGGAAGAGAGTCTGGAAAAGGTACTAAGGAAACTACCAGCCCCCCAGAACAGAGTAGAGGGAGGTGAGCTTGGAGACCAGACACAGTAAGTACACAAACAGCACGTATATCTCTATCAATTTAATCGGCACAGACACATCGGAGACGGGCACTATTTTCCTCCCCATTTACAGATGAGGAAACTAAGGCAGAAAGAGATTCAATATGTCACCCAAGGTCATACAACAACGAAATAGGAGGGAGGGATTCAAATCCAAGAAGTCTGCTTCCAACTTCCATCCTACAGTCACTACAATATATCAGCTCAACCATTTATTCAACAAAAATTATTTGAGTACACATTATGTGCCAGAGACGATGCCAGGGGCTAGGGCTAGTAAGTAAATAAAAACTGAGCAACTATTCTTATGAAGTATATGGTCTAGTGGGCAAAATAAGCATTATCCAAATAAACACAACAGCAAAGGTAAGTACGTAGTTGTGATGAGGCTTATAAAGGATATACATTCCTGTGAAAGCCCACTGAGACCTAGTAGCACAGATAGAAGTTAACTGGCAAAGGGAGTAGATGGGAAGAAGAAAGTTCTGGTCAGAGGGAAGAGCATGTGCAAAGAGCCTGTGGTGGATGGAGTTTGGCACCTTTGCAGGAGGGAAAGAAGGCCCGTTTGGATGAAGAGAGAGAAAGGAGAGGCAATACAGTACAAGATGAAGCTTGACATCTTATTTTGCGAGTCCGTCAAAAGTTGGGGGGGGGGGGGTCTCCATGCAGAATCTCATCCCTCTAGGACCCAGGGTGAAAAGCAACAACCATCTCAATCATTGCTAGATGTGTTAGCATGAGGGAAAAAGAGAGTGGCAAGGCATGGCCTGGCTTTTCACAATTCCGTCTGGAATTGACAAACACCGCTTCTCCTCTCATTGCATTGGCCAGAGCATGTCATGTGGCCGTGCCTCAGTTCAACAGGACCCGGAAGTAGAACATTTTATTTTTATTTTAGTATGGTTACCATACTGTGTTATATTAGTTTCAGGTGTACAGTACAGCAACGCAACAATTCCATACATCACCCAGTGCTCATCATGATAAGGGCACTCTCAATCCTCTTCACCTGTTTCGCCCATCCGCCTACCCACCTCCTCTCTGGGAATCATCGGTTTGTTGGCTGGGAACTCCTACAGATTAGCTTGAGGAGAGGAGGGGGAGGGCAGAGCAGAGAAGGCCAGCGAGAGAGAGGACGGGACGGTCGCCCAGGCTGTGGTGCCTGTGGTGGAGCGGACAGATCAGAGAATGCAATAAGGATGTTAATAGCTACAGGGTATTGAGCTCTTTAACGTGATTTATCCCATTAAATTTCATATTTTCTCTCTTATTATTGCAGCTCTCAAAAAGGTATAGTCAGTCCTCAAAACACATTTCTGACTCAAGTGAATAGAGCAATTTCACACACGCATGGCTTAGAGTTTAAGTTCGATGGACTCAGTCACTACCTTTCATTGACTACTGCAGCCAATAGAAGGCACTTTGGTCTTTATTATTCAGAGTTATGAAACTGGAATTAAAGTCATTCGGCAACTCTTATTGACCGGTCATGAGTAGGTACAGGGCTTGTGGGGAAGGCAATGTAGAGGTCAAAGACATAGGCTCAGGCACAGGCCTGGCTGAGCTGAATATTGGCTCCACATCTTATTAGCTCTGTGGTGTTGGCAAGTGCCTCTGTCTCCTCATTGGTGAGATGGGAATAATAAAATCAGCCCCGTACCCCCTCACAAGGCTGCTGTATTTGATGAGTGAACGTTCATAAAGGGGTGAGCAGTGTGGCCTGGCACATCGTAAATGCTATATTGAATGCTGTAACTACAACAATAAGTACGTGCTTACAAAATGTGGCCCTAAGGCGTTCCTTCAGTGCTCTGATGGCATAAGCCCTCTTCCTTGTCATTTCCAGGCTTCTATTTGAGTTTGAAAGTTTGCAAAAACTTCTTTTTTTTTTTTTAATGTTTTTAATGTTTGTTTATTTTTGAGAGAGAGAGAGAGACAGAGTGCAGCTAGGGCAGGGGTAGAGAGAGAGGGAGACACAGAATCCGAAGCAGGCTCCAGACTCTGAGCTGTCAGCACAGAGCCCGGTGCGGGGCTTGAACCCACGAACCGTGAGATCGTGACCTGAGCTGAGGTCGGACGCTCAACCGACTGAGCTACCCAGGCGCCCCCTGAAAAACCTTTCATTCAACATCTGCCTCAACTAAGTAGGAAGAAGTAGGTTACAAAATGTAGTCAAAGGTTTGAGGACAGACACGGTTGTGTTTAAATCTTGACATTTGGGATCTCAGCTTTTCTGTCTACAAAATGGGAATAAGGATAGTACCTACCTTAGGAGATCATTAAGAGGGTTACAGGAGTTAATGTATGTAGGACATCTGGTTCAGTATCCAGATACTAACAACTATTATTATTTGCAACCCTGGGTTGGTGCATCCCTAAGGAGAAGAACCCTGGTGCCTGGGAGGGTGATACTATACAGTGGAAAGAGGTGTGGGCTTGAATCCAGAAGACTCAGATGTCAGTGGCGCTTCCACCATTTATTGGCTGTATGATATTAATAAGTTATTACACCTCTCTCTGAGTCACAATTGAGAGAAAGTCCCAAATGGCTCAATGAATACGGATGAGAACATGCAGGGAAGCACAATTCCAAGCATCAGGCACCAGGCTAGGTTGACTAGCACCCAGCTGGAGGGTCCTACCTGGCTTGGTTCCTATTTCCCTTAACAGTGTTCACTGCCGGGGAAATCCACTCTCATCACGCAGGGAAGGTTGGCCAAGGGAAGTGGTCCTAGGTATCGTTTTAACCCTTCAAGTCCTGGCTCTTTGGTGAAAGAACATGGCCAAATTACGGAGGTCTTATTGGCCTTTAGGGAGAAATGAGGCTTCCCTTGATCTATGAGGAATGAACTAGCTTCTTTTTATTCCTCTCTGAAACATATAAGCCCACTCTTTTTTAATCTTTTTTTAACATTTATTTATTTTTGAGAGAGAGACACACACACAGTGAATGGGGGATGGGCAGAGAGAGAGGAAGACACTGAATCTGAAGCAGGCTCCAGGCTCTGAGCTATCAGCACAGAGCCCAACGTGGGGCCTGAACTCACAGACCATGAGATCATGGCCTGAGCCGAAGTCGGAAGCTAAACCAACTGAGCTACCAGGCGCTCCTCACATAAGCTGCATTGCTTTCCATCTGGCACATTCAGTTTGGATTTCAAGTTCATTACAGGGAGTCCTGGTAAAACAAAGGAAAAGTACATTTATTCCTACAGTCACATTTATATTTTTTTATTATGGAAAAATACCATGTATGTACAAAATGGAATTGATTAATGAAATCCCATGCACTTCTTACTTCTACTCCCTCTATACCCCATCCATATCTTGACCACCCTATATTGTCTTGAAGCAAATCTCAGGAATCATAGATCTTGTCCATAATTTTTCAGACTACTTCTCTAAAAGACAAAGACTCTTTCATAAAACATATTCAAAATACTATTGCACACCACAAAATATTAACAATACTTCCTTAAAATCATCAAATAACCAATTTGTGTTCCAATATTTCCAACTGTCTTACAAAGCTTTTAATAATTTTCCAAATAAGAATCCAAATACTTATAGTCCATACACTAACTGATTTGTATGTATCTTAAATCTATAGGGTCCCCTTCCTTTTCTTTCCCTTGCAATTATTTGCAGAAATGGGTTATTTATCCTGAAGACTTTGGCAGTCTCGGGTTTGTGAATTGCATCCCTGTGGCATAAACACATCCTACCATTAACTAGGAAGCACATTCCTGACCTTGGGAGTTGACCCATAGGATGTAATCCCAAGACTACCTCACACTGCCCTGGGATGGACCAAAGAATCCACATGGTGCTTGTGACCTGACTCTGGACACCGTAGGCAAAATAACTGAACCAAGGTTCTGGGAGCTGTTCACCAACTTGATCCCTAGGTGGGGTTTTTCTCTGGCAGAAACCAGAGGGGCAAAGGAGAGTCTACCTGAATGACAAAGAACACTGTCAAAAAAAAGGAAAATAAAAAAAAAAAAAACAAAAAAACAAAAACACTCTGTCTTCTTTGCCACCTACTGCGGACAAAACAAAAATAGACAAACAAAAAAGGCCAGCTTCCACCTTAAAAGGGAACAAGATGAACAGTAATGGTTGGCACAGCCTTCCAGCCAGATAAAAGTCTTTCCGCTCTCGGCTCCTTGGGCAACAAGCATTCTCTTGCTTTGTGAGTGTGCAGCTTTGGAGGCAGAAGTCAGTCCCAGGGCAGCTCTCCAGTCAGGCTCGATGGAGCAATCTTTGGAGCCGGAAGATCACTTCATCTACCTCACCTATTATTTCCACTATGACCCTGGTGGCCTCTGGACACGGGCCTGGGCCACACTCTTCTCCATGGAAGTAAAGAATCTCATTCACAGCAAACTGGACCAAGATTATTGAGTCCCTCCCATGTGCCAGAACTTGGGGCTGGCAAAGGTGATGAATCTGAGATCATCCCAGAAGAGTACAGAGTCTAGCAGAGAACAGAGACATGCAAATCAAATCATGGCCTTATAAAAGCCAGGAAGGGATCACGTGCCAGATAATCTGGGGACCAACTATGTCCAAGGGAGAGAGAGACATGGGGAGGAGATGTGCAATATAGGCCTTCAAGGATGAGCAAGGGTTCTAGAGATTGGCTAGAAGATACCAATATCAATAGTGATGATAATAGTGATAACATTTTGCATGTACTGAGTGAGCCCCTCACACCACACATTGTTCTAAGCACTCCATATGCACAAGCGCATATAATCCAACCCCATGAAAGAGAAACAATTGTTATTCCCATTCTGCAGATGAGGATACTGAGGCACAGAGAGTTTCAGTAACTGTCCTTACTTATATTAATAACTGCCTGTGTGGCGCCTTAACATTCAGGGGTTTAAGGGGTAGATAACATTTCTAAATCTCAATTAGTCCAAATGTAAGTCTGGTTCACTGTCCTCTTTCAAGTGCCTGAAATCGTGCTCGGCGCCTAAAAGCCATGGTTGCATCAATCAGCTTTCATGCTCAGAAGACTGACCTATATGGACCATGGCGATGGGCCTTCTGGGCCTGGGGTTATCACCTGGGATGCGCCAATCAGAAGCCCTGGCAGTAGATCGTCGAGAGGGAGGACAGTGATGTCAGGGTATTTGTTTCCCTGGCTCTCTCCCTGGGTCCTCTCTGGCTGGTGACGTTCCTCCTCAGCAGAAGGTCACAGCTCCTCTCGACATGGCTTTCCGTACCTTAATTTCTCCTTCTGTGTTCTGATAACAGTCCCCTGCCCTCACCCCTTTAGGCACAGGTAAGAGCTTTGGGTTACCATCCTTTATAATGTCTCTACTTCTTACCCACACCTTTATAAATAGTCTCTTTATTAAACCCCTCTCAAATGATCTCGAGCTGAGCTGTGTCCTGCTGGAACCCTGACTGATAGAGTGGCCAAGCCAGAGCAGACTTCTGGAATCTTCTTTCTGCTCCAATTCCAGCAGAGGCTCAGATTTATTCACCTGATGGATGTCAAAGCCATAAATGTTCCCATCTTAGTTTATCCTAGATTCAGATGGCTGGACTCAACCTTCAAAGGTCGCTGAAGTCCATTTCCCTGCCTCCAGCTAGGAATCCCACCTCCCCACCACCACCCCCGACTGCTCCTGTCAGAGGGAAGTATATCTTACTTTGAAGATCTCCAGGTAAGGAGATACCATAACTCATTTTAGTGTCTTCATACTCCCTGCCTGATAAATCTCCCTTCTATCTAACAGGAACCCCTCCCGTTACAGGTGAAGCCCGTTTCCTTTGTCTGCTCCCCGCCAAGAACTGAACAAAAGATCCTTCCCTCTTTAAAAATTCGCATCCAGTTGTCTTTACCCTCCCCTAGCTCCAAAGTGCAGATCAATGAAAGCAGATCATCTGCCCATGCGAGTCTCAGGTCATCAACCCAGACAATCTAGGCGAACGCTACGCCCTAGCAAACTTTTACAAGAGTGAGATCGAAAAGGTTTGTCAGGGGAGGGAGGGAAAGACAGAGTCCAAACGTCCGCTGAAGGACCACTGACTGGGTTCCTGACAGGAGTGATGGGGGATTCTTCGTCTCCTTTGATGTATTTGCGCACTTGGCCATTTATCCCCGCCTGTTATCCCGCCCCTAAATTCTGCAGGGTGCTGAGCTGCTGGTGGTCACTGGCTCTCACAAAGCGGCTGCTCTGTACATAGAGATCTGCTATCAGCCTTCAGGCCTCTGCAGCTTCTCCTCATCAGTCTCTACCCAGCTGGGCTTTCACTGGACTTGAACTGAAACAGCCAGTGACCAGGACCAGAAACCAATGCACCCCAGGACCTGATAAACCACAGAGCCCACAAACCATTGCCGATAAACAAATTTTACTCAATGTCAAAGTTTCTCCCAAACTCGGATGCACACACGCACAACATCCAGATGACGTATTTTAAACCATGCATCTAGATCTTCAAAGTGTTCTCCAACCTGATATGCTTTGTTTTTCTCATTCCTAGACTGGTAAAGCATACTCACACAGGGCCTTTTCCTCGTTCCCAGGAAGGTGTAAATGGCTGCTATACCGGCCCTTACTTATTCCTACTCTAATTAGATACCCAGCTGTGAAATGCTAGGGTCAACACTGGAGTAGGTACCTGGCTTTTGCCATCGGCTCATCCCATTTCACCACTGAATCCACTAGTAATCCAGCAAGATAGATGCGATTCGTTCCCATGTAGTAAATGAAAGTATAAGGACAGCATGATTAAAATCACCCCGGCTCATGAGCAGGAACCACAAGGTTCAACTCTGAGCCCTGAGAGCTGAGTAAAATCTGTTTAGACAAAGAGAAGGACCAGCAACTAACACTATGGAATATTTATACCCCAAAAGTGCTCTTAATTGGGACTTGGAGGCGCCTCACAGCCCTTAACTTTTTTCAAAATAATCAAAGGGAGGGGGCACATGGGTGGCTCGGTCGGCTGAGTGTCCGACTTTGGTTCAGGTCACGATCTCACGGTTCTCAACGCCAAGCCCTTGCTGCTGTCAGCGCAGGGCTTGCTTCAGATCCTCTGTCCCCCTCTCTCTGCCCCTTCCCCACTTGCACACACTCAAAAATAAATAAAACATGAAAAACAAAACGATGTAATTAAGGAGAGAGCTGAATAATTTTAGCACCACTCGAGTGTGCTAAATTCTTGTTAAACAAGTCTTGTTTTTGAGAGTGGGTGCTTAGTATATGCACCATCAAGGAACTCACTGGTGACCCTGAGCACCACTTACGGGGAGTATGGGGTCTGCGGTGGGCTGAGTGGGGAGCATGACTCGTGAGGACACACAGCACGATTATTAAAAGGATGAGGGGGGGGCGCCTGGGTGGCTTAGTCGGTTAAGCAGCCGACTTTCGCTTAGGTCATGATCTCGCGGTTCGTGGGTTCGAGCCCCGCGTCGGGCTCTGTGCTGACTGCCAGCTCTGAGCCTGGAGCCTGTTTCAGTCTGTGACTCCCTCTCTCTCTGACCCTCCCCTGCTCACGCTGTCTCTCTCTCTCTCTCTCCTAGAGATAAATAAAACATTAAAAAAAAATTTAAAAAAAAAAAAAAAAAAAAAAAGGATGAGGGGAGTCCTAATCTTCAAAAGCTCTAGAAGGTGAGGCAGAGAGAATCCTCGAGCACGGCACAGAAAGCCAGGCAGGTGTTGGCCAATGCGCAGCAGGAGGAAGTCAGAGATTTCCACCCTTTGGCCCACTGCCCCTTGAGTGACTGAGCCTCATGCTGTCCTGGGATGGAAAACACACAGGATCTGAACATAAGATCTTGTTCAGAGTTCGGGGCAGTGAACAGCCACCACGGGGCTCAGCAGGCCTGGGGGTGAATGCCTCCTCTAATGTTCTCAGATGCCCACCCATCTTAGCCATTCCGTCTTTGAATCTCAGCACTCCCCGTTTGTGAAATAACGGTTTCTCAAAGGTGTGAAAAGTCCCTGGTAAACAAAAGAAGGCCATAAAAAGTTGACAAATGGATTTTAACGGCTGTGAGAAGCGAAGCAAAAGATGGTATCCCTGAGCAGGCTCTGCCTCGGGAAGGATGCCCTTAGGGGCCTCGCTCCCTCCCCTCTCGCCTAATGACACAGCTCATTCAGTCCAGAAAACCCAAGGAAGGGTCCCCTGCCCTTTGGTATATCTGGCTCACTTGTACTGAGACATTAACTGGCCAAGGCCAGAGAGTCCCTCCAGAAAGTGGTTAGCCCTGTCGTGTCTAAGCCAACCTGGGCCTGGGGCTTTTCCGCTTACGCTACAGAGCTGTGATACAGAGCTCAGCCCCTGCGTGTCCCCACCTTACTGGTTCTGTGCAAAAGGCCCAAGTATAACAGAACAAAAGGTTACCTTGGCCCTTCCACCTCCTCAACTTCCTGCCTTATCGTATCTTATTGAGGCTGGATTCCAAACAATTAGTTGAGCGGAGGGCTTTGTCCAGATCCTTAGTGACTATGTTACTTGGCCTCGAAGCCCAAAAGAGAGTAATGACTCCCTGAGGGAAAGGAGCTCAGGTCCTGGAGGCTCTGCTAGCTTCTTGGAATGAGGGAACCAAAAACATCTTCCTTCTTTCCAGACCTGATGTAATAATGAGAGCAAACTTCAAATTAGTATTTCTGTAAATTAGCCCGCCTTCATGAAAACCAAATGCCAAGCACTGTGCTCAGGGCTTCCTTTGCAAGTATTATCTCATTTGAATTGAAGATAATAAAATAACCCATGCTTCCTAAGAGAAGCCACAGAAATATTAACGACACATGCTCCCATCGGCTCCCTTGGGGCCACTCATTGTTTGTCACTCTCTCCCCACCCCCCACCCCCGACCCAAAGAAACATCCATATGTTCTTCTGGAAGTGAACTGATTGCTATGAACAGAGCCCATTACCAAAGCCAAGACCTGGTCTTTTACACATAAAGTTCAAAGAGCACCCTCTCCATTGCCTGATTAACTAATTTGTACAGACTCCTGAAGAGGCCAACCTATCTTCCTCCTTTGTCCAGGGAAGGAAGGGTAAACAGGCTCTGGAAAGGGGGAGGTAGAAACAGTTTTAGAAGAAAGAGAAGCGGTGATGGAGTTTGCCCATCTCATGCCCCACTTTGTCTAGAAAGGCAGGGGGAGAGTTTGTGGGAGAGGGAGGGGAAGAAGGGAAATAAATACAAGAAAGTTCTAAGAGGCGGCACGATTTGAGAGCGGCAGCCCCAGGCTGGGAGAGTAGTCCTGTGTGCCATCTACAGGAAGCCACCTGCTGAGGCAGAAAGAGTGCACGACAGAGATGCCCACGGATGGGTCACGGGAGGGAGGGAGTGTCCTCCGTGGGAATCACTTGTACCAGGGAACCAATGGTGCCTTGGACATAGCAACCCTGAGACAGTACCTGTGATGAGAGGTAAGACCCTGGGGACGGCAGCAGCTCTGGCAACATATGAACAAGACTCAAGAGAGATTGGAGCATGTTGCCCCCTCTTACCCACTTTTGCCCGGCTGTGGTTGCCCCAGTGACCCTTGCATTGGAAGAGAACCAGAGCAAGGAAGAGAAGAAATCAGAAATGGTTTTTTATTTTTTAATGGTTATTTATTTTTGAGAGAGAGAGAGTGCACTTGCATACAAGTGGGGGAGGGGCAGAGAGAGAGAGATTGAGACACAGAATTCAAAGCAGGCTCCAGACTCTGAGCTGTCAGCCCAGAGCCTGATGTGGGGCTCGAACCCATGAACTATGAGATCATGACCTGAGCTGGAGTCTGGCGCTTACCGACTGAGCCACCCAGGCGCCCCCAGAAATGGTTTTAAACTGGATGTAGATCTGATCATTCTAAAGTCAACAGAAATCACTGATGTGCCTGAATTTACCCCAAGGTGTCTAAACTGAGTTGCCTGCTGAAGGATAGCTTGGAAGTTAAGAAGCAAAAATGAAAGACAATTACATGTTTTGCACACCTCAAAGAGAACTGAAATCGCAGACTGTCCACGGCTGCTGGTGAGCAGGAGTCCAGGGATCCCCGACCGGAACACGGAGGCTGACTCACCTCGTGTGATGGGAGAAGGAGACAACGACAACAAAACTGCTCATGGTTCTGACTTTCCCATAACAGCAGGGACAAACCAGGAATAATATCTGAGTGAAGGGGCCTGTAAAAATAAAGATAATAGCAAGTGTTATTACCAAAATGGAGAATGGTGTGCCAGTCACTTACCAATGCTATTCATTGAACCAGTGCAAATGCTGCCTGTGCCACAAGGGAGAATGGCTCTGTAGGCGGGGTGGGGGCGCGCACCATACTGGTCCATTGTGCTTTCCTAGGAAAGCCTGGGAGCTCGGAGTCCATATCCACTGTGGAGAGAGCAAAGGCCATGGCTGGAGACCAGGGACATGGGGGTACAATATCCCTAATGCCGGTACGGCCCCATCTTCTCACTCCACCCTTTTTGGTTTTTTATTTATTTTTGACAGAGAGAGAGTGTGTGTGTGAGCTGGGGAGGGGTAGAAAAAGAAACACACACACAGAATCCAAAGGAGGCTCTAGGCTCCGAGCTGTCAGCACAGAGCCGGATGCAGGGCCCAAACTCAGGACCTGTGAGATCACGACCGGGCCCAAAGTCAGACGCTCAACTGACTGAGCCACCCAGGGGCTCCTTCACTCTGCCATTCTGACAAACAGACCCCTGCACTGTGGCTCCTAATTGAAACAGAGTGGGCCAAGGGTCGGGGCACAGGCATGGCAAGTTAGGTACTGGCTAAGGTACAAAATTTATGAGGGTGCCAAAAACTCAGTAACCAAGATAAATAATATTTTAGTGTAAATATTTTTTCAATAAAAATTAATGCACGGGCTCCTGGATGGCTCAGTCAGTTAAGCGTCCAACTCTTGATTTCAGCTCAGATCGTGAGATCGAGGATTGCATCGGGCTCCTTACTGACAGCACAGGGCCTGCTTGGGATTCTCTCTCCCTCTCCCTACACCCCTCCCCTGCTGGCACACTCTTTCTTTCTCTCAAAATAAATAAATAAGCTTTATTTTTAAAAAGAGGAAAAAATTAAGATAGTCATGATGAACAAAACATCAAAATTTTCAATAAAGACAGAGTCAGTGTTACTGATTTTTCTTTCTGTCCTCAGCTACAGTATGGCTCAGCATGTCACCATTACTGATCCTAAAAAGGAGAAAGAAAACTATCTTTATTCACAGGCTGCACGATCATCTATGAGGTAAATCCAGAAAGTCTACCAAAAACATTTCCTACAAGTAAGAAATGAGATTAGCAAGTGTATTAATCTGTTCAGGCTGCTATAACAAAATACCACAGACCAGGTGGCTGAAATCACAGAAGTTTATTTCTCACAGCTCTAGAGGCTAAGAAGTCCACGATCAAGTTTCCAGCAAGGTGGGTTTCATTCTGAGGTTGCTCTTCTTGGCTTGTAGACAGCCGCCTTCTCTCGGTGTGCACACATGACCTCTTCTTTTTGCAGGCTTGAGAGAGAGGAAGGTCTCTGGTATCTCTTGTCGCTATTAGGGCACCAATATCATCATAAGGGCCTCACTCTCATGACCTCATTTACCCCTAAGGCCCAAGAGGGCCGGATCTCAAATACCATCACATTAGGTATTAAGGCATCAACATATGAACTGGGCAGGGAGGGTGGGGAGATATTCAGTCCATAACAACAAAGTCACATGGTCAATCTACAAAAATCTATTATATTTCTATGTAATAGTAATGAACTATTAGAATCTGATTTTTTTTAATGTTTTATTTATTTCTGAGAGAGAGAGAGAGACAGACAACAATAGCAGGGGAGGTCAGAGAGAGAGGGAGACACAGAATCCGAAGCAGGCTCCAGGCTCTGAGCTAGCTCAGAGCCCAACGTGGGGCTCGAACCCATGAACCGTGAGATCATGACCTGAACCGAAGTTGGATGCTTAACCAACTGAGCCACACAGGCGCCCCTGGGAGTTGATTTTTAAAACACCATTTGCAGGGGCATCTGGGTGGCTCAGTTGGTTAATTGGCTGACTCTGCCTCAGGTCATGATCAGTTTGTGGGTTCCAGCTGTGCTGTAGTGACAGCTAAGAGCCTGGAGCCTACTTTGGATTCTGTGTCTCCTTCTCTCTGCCCCTCCCCTGCTCACATTCTGTCTGTCTGTCTCTGTCTCTCAAAAATAAATGAACATTTAAAAATTGGTTTTAATTAAAAAAGAAGAACACTGTTTACAATAGTAATCCTCCAAAATACTTAGGTAAAAATCTAATCAAATACTTTCAGAATCTCTATACTGAAAATGAAAAAACACTAGCTAATAGATTAGATAACATCTGAATAAATGCAGAGATACACCACGCCCTCGGATCGAAAGCCTCAATGTTGTAAAATGTTAAATCTCTTCATATTGATCTGTTGAGTCAATTCGATCTCAACAAAAAAACACGGCACAATGTCTTGTAGATATCAACAACCCGAGTTTAGATTTTTTTATGGGAAGGCAAAATGACTAGAAAAGGCAAAACAATTTTGAAAGAGAGGAACAAATGGGAGGTTTCACACTATCTGATTTCAAGACTTACTGGCAAAAGAATGGATACAATGGAACAGAATACCGTCCAGAAATAGATTCATACAAATGCAGTAAACTGATTTTTGGCAATGGTGCAAAGGCAACCCGATGAAAAGGTATAGTCTTTTTCAATAGATGATGCTAGAAAATTGCACATTCACATGCCAAAAAGGAGGAGGGAGAGAACAACCTCAATGTATACTTCACACTTTGTACAAAATTTAACTCAAAAGGAAACACAGAACTAAATGTACAACCTAAATTTATAAAACTTCTAGAATAAAATATACTAGAAAACCTTTGTGACCTTGAGTTTGGCAGAGAGTTCTTAGATGCAACAGCAAAAAGCATGATCCATTAAAAAAAATACATTTGTCTTTATTAAAATTAAAATATTTTGTGCTTGTCAAAGGACACCATTAAGAGAAGGAAAAGAAAAGCCACAGACCGAGGGAAATATTTTGAAAGCATATATCCGACAAGGAACTTATGTCCAAAATATATAAAGAACTTTCAAAAATCAACAATAATAAAACAAACAACCCAATTAAAAATAGGCAAAAGATTTGAACAGACATTTCATCAACAAATAACAGTTAGTTTTACTTTATGTAAACTAAAAATAAATTTTAAAAAACTCAAGAGATTTAACTAGGCCATACTCACATAACATTTTAGAGCAAATAAAAAGGATGAAATCAATGGACGAAGGATGCAGCTCAAGAATTTGTTTCAAACCACTAAATGATGCCTGAAGAAAGTAGAAAGAAGAGAAAGATAAACAAAAAAAAATAATGAAAGACAAAGCAAACATACAATAGAAGTCAACAAAATCACAAATTGGTACATTGAAACAAACAATAAAATTGAATTAAACTTTGAGAAGAATGACCCATAAAAGGGCAGCTAAGGGGCGCCTGGGTGGCTTAGTCGGTTAAGCGTCCGACTTTCGCTTAGGTCATGATCTCGCGGTTCGTGGGTTCGAGCCCCGCGTCGGGC